>NW_022196904.1:105332696-105366117 GCF_008632895.1 Mastomys coucha
TGTGTGTGTGTGTGTGTGGTCGGTTCACTCATTCCATCTTTATACAGGTTCTGGGGATTGAATTCACACTGTACAAGTAAAATCAGCAGCATAAGATTTCACTCTATAGACCAGGCTGGCCTCGAACTCAAGAAATCCACTTGCCTCTGCCTCCCAAGTGCTGGGATTAAAGGCGTGTGCCACCACCGCCGGCGATACCCAACTTTCAAAACCACTTTTATGAATGTCATCTAATCTCACCATTAAAAGCTCTGAAATCTGTTCAAACTAGCTAAAATAGTTAATGACCACCACATCTGATTTAAGCTTAAAGTACCATCTTTCCTGGTTTTGGTCACACACAAAAACTACACTTAAGTATTTAGATTATTATTAACCAAACAAAAGACACTAAGAGGAAGCAGGAAGTAAGCCTGCTGAGTGAGAAGAAAAATATCCTTTAGAGTGGGGTTTTTAACACACAGAATTTCTAACAGGAAATGAACACATAAGTACATGCAATGATTATAGAGAATAGGTATTTGCAATGCTGTTTCCCAACAGAAAGCATAAGCTTGAGGGAAATACTTATAAGTAGGCAGAGACTGAGCAGTATGTGAGCACATGAAAGCCCCATTCCAATGACTTCCAAAATCAGCCCAGTATTGGTGTTCTCTTTACCTTTTGGGCTACATAAACCAAACTTTATTATAGTGATGTCAGTGTGTGTGTGTGTGTGTGTGTGTGTGTGTGTGTGTGTGTGTGTGTGTGTGTGTGTGTGTGTGTGTGTGTGTGTGTGTGTGTGTGTGTGTGTGTGTGTGTGTGTGGTCAGTTCGCTCATTCCATCTTTACACAGGTTCTGGGGATTGAATTCACACTGTACAAGTAAAATCAGCAGCATAAGATTTCACAAACTGTATGAGATCTTGGCATCTAGAAAAGACTGGGGGCTGGAGAGATGGCTCAGCAGTTAAGAGCACTGACTTCTAGAGGTTTTGAAGTTCAATTCCCAGCAACTGCAACCACATGGTGGCTCACAACATCTGTAATGGGATCCAATTCCCTCTTCTGGTAAGTCTGAAGACACTGACAATGTACTCACATATATAAAATAAATAAATCTTAAAAGAAAAAAAAAAGTGAGGTTAGCCTGAGCTACATATCAAGTCCCTATCTCAAAAAATTAGTAAGGGATAGGTAAGATAACTTAGAAGGTAATGATGTTTACTGCCAAGTCTAACCACCTGAGTTAGATACATGGGATTCATGTAGAAGGAGAACGGACTCCTGCAGAAATTCATGCACACATATGCACAAATAGTAAATTAAAATTTAAGACTTTTGGGACTGGTGAGATAGCTTAGCTGGTAAGAGCACTGACTGCTCTTCTGAAGGTCCTGAGTTCAAATCCCAGCAACCACATGGTGGCTCACAACCACCCATAATGAGATCTGACACCCTCTTCTGGTGTGTCTGAAGACAACTACAGTGTACTTATGTATAATAATAAATAAATCTTTAAAAAAAATTAAAACTTTTTAGGAACTAGGCTTGAAACTTTAATATGAAAATCTTTTTTGTATATCAAACTTAAATTGACTGCTTCTAATAATTATGTTTTCAACCCAAGTGTCACTATTATGAAATAGCCATAGATTCCTTGTAGATAATTAAACTTTCCTCTTTGAATTTTCTTCCCCATCTAAACTTATTCTACTTTTGGGGTTGCTGAGCTGTAAAACTAAGTTACTACACTAATCTCTCAATTTACATGAAAAAAGATAGAATTTGCTTGATTTTAGGACTTTCTATAAAATATAACTTTCAGCAGCAAACACTTGTCTTGATGCAAATCTAGCACTATTTTACCCTAACATACACAAAGGAAAACTTAAAAATATTTAATAGGATTGAAAATTTGTTATACTACTATTTCATTGCTTTACAAGAACACCATACCTTTAGTTTGAAAATACACAATCAAAATACAAAACTTCCTAAGGGACGCAGCTCAGTAGCATGCACAAGGCACTATCTTCAGTCTCTAGCACAAGCACAACTATCACACTAACAACAACAACAACACACACAGCTGGGAGGTGGTGGCTCACGCCTTTAATCCCAGCACTTGGGAGGCAGAGGCAGGCGGATTTCTGGGTTCAAGGCCAGCCTGGTCTACAGAATGAATTCCAGGTCAGCCAGGGCTATACAGAGAAACCCTGTCTCGAAAACAAAAAACAAAACAAAACTAACAAACAAAAAAACCAAAACAAAGCCAACACACACACACAAACCCTACAAAAAAGTTAGCATCCTCTTTTAAATGGCAACTTTCCAAATTTTATATTATGTTATTTTAAAGGAAGGGATCTCATAAATTACCTAGTATGACTATTTCATAAATGAAGAAATGTGATTAAGGTCAGGCATGGTAGTTCAAGTCTGTTAATCCCAGTCTTGGGGAAGCAGAGAGCAGAGGATCAAGTCCCATGTCATCCTAGCCTATATAGCAAGGTCATCCAGGGCTACTTAGCAAGACTACCTCAAAAAGACCAAACCAACTAACCAGACAAACAAACAAATAGAAATCATTCAGAACAAAATAGTAACTTTAAATGTAATTAATATTCTTTTCTTCTGGGAAAAAAAAGTGTCAAAAGGTCTTAAATGCCTTAACTTGTAGATCCTGAAGACTTTTCTTTCTACGACACAGGTTTACTGGTACTCCTCTGAGAATGTGCTCCAATAGTCATGTACAATAGGATGATAAACAACATTATGCCTCCTCAGCCACATTCAGTTGCTCTAAGGTCTGGCAGGTAGACTAAGTCAAGCTGTGGGTGCTCGGCACAGCTAACGCCAGCTCCACTTTCTAACTCATCAGCTAATGTGCTACTTTTACCTACTTGGCTCTGACCTACAATTCTCATTAACCCGCTTCCTTATTCTTTAATCCTTCCTGAATTTAACTAATTTAAAGCATACACTGCCCAAAGTCAGGTGTGATAGTTCACACTGGTAATCTCAACACATGGGAAGCTGAGGAAAGAGGATAGCCAGAAGTCTGAAGCCTGAGCTAGAGTGAAAAACTTTTGACAAGGTTAGGGATACAAAAGGGCTAGTGGGGCAGCTCAGTGGTAGAACACTTGTGAGGCCTTAGGATCAATCCTTGTCACCAACAGGGCAAAGAAACAACAAACCCTACTATGGGGAGCAGCTCCAATAGTTAATCCCTGACGCTTGTGACAACCACTAGACCAGATGGCTCAGACAGCAACAAACCTTAAATTCAGGAAACTACTTATTCTCATTATTTCTTCAGGGTGCTTTCTGAAGGAAACCACACAGGAAAATATCAGGAAGGTACTGATATTTAAAACAAGCAGGAGAAGATTCACACAGACAGACATTTGTAAATATCATACTCTTTTCCTCATTAAAGGCAAGGCTGGAAAGTGACCAGTCTTTGCAATCTAATCATACGTTTAGTGGCCTTAAAGCAACTATTCCCAGAGTGCTCTAGTTTGCTGTCTTCCCACACCCCTAGCTTCAAGGACTCCTAAGGTGTAAGAAAACTTTCAAGTCCTCCATCAAGAGAGTTAGGTATCATTAGGAAATTTAGGAGAAGTTTTGAAAAACTATCTTTACCTTCAAATTCTACATTCTTTTTTTTAAAAATTTTATTTATTTGCTAAATGTATATGAGTACACACTGTAGCTGTACAGATAGTTGTGAGCCTTCATCTGGTTGTTGGGAATTGACTTTAGGACCTCTGCTCGATCCAGTCAACCCCGCTTGCTACGGCCCAAAGATTTATTTATTATTATAAATAAGTACACTGTAGTTGTCTTCAGACGCACCAGAAGAGGGCGTCAGATTTCATTATGGGTGGTTGTGAGCCACCATGTGGGTACGGGATTTGAACTCACAACCTTCGGAAGAACAGTCAGTGCTCTTACCTGCTGAGCCATCGCACCAGCCCCAAATTCCACATTTTTTCACCCTAATCCCAAATCAGAACTGAGTGGCCTAAGGTTTGCGCAGGGCATAATGACATACAAACAGATCTAAGGAGCTAGCTTTCTAGCACATGTTTGAGTAAATTCTGTAACAAGGAGCTTACTATTTGCAAAATATCCCAATACCAGATCTTTGCTTTTAACAAGTAATTCCTTTTCCTTCCCCTGGACAAATAAAATGTTACTAAGGAAAATCTGAAAAAAACACAAAAGGAAAATAATGTAAAATGCCTGGGTATCTGGTTTTAACAGCTATTATCATGTGAACAGTATTACTTCATCCATAACTCTCCCTAATCATAACACCTGGCTTTAAAATTACATTAATTTCATTTATAAATCATCTAAAATTTAGTGTGTGCTCACACACTCCAGCCAATGTGTGTGTGGAGACCAAAGAGCAATTTGAGGAAATCGAATCTCTCTTTCCACCATGTAGGTCCTTGACATCAGGTCACCAGGCTTGGTGGTCCTTTTACAAATTCATCTATCTACCTACCTATGAACTACCTATCTACTCACCCACCTACCTTACAAAAACTAACAACTATAATTTCAGAATTATATCAAAATATTAACATAATTCCTTTACAGCACACTTTTTTCACCTTTTACAAATATAGGGATACACTATTCTGCTCTTGAGAATTTAATTGTCTCGTAGCTTTCTAAAAAAAACAAACTAACAAACATTTTTAATCTGAACATATACAACCCAAATTAAACTATGTAAGTTCTTACAGTCCAAGTCCCAGTCCTGAACAGTATAGAACATGCCTACCAGGAACTTCAACTTGTTTAAGATAATTACTATACCTTTTTATTTTATTAAACTATTTTTTTAGACAGGGTCTCACTGTGTAGCCATGGCTGACCTACATTGTCAACTCACAATGTCAACCAGGTTAAACCTGAACTCAAAAGATTCACCTGAGTCTGCCTTCAAGGTGAGTGCCACCATGTCAGGCCTTGATTATTTCATCTTAACAAGGGGGAAATTAAACTGGTTGTAACTTTAAAAAAGCAGGGTAAGTACATACAGCTGGAAATGTAGTAGTATTTCCAAAGGACAAGAGATAGAATTTCAGTGTTTTCACCATAAATGATAAAACATTTAAGTTTCCTATAAGATCAAAGGCTCACTTTTTCTTTGATAGTGAGATTATAACTTTCTACTGCTCCAAAGTGAGTGGGCTTCAAGTAGCTGCCCTTATCAAACAATTACAAACAGCTAACATTTCAAGCTCTGACTAGTAGCACTATATACAAAACTACTTTCGATCATGTTTAACTTACAAAATGAAACTGCTATTAAAAAGAGCATGAATTCATTAGTGCCCTACAGTACAAGGTGAAAGATCTGGGGACAACTAATTTCCCTTCTTCCCCTCTCCTCACTTAAAAATTTTAGGTAAAATTCATAGAACATAAAAGTCACAATTGTAACCATTTAAAACTGTATTAATTCTGTAGCTTTTACGACATTCAAAATTTTGTGCAATAATCAACAATTTCAGAATGGTTTCATTATTTCAAAGAGCCTGGACTGTTATGCCATTCCATATGCAGCAATCTAGCCCATGCAGACACTATTCTACTTCCTTTTTCTACAAGTTTGCCCCCTTTAAAAATTATTTATTCATTTAATGCATATGAGCGTTTTGTCTGCATGTATGTTGTACATCATGTACATGTCTGGTGCCTCTAGAAAACAGAAGAAGGCATCAGATCCCCTGGGACTGCAATTATAGACCACTACTGTATTTCACCATGTGGATGCTGGAAATTGAATCCAGGTCTTCTGGAAAAGCAGCCAAAGTATTGAGCCATTTCTCCAGTCCCTCATTTGCCTCTTACTAATGCTTCATATGGCCAGACGGTGGTGGCACACGCCTTTAATCCCAGAACTTGGGAGGCAGAGGCAGGCGGATTTCTGAGTTCGAGGCCAGCCTGGTCTACAGAGTGAGCTTCAGGACAGCCAGGGCCAGAGAAACCCTGTCTTGAAAAACCAAAAAAAAAAAAAAAGAATGCTTATACAATACATGTATAGTAGAGTTGTTGTTGTTGTTGTTGTTAGCTCTAAAATAAGGTCTCACGCCTGGTTAGCCTAGTACTCACTATGTAATTCAGACTAGCATCAGAACTTGTGGCAATCATTCTGACTCAGCCTAAAGGCATGAAGCACCAGGAGTTTTAAATCTAGTTTCTTTCTATCAGCATGTTGGTTTTGTTTATTTGTTTTTCCTGCTGGGTGGGCAACAAACCCAGAGATCCTTGACCAAGCACTTTACCACTTGCTAAACCCTCAATCCCACACTCAGCATATTTTCAAGCTTTATGAATCAAGTATCAAGATTTCACTCATTTTTTTTCTAAGAGAAAAGTATTCCATTGCATGGATATACTGTATTTGTTAATCCATTCTTTAGTTCAACATTTGGGCATTTTCTACTTTGAATCTTTATGATTCATTTTTATGAATAATTCAGTTTTAAAAAAGTAAACAAAGATCTTAAATAGATATTTCTCAGCCTGACATGGTGACTCATTTATAATCCCAGTGCTTGGGAAGCTGAAGCAGGAGGATTGCTAGCAGTTAAGACAGCATGAGATGCATAGTGAATTTAGAGAGTAGTGTCTCATACAAATGAACAAACAGGCCAACAAAATGATTATGTGTATCTCTCTCCCCAAAACACAGAGATGGCCAGTAAAAACATAAAATGGAGGCCTAGATTATAGTTCAGTGGTAGGAAGCTTGCTAAGTTTCCATAAGGCCCTGGGTTTGATCCATAGTACCACAGAAAAACAAAAGCCATGAAAGAATACTCAACATCAACTTAAAATAGAAAATTGTAAGTGTTGGAAAGAAGGAAGAGAAACCTGAACATTACTGGTAGAAATGTAAATGGGGAAATGTTATGGAAAATAGCATACATAGTTGGGCAAACTTGTACCTGCCTGAAACACAAGTCCTTAGGAGGTTGAAGGAAGAGCATAAATTCAAGGCCAGCCTGGGCTACACAGTGAGAGATATGATCCATATGATCCACTCAGATATACTGCTCCCCCCCTTTTTCCCTTTCTCTTTTTGAGGCAGACACTCGTAGCTCTAGTGGACCTGAAAACTGCTATACAAACTAGGGTAACCTCAAACTCAAGATATCTGCCTGTCTCTTCTTCCTAACTGCTGGATTAAAGGTGTAAACTTCCTAAAGGTGGGATTAAAGTTTTTGTTTTTTAATCCTTAAACATTTCCAAGATCTACATAATATAGAAGCAAAATATTTGGAATGGTATGTTTGAAAAGGAAAATTCTAAACTGTGCCTGACTCTCTTCTGAGCATAAATACAATATTTGCAGTTACTCCTTAACTAACAACTTCTTAAACCTGTAACCCCAGCACCTTGGCAGGCTCCAGTGGGATGGTTGTTCCAAGGTTCAGGGCAGTTTGAGTCTTGTCTCAATGGAGCTAAGTGCACTGGTAACGACCAGGTTCAGCTCCTAGCACCCACATGGTGGCTCACAATGGATACCCTCTTTTGACCTCCACACGTATTGCACATATGTGGGGCACAGACACAAGGAGACAAAACACCCACATGAGTAAAATAAAAATAAATCTCTTAAAAATTCCTAATTAAAAAAAAAAACTCAAAGAATTAAAAAAAAAGCTCATATAAATTAATGATAGCCTTTACACTACTATTTCATTCTTTTATTAATACAGGTATTTAAGGAGAAGCAGTTAAATGGCCCTTTTCCTATTTCTCTGAAGTTATGTTTTTCTTTGTGTCTTTCATGATTTAATAACAAAAGAAAGTGTATTGGAATTTGTATAATAAATTCCTTGCTTGCATTGGAAATAAAAGAGGAGAAAAAGAAAGGTTCACATATTATTTATTATATGACTAAGAATATTTTTGACTCACTTCAGTGACAACAAATCTTCAACTAGGTTGGTCTTGTTTGTTTTTTGTGTTTTGAGACAAAGTTTCTCTGGCTACATAGTCACTATGTCTAACAGGTTGACCTCAAACTCATAGTGATCCACCTGTCTGCATTCTAAACTCTGGGATTAGAGGTAAGTGCTACCAGACCAGCCTAACTAGGTTTTTATAATCTTACAAAAAACTAAGCAAATTTTCAGTTGGCCTAATCTTTAATTTAATCTTTTGCCATATAACAAAAGAACCAAAGCAGCCTTGGAAGCAAAGAAAACCAAGATTAAAAAGACCATTTTTTTCCCCCTAACAAATGATTCACACAAATATGCACTCTGTTTTACTACTGAATTTAAGAAGTTAGCAAGGAGAGACTATACCTGAGATACTTGGCTCTGGGCTTTTGCAACTTGAGCTGTTCGAATGATTAAAGACTGGCTTCTTGTAACAGTTGCCCCAGAAAGGGATTTTCCATTAACCTTTCTTTCTAGGTGACAACTTGTTGGAGATCTCTCTTCAAGAAGAACAGCATCCCAAGGATCCTCTGCTAGCAAAACTGGATTCTTCTTCTCTTCTTCATGTTCTAACACCTCCACATAGTCTACCTTAGGCTTACTCAGAGGATCCAAGTCTAACCAATCAAATTTATTGATGTCTCCAGACTTTGGAGATATCTGTAGATTGCAGACTGAAGCTTTCGAGTTTGCTATCTCCAAATCAGTCCTTGCTTTCCCATTTTTTAAAAATTCTGAGGTACTTGCTATTTTGTCAAATAGTTTTGCCATGTCAGGACTGACAAGTGGCTGGTAGACTGGTAAACTTCCTTGTGGATGAAATGGTGTGGCAGGTGTCAAAGGATATGAAAAATATGGAGACTGTCCTGGAAGTCTTAAATATATAGACTCTGTAGATGGAAAAGTGGGCATCCTTGGACTGAAGCCATTTTGGAATGTGGCCTGTTTACTGTATGCTGAAGGATAAATAGAAGGTAAAGTATATGTGGAAGGCCTGCATAACCCAGGGGGCCACTGACTTCTTTGAACAGTAGGTCTAAGATACAGCTGTGTTGAAAATGAAGGGCTCAGAACAGGAGTAACTGGCAATGCAGGGGTTTTTCTAGTTTCAAAATTGTCGTCCAGCAATATCTTCTCAAGTTCAGCTTGGGTGAGCTTTTCTACATCAATATCTACTGCTCTTTTTTGGGAATCCGACTCAGGAAACACCATGAGATCATAATCCTGTTTGTTAAAACCTTGTGTTCTTTGCCTAGTGCTGCTAGACAGCTCAAAGCCTCTTGGACTATCAGTTATTTGTCTATCCTTCTGCAGTTTTGCTAAGGCTTCTGCTTCCATCTGTAATGCTTCTGCTTTGTCCACATCTTTGGTTCTTATTTGTTCTGGATTTGAAGATGAGCATTGTTTAAATTCACTGTTGTTGGAAATCTGAGCCATATCCACAACAGAGACCAAACCTCTTAATCTTTTTTCTTGTAGTTTCCAGAATACCAGGACCTATACATAAAAATAAACATAACAATCAGTTAGATTTTCTAAACACAAATTTATTTTGTTTAAACCTATTCCTGTTGGGTGTGGTAACAAACATCTATAATAATCCCAGCACTTAAAAGGAAGAGGCAGGCTGATCTCTTTTGAGTTTGTGTCCAGCATGGTCTACAGTGACTTCCAGGTCAGTCAGTACTACTTAGTAGTATGCTGTCTCAAAACACAAGTAAATTTTTTGAAGCTACTTACAAAAAATACACACTAAGTAAAAAACAATGAAAGGTTTCATGAAATCCTAACATAAAAGCTCATAAGTTCAGAAGATACTGAAACAACACATTTACTTTACCCCCATTTCCTGAGTTATCAAACTACTTGGCACAGTAAATGAAGTTAAAGAGGTGTCATGTCCATTGTCAAAATGGCCGCCATTTCCCAGTGGCACTCTAGCTTTATTCTGGGCATGAAATTACATAAGTACCATTCACATATTTCCAAGGCAAGGCTTATGATTACTCAACAAAAAAACTCAAAATAGTAATGATCTTCTTGTTATTTGTTAAACTGCTCAAGAGCAAACTTTTATCAGTCAATAAAATAAACAACTGTTACTTGATCAAAATCTATTAAAAACTTATTGAAGCCTTTGTTATACCCCAGAAATGTTAAAAATGTACAAAGTAGCATAGCTTAGAACAGTAGGGCAAGCTTTAAAATTATAAAGAGCTGTAATATTCCACTCAAAAAAATTTTTGTTTTTGTTTTTTTTTAAGACAGGGTTTCTCTGTGTAGGCCTGGCTGTCCTTGAACTCAGAAGTCCACTTGCCTCCGCCTCCCAAGCCTCCGCCACCACTGCCCAGCTTCACTCAAAAATTTAACTCAAAACTTATCATACAGTTTTGATTATACCAATTTATATGCAGTTAAAATTAAAACAAAAGTTATCCTTAAAATACATTTCCATAAAAAAAAAATATGGCTTAAGCCTTTTCTAAACAGTAAATGAAAATATGCATCTAAGAAAACCATTCTAAATGGAGGTAGAAAAATCAGGAATTCTAGATCCTCCTCAGCTACATTGCCAGTTCAAAGCTAACACTGATTCTTGCTTGTGCTCTTTTTTTTCTGTTTTTGGTCTTGTTCAACCCTGATGTGATAGTTTTATCTTATACTTTATGTTGTTGTATTTTTATTATGTTCCCTTAGAAGCCAGTTTGTTTTCTTTTTTGTTTTTTTAAGGATTAATTTATTTTATGTATATGTGTCTATACCAGATCAGATCTAATCACAAATGGTTATAAGCTACCAAGTGGTTGCTAGGAATTGAACTCAGGACCTCTGAAAGAGCAGCCAGTGCTCTTAACTGCTGAGCCCTCTCTCCAGCCAGTTTGTTTTCTTACTGAAAGACAGAAAGGAAATGAACCAGATGGGAGGGGATGTAGGAGGCACTGGAAAGAATAGAGGGAGGGAAAACTGTACTCAGGATAGATTATGTAAGAAACAAAAAGCCATCTGTTTTTCAATAAAAGGAAAACAAAAACCATGAGATCCTGTGAAAAAAGACCAGGGGAAGAGCTAGAGTAATGGCTTAGTAGTGGCTGCTCTTCTCCAGGACTCATGTTCAATTCCTAGCACCAACACAAAGGCTCATAACTGTAACTCTAGTTCCAGAGGTTCATTTCTTTTCTTTTTTTTTTTTTGGATTTTCGAGACAGGGTTTCTCTGTGTGTCACTGGCTGTCCTGGAACTCACTCTGTAGACCAGGCTGGCCTCTGCCTCCCAAATGCTGGGATTAAAGGTGTGTGCCACCACCGCCCAGCTCCTATGCTCATTTCTGACACATTGATTGTAACACCAGATACCAGGTAGTAAACATACATGTATACAAAACAAGAATTCACATTTAATAAAATTTTAAATTCTGGGCTGGAAGGTGGCTCAGCGGTTAAGGGCACTGACTGCTCTTCCTAAGGTCCTGAGTTCAAATCCCAGCAACCACATGGTGGCTCACAACCACTCATAATGAGATCTGACGCCCTCTTCTGGTGTGTCCGAAGACAGCTACAGTGTACTTACATATAATAATAAATAAATCTTTAAAAAAAATTTTTTAATTCTTATTATATTTTATTATTATCATTTTTTTCTGTGTGGGTGTTTTTTCTACATGTATATCTGTGAATCACATGCATGCCTAGTACCCATGGAGGTTACCAAAAACATTGGATCCCCTGGAACTGGAGTCACAGATGGTTGTGAGCTGCCATGCAGGTACTGGGTGGGAATGGAATCCAGGTCTTCTGTAAGAATAAGTGCCTTTAAAACACTGAATTACCTCACTAGCCCCCAAAGACTTGTTTTGTTTTGTTTTTTTTCTTTTAATTTAAAAAGGAAGGAGCCAGCTACATGATCTTTTACAAGTAAAAGTGTTTCAAAGTGCCTCATTTTATAGATAAAAAATTTAAAAATCAGATTAAAGAACTACTGTAATGATTAATGTTTTCACTAACTTTCATGGTAACCCCTTGCTGATCACAAAGGCTATAGCTACTTTAAAATTCTCTAAAAGAGGGTAATTAAACTAGTCAATCAAACTTTTGAACACCATTTGCATACCCTAAAACAAAGGAATTCATTTAAAAGCTCCTTGCTCCTTCTGTGGTAGACATTCATTTACAATTTAAATTTAAGCCTCAAGAAAAATAAAGCAAGTCAGTCTTGTTACTCATCTAAATGCTTTCTTTCTTTCTTTTTATTTATTTATTTATTATATATAAGTACACTGTAGCTGTCTTCAGACACTCCAGAAGAGGGTGTCAGATCTCCTTACGGATGGTTGTGAGCCACCATGTGGTTGCTGGGATTTGAACTCAGGACCTTCAGTAGAGCAGTTGGTGCTCTTAACCACTGAGCCATCTCGCCAGCCCCTAAATGCTTTCTGATCTTAACAATTTAAGATAGTTAGCCAGGCCTTGTTGGCTCCCTGAAGAACACTGGAGAATGAGGTTCTAGGAAGCTTCAGGGGTGCCAGCTATGAGTTCCCATTCCAGTTTATACTATATAGCCAGACTCTGTCAAAAATACATACATCATACATACATACATACAAGAAATAGGGCCAGTGGGTAAAGGCACCTAAAACAAAACCTGACAACCTGAGTTAAGTTCGCATTACCTACATGGTTGAAAGAGAAAGCCAATTCCTGAAAAGAAAGCCAATTCTTAGAGGTTGTCTTCTAAACTCTGTCACATACACAATTTAAAAAACTTAAAGATACTAAGATACTAAGAAAATGAAGAAGCAATGATTGTAGTTCAACAATGGACACAATTCTTTTCACTGCCAGCCACCATCATGGTTTACATGCATGCTCCTTGAAAGGGCCTGTCCAAGTTGGCTCTGCTCTACTGTCTATATCCTTACCTGGCTGAAGGTGACATCTGACAGTGTCAGAAGCATATTTACGAAATGGCCAAGAAAGGCCTTCAGAAATTGGTGTGATCTTGAGGGACTCATGGTGTGGCATAGGTCTAGCTTTGTAGCCGGCAATAAAAATTTAAGAATCCTTAAGTCCAAAGGTCTTGCCCCTGATTTCCCTGAGGATCTCTACCATTTTGACAGCCTGCAGGCATCTTGAGGATTAGAAATGATGAGGATGTTAAATTTCACCTGTGATACACTAATTTCATTGGCTTGTTATTATAAAATTAAGCAGGATCTCCTCTCATTTGAAAGTATGAGTCATCCATAGCCTCTGCTCTAGTTGCATAAATCTGTCTTAAATACTCAGGCAATAAAATCGCTTAAAAAAAAAACCAGAAAACTAGACACTATTCTAATATGACAATGATGGAACTGATTATGCCAGTAATTTTAGAAGTAAAATTATAAAGCTGGAAAGACATCTCAGCCAGTAAAGTATTTGCCACTTGGGCCTAAGTTTGATCCCAAGCCTCCACATAAAAACTCACGCATGACCGTATAGGCTTGTAATCCCAGGACTGGGGAGATGGTTACAGGTAGATGGATTCCTGGTGCTCACTGGTCAGCCAGCCTAGCCTACTCAGTTAACTTCCAGTGAGTGACTCTGCCTCAAACAAAAGATGGACAGCACCTCAGGAAAGACACCCACGGTTGACTTCTGGTCTATACACCCACACCACACACACAATTCTGGAAATTGTAGTTACTAACACTTAATAAAATCATGATTAAGTATCTACATATCTATCTATGTAAAGCTAGAGATACACAGATGCTGTCATACTGTAGATAAGCAATTTAATCCTCACAAATTTTACAAAGTCCTATTGCTAATACCTCTGGTTCACAAATGAAGAAACATAGAACAGTTACATAATATGCCTAAATTTAGAGCAAACTGAGGCTGGAAAAATGGCTCAGCAGTTAAGAATATTTGCTCTTTCAGAAGACCCGAGTTTGGTTCCCAGAATTTACATGGTGATTCCAACCATCTATATCTCCATTACCAAAAGATCCAACACCCTCTTCTGATGTCCAAGGTACTAGGCATACAAACAGTATGCATATGTACATGCAGACAAAGCATAATACTCATGAAACAAATAAGTCTAAAAAGTAAAATAAAAATAAGCTTATAGCAGGCAGCAAATGTGGAATATATCCAAGCATTCCTAACTTACATGATACACTTTTATATTACCTGGAACCAGATAGGCTTAAATTACTATAACTTATTAATCATAAATATCAAATTTTTTCTTCAATCTTGAACTATTTTTTCCTAAGGTGATAAATTCTGCTTCAATCCCATCACGAGGCAGTTAACACTGCTAGGTAGTCACAACATACACAATTTACTAGTATCAAATGACTGGCACATTTATAATTTCACCAAGGAAAAGAATTCTTTCTTTCTTCTACAATAAAAATTTAATGACCAAAACAAAAATTGGAAAAGAAAAACCAGGCAAGAAGAACCTTCTATTAACAATTCACCCTTTACTAAAAATCAGATGGTTGGGTTCAGAATAAATAGAGAGAGGCAATTATCTTGAACACTAGAAAGAATATGGCAACAGAGAACTAAAAATAATTGTTCCATCTCTGTTAAAGATAGAGGCAGAGGCAGGCGGATTTCTGAGTTCGAGGCCAGCCTGGTCTACAGAGTGAGTTCCAGGACTGCCAGGGCTACACAGAGAAACCCTGTCTTGAAAAAACAAAACAAAACAAAACAAAAAAAAAAAAAAGAGAATATTCTATCTCTAATTCATGGGAAGGAGGAACTCACCTAAAAGGAGAAACCAAGTACTCTGGTATTAAACACTAATTTATCACAAAAATGAAATGGAAGACACAGAATTTAAATGAAAAATTTAAAATGTCAACAATTTTATTAATAAGAACAAATAGATGAAATAATTTTAACAACATATTTTTTTTACTACATCCAAATTAATCACATCACAGATAATATGAAAGTGAGTAGAGTATTTTCTTCTTTTAGTACTGAGTTTTGGAATTTGATGTTTATTTACACTTACTTATCACAAGAGACTAGTTAGTTAGCCTTTGTTTTGGGTTCTTTGATACAGAGTTTCATGTACCAGGGCCCACATTAAGGCTGAACTTTATCCTCCTGCCTTTCTTCCCAAAGTGCTGAGATTATAGGTTAATGCTACTGGCATTACAGCCTACATCGCCACACCTAGCAAACTAGTCACATGTATGCACAGCCCAGAGTCATAGTTTAGAAGAAAAGTTAGCAGGAAAAAGGGGCAAACAAGCATTATACCTTCTGCACAGTAACAAGATGCATGATAAAAGTTCCCAAAATCCATTTCTTTCCTTAAGGCAGAAAAGCAATTCAAATGCTTTCTATTTGGGAAGAAAATAGATTTTCTTTTTATGTAAGTCTATAGATAATCTACAGCCTTTACATAAAAGCTACCTTATCTTTTTTTTTTAACTTATTGTAATTTTTATTTGAAGTTTTTGCAACACAAGAAATCAAACCTTTGGGCTGGAAAGATGGCTCAGCAGTTAAGAGGACTGACTGCTCTTTCAAAGGTCCTGAGTTCAAATCCCAGCAACCACATGGTGGCTCAGAACCATCTGTACAGCTACAATGTACTCAATGTATACATAAAATAAATAAATCTTGAAAAAAAAAAAAAGAAATCAAACCAAAGATATCTGAGGCAACTGCTCTACCACTGAGTTATATCCCTAGCCATCTTCATAACTTTTGTATGTTATGTAACTTTTAAAAAGTATGGGGTACATACATTTTTGTTTATGTGCATGAATATTTGCCTACATACTTGTACTTGTACCAGTTGTATGCCTGGTGCCCATAGGGGACAGAAGAGTGTTTCAGATCCTCTGGCACTGGAGTTACAGATTGTTATAAGCTGGGAACTGAACCAGATTCTCTGCAAGAATGTAAGTACTCTTAACCATTCAGCCATCTCTCCAGTCTGGTACATAGACATTTTAATACTAATGTGACAAAGGGAAGCATCATGAGATGTGTTCACTTCCTCGATGATGTTTCTCTCACATATATATACATATATACACATATATGTATATATACATATATGTGTATATATGTATATATATGTATATGTATATATATACTATGTACCTTGCACTCTGCTCAATGATGAAAATTGAAATAAAAGTTTAACTATGCTGCGCAGTGGTGGCACAAACCTTTAATCCCAGCACTCAGGAGGCAGAGGCAGGCAAATCTCTGTGAGTTTGAGGCCAGCCCAGTCTATAGAGTGAGTTCCAGAACAGCCAGGGCTACGCAGAGAAACCCTATCTCAAAAATCAAATAAAAAGTTTAACTATAAAATGTCTGTGGAAAACAATAACCCAAGAAGAAAGAATTTCCTACTTACAGTGTACAGCAGAACTAATCCTCCAATGTATAACAAGGAACCACTAGGGGAAAATAACTGACAAGTCTGTAGTGAAATGAAAGAGTTTGGATAAGCAGTTCACAAAAGTAAAGATGTCTAATACATTTCCTGTTGTTGAGACAATAACAATTAAACTACCCCAAGCCTGTATACCAAACTCTATTCTCTACCCATGAATGAGAAAGTAAGAACTGAGAAAGAACTAAGAAAGAAACTATTTTATGAAATTTAAAAATTTATAGTAAAATATATGATGAGAGTAATAAAGATTAGAGGGGGGAAACAGTAGCAAACATACAATAGGAAACTGGTAAGCTACTGGCAATAATGATCAAGCAAAGAAAAATTAAAATTGATGTGGTAGCACAAGCCTGCAATCCTAGCACTCAGGAGGTAGAGGGAAGAAGTCAGGAGTTCATGGTCATCCTCAGCTATGTACTTACTTTACTTTATGTATATGAGTATTTTGATTAAATTGCATGTATGTCTGTATACTGCAAGGAATGAGTGCCCATGGTGGTCGGAAGAAAGCGTCAAATTCCCTTGGCACTGGAATTACAAAGAGTTGTCAGCTACTATATAGGGGCTGCAATTCCAACCATGGCATCCTCAGCTATATAAAAGAGTTCAAGACCAGCCTGTCCCAAAAGCAAAAACTAAAACAAGTACTATAAACAAAATATGTGCTTATTATGGTAGATATCTTAACTGGTGATGAGCAGAGAGAAGCTCCTTTATTGAAGCTATCAACAACTCACAGTTAATGGGAAACCTTGAAAATTTTCTTACACCAATAAACAAGAGCAGGATGCCAACTACCTACTACCTTAATTCAACATTTTAGCTAGTTCTAGACAGTACATTAAGGTAAGAAAAAGAAGTAACAGTATCAAATAGGAAAAGCCAAAATACTGGTTGACTACCTTCTACCTGAAATGCTTGAGATAAGTACTATTTCAAATTTTAGAATATTTGCATATTGAGATGTACCCAAGTCTAAACAGGAATATATTTAATATATACCTTATATAGAACCAAAATATAATTATATTTTTCTCCTTCTCATTGTTTTATGAAAAATTTGGTCTTGAACCCATGGCAATCCATCTGTTTCAGCCTCCCAAAGTGTATTTTGAGCCACCATGTATCTTGATAATTCTGGGGATCTGGGGGTACTACTAGGGATTGAATCTGAGACCTTACATGTGTTAGGCAAGCTCCCTATCCCAGCCTGGGAGCTATCTTAAATTGGACAAACTTTAAATTTCTTTCCTAAACCGATGATCATGTGCACGCGTTATTTTTCAAAGCCATATGATTCCTTTTAGTTGGATCAAAATACATCATTACTGTGAAGTTCCTGAGAGAAGTACACTTCCTCTCTCCTTTGGAAATAGAAATACTGGCCTAGAGTTCAACAGAGCAATTTGGCTAGAGATTAAAAACAAACCTCTAGGTGACATCTATGAACACCTGAAGACCTGAAGGCCAGAGCAATTGATACCTGCAGAGAATGCAAAGAATGAAAAGAGGGCAAGACAGAGATCAAGAAACCCAATACTGCTCAAGTAGAAAACAAAACCAGGAAAAGAATATGATAGAGAAATACAGGAATAAGATGGTATAAGAAAATGGTCAGTATTGTCAGAATCTATAGATGGGATAAGGACTGGAAAAAGTTTATAAAAAGTAGACACCAGAGGGGATCAAAGAACTCTTCAGGGACTTTATGAGAAACAGATATATTGAAATACCTTCCCTTAAAAGTTCACTCAGGGGCAGGCATGGTGGTGCATTCCTTTAATTAAAGCACTTAGGAGGCAAAGGCAGGATGATCTCTTTTGAGTTGGAGGATAGCCTAGTCTATGTAGAGTTCTAGGATAGCCAGAACTGCATGAGAACCTGTTTCAAAAACAAACAAAAATTCACTTAAGCCAGGTGTAGTGGTACATGCTTTTGATCCCAGAACTCAGGAGATGAAGTTCTGAGTTCAAGGCCAACCTGATCTGCATAGTAAGTCCTTATCTCAATATGTATAATTAAATTAAATTAAATTAAATTAAATACACAGGGCTGGAGGGATAGTTTAGTAGTTAAAAGTATATTCTGCTCCAGAGGATCAGAGTTTAGTTCCCAGACAGAAATTATGAGCTCCAATGCATTTATGTCAAATAACTCACAACTACCTGTAACTCCCTTAGTAATACTCTCAAAGTTAGCATCAAATCAAATTAGTACATAGATGATATTTTCTTAAAGGAAGTAAAGGGTGGCTTGTGAAGGGCTGTGTGTTTATCTTATATAGTTCAGGCTGGCCTTGAACTCCAGCCTCTACTTTCTAAGTGCATGGATTATAGTCACTTGTTACCATGCCTGACTGGAAGTACACTGTAAGTTTATATATTGTATAAATAATTTAGTCTTGTCCAAAAGGAAGTCTACTTTGGCATACCTAATAGGAATGTCATTGCTTAGTGTGTGACTGGCAATATATAACAGCCAATTATATGATTTGGGGTAGGAAAAACTTTAGGTGATAAAGTATAATCTTAATTAAGCCTGAAGACTGAGTTCAACAACACCACCGGCACTCTAATAACTGTGCCTATGCAATGAAGGCACAGTTGGAAAAAACATGGTCCCTAAAACTCATATGAGAATCCCTGGTTGCCAATACTCCATGTATACTGTTATATTACACACTGAGTGGGAGCATAACACATTCTTACTTCACTGGGAAAACTACAGAAGTTCCACGTTGGGAACATTCCTGGACTTTGCTCTACATGCTCTTTTCCTTGGCTGATTTTAATCTATCCTTTCCCTGTAATAAACTATTAACCACAAGTGTAACAGCGTTCTATATGTTTTATGTGTCCTAACAGATTATCAAACTTAAGGGTGGTTTGGAGAACTCTGCCTTTCAATGTACAGTTCATGTATGACATGAGGATAGTCTTATGGGCATTAAGCCTTCAGAGGTAAGATGGTAATAAATACAGTAAGGCAGATCTGAAACACAAAAGACAGAAAGCAGGACTGAAGAACTTCCTAGAGACAGGGCAAGCTGGTTAGAGAGACTGACAACAGAGTTCTATAGGATGTCAGTGTTCAGAATCCATATTTTGCTGATAAGCTGTCATGGTTCTTTTTCAGTTCTTTTATCTATTTATTTGCAGTTTGAGAAGATTTATATAAGTTTTAAATACTCTAGGTAATCTAAATCAAAATCCTCCTAAATTTTTATAATAAGCTAAATTGCTATACTCATTATTTATACCTAGCTCATATATTATATAACCCTTGTGATAGACAACTATAAAGAACCAAACAAACTTGACAGCAGGGCATAGAGCAGTGATTCTCAACCTGTGTGTATCAACCCCTTTGGGGTTGGGTGGAAAAACACCTTCATGGGGTCCCCTAAAACCACCAGAAAATATTGATATTATGAGTCATAACAGTAACAACATTACAGTTATGAAGCAACAATGAAGTAATTTTATAGTTGGGAGTCACGACATGAAGAACTATATTAAAAGGTCACAGGTTAGGAAGGTTGGCATAGAATACATCTGTAATCTCAGCAGGGAGGAGGCTGAGAAAGGAGGGCTGCCGGAGTTCAAAGTGAGAGAGAGACAGAGACAGAGACAGAGACAGAGACAGAGACAGAGACAGAGAGAGACATACAGAGAAAGATAGGATGGGACACGGCTGACTGACACTGATTGCTGGGTTTTATCCTAGCTGCACTTCAGCTTTGATTAGGCATTTCATCTCTTAGGGAACCAATTTCTCAAGTAAATGAAGTGGTTATGCACTGTATGGTAAGATTTACTCAAACCCCAGCATTTCACCATCAAACCTGATTTGCAATTTTTAATTATTTCCTCTAAATTTATTTAAATGTGCAGCAATATTTCTGCCTTACAGTCTGACACAATGAAAGTTTTTCATTTGAATCCAACTTAATTTTACTTTGTGGATCTGGTGATATGTTTTGATAAAGATGGAGAATAAGTTAGCTGAGGCTGTAGGCTTCAGGTTCAATGTCTAGCCACAAAACAAAAGAAAAAAAAGTTCAATCTTAAGATTACATAGCAAACCTCCCTGCCCTCCTTCAAAGAACCTTGAAAAATATGACAGTAAGAGTGTGTAGTGTTGGAGACACTCTACTGTACTTAACAGTGTAACAGAAAGACAAAGATAAAGTTTATGCACACTGTTCAAAAATCCTTACTGTTCTGTAGAAAATAACAAATAAAAATAAAAATGGAGGGTTTGGGGTATAGCTTAATAACAGACAGTTTTGCCTAGCATGGAAAGGGCCGTGGGTTTCTTGGCAAAGAAAGGGAGGGGAACAGGGAGATCCAAAAGATAAATATGCAGGTAAATGAGGGAACTAACAATGAGTTGGCATAGGATGGTGGCAGTGGAAATGTTAGAAGTGGTTTGATTTAAACAAACATGCTGAGTTTAGATAGAATGCGAAACAGAAAAACAAAGAATTTCGTTGGGGAGGTGGATGTTATTTTTAGTCAGTAGGGGAAAAAATGAGGCATGGGAAAAACTAAGTTTCCCCAAGATTCTTCATGATCTTACACACATGTAAAGCAGGGCCTTACACTTGCAGCACTCAGGAGCCAGAGGCATAAGGATTACTATTGATTTTAATGTCAGCTTGGTCTACCTATACAATTCCAGGCCAGCCAGGCCTAAATAGTGTAATCCTTAAAAGAGGTAAAACAAACAAAAAGACCAAGACACAGGTAAGGCTTTCCAGAGCTCCAGCAACTGCCAGGTGAGAGCCAGTGAGTAAATTGCTTGCCAAACAAACTGTAAATAGAGGAGAACAGAAGTTCAAGAATAAAGTGGAACGCAACTAATCTTCCCTGTCTTTATTTCAGCTAAATTATTAATATTATTATTATTGTTGTGTGTGTGTGTGTGTAAGGTATGTGTGGGGTACTCATGCCATAGCACCTTAGGAATTGGTTCTTTCCACCACATGGGTCCCAGGGATCCAACTCAGGTTGTCAGGCTTGGTGACAAGCTCCTTTAACCCATTAGGCTTTCTTGCCAGCCCATATTTTTAAAATTTTAAATTCAAAATGTTTTGTACGTATACTAATAAGGAGCTTAAGTCATGACAAAATTAATGGCTACACTGTAAGCCAATACGCACTAATCTTTGTTCCACTCTCAACCCTTTAGCAACCCTTTTAGCAACATTCTAAACGAGGACACCCAGCCACAACACCCTTCTGTGTCTAGACAGGGACGGGGATCTACTCTAAGTGAGTTGGGAAGCTCAAGGAAGAGAGGCCCAGTCACAGACAGAAGCTTCTTCTGAAAGGCAACATACTGACCACAAAGTCTGCAATCTAGTTTGTTCCCAACCATGTCAGTTGTTGGTGGAGATAATTACTGAACTTTGGACTACTTTTCTGTTCATTCATTTAACATGAATCATTAAATATACTTTGACATTACCAAAATTTCAACATGACAAACAACAGTAAATCTTTTGTGCTAAATGTTACAGTACATGCCTCCATTTTCAACACGGCTTAAGAGGAGAAAAGTTAAAATAGAAATACAACTAAGAATTACAAAGGGAGCTGGTGAGATGGCTCAGTGGGTAAGAGCACTGATTGCTCTTCCAAAGGTCATGAGTTCAAATCCCAGCAACCACATGGTGGCTCACAACCACCTGTAATGAGATCTGATGCCCTCTTTTGGTGTATCTGAAGACAGCTTCAGCGTACTTATAGTAAATAAATAATAAATGAATCTTAAAAAAGAATTACAAAGAATCAGTAACAAACAATAAAAAACTGAGTCCAGCTGGGAATGTGGCTTACTTGATAAGAGTGCTTACCTAGCATGCATGAAGAATTTATGTTTACGTATAGATACATGTGTGTGCATGTGACATAAGTATGTGGGTGTGTGCATGTATCCAATCATTAAAATAAGCATCAAGGAGGCTGGAGAGAGGGCTCAGTGTTTAAGAACACTGACTACTCTTCCAGAGGTCCTGAGATCAATGCCCAGAAACCACACGGCGGCCCATAACCATCTGTAATGGGATCTGATGCCCTGTTCTGGTGTGTCTGAAGACAGCTACAGTGTACTCATATAAATAAACTTTAATAAAAATAAAGTAAGGCCAGGCAGTAGTGGCGCATACCTTTAATCCCAGCACTTCGGAGGCAGAGGCAGGCAGATTTCTGAGTTTGAAGCCAGCCTGAGTTATACAGAGAAACCCTGTCTCAAAAAAAAAAAGAAAAAAAAAACTAAACAAAACAAAATATAAAATAAAATAAGCATCGATGTACTCTAAACACTAAGAAGTCCAAGCCCATGTAAAGACGCTGAGCAACATTAGTCAGAAGGGAGACACAAATCTACAACCACACACTCCAATCTACTTGACAACGAAATTTAATGGAAAATAGGAAGTAGTGGCAAATATATGCAGAAACTATCATATTTTGCTGGTAAGGGATGCAAAATGGGCAGCTACTCTAAAAACACTTTTGTGTGCTTCCTTTAAAATGTAAACATAATTATTGTTTGAGCTAGCAATTCTACTCCTACTCAAAAAGCACCAAAAGCATAATTTACCCATCAATCGGTTTAAAGGACACTGTGGTGACCAAACTATGCAATCTTGGTATAAGCACTATTATTTACAATAGTCAATAGGTGGGAATAATCATGTATCCATCAATGCATGGATATACAAAATGTGGCATATGCATGGAACAGAATATCATCCAGTCATAAAAAGTAACGAAGACTACTGTAACGTGGATGATCCTTAAGGGCATTACACTAAGTGAAACAAAGCAAACAAAAGGAACAAATACAGTCCATTTCCACTCAGGAAATATCTGGAATAAGGAAATAGGGAGACAGAAAGTTGGGTAATGATTATTAAGGACTGCAGGAGATAGGAGCATGGATAGTTATTACTTTACGGGCAGTCTCATATTGCAGTAGTAAGTTTTTCAAAATAGACAGTGGTATAGACTGTCTATAGAACATTATAACTGACGCCATACCGGGTAGTGGAGGCGCATGCCTTTAATCCCAGCACTTGGGAGGCAGAGGCAGGCGGATTTCTGGGTTCTCAGTCTACAAAGTGAGTTCCAGGACAGACAGGGATACACAGAGAAACCCTGTCTGGAAAAAAAAACAAAACCAAAAAAACAACAACAAAAAACCCACCTGATGCCACTAAACTATAAATGGGCAAGTGTTTGCTTGTGTATGTGTGAAAGAGAAGGAGAGAGAGTCAGAGGGAGAGGGAGAGAGAGAGAGATAGAGAGAGACAGAGAGAGAGTGAAAGAGAGACAGAGACAGCTGAGGGTATAGCTCAATGACAGAATTCTTATCTAGTAGGTCTAAGGCCCAGAGAGAGAGAAAGAGAGAGAGAGAGAGAAAGAGAGAGAGAGAGAGAGACAGAGACAGAGACAGAGAGACAGAGAGAGACAGAGAGAAACAGAGAAAGAGACAGACTGACTGAGGGTATAGTTCAATGGCAGAGTTTTTATCTAGTAGGTGCAAGGCTCTGGGTTTAAGTTCCAGTATCATGTACCCACCAGAGTCCAGAGTTACATGCTTTTAATCCTAGCTCTCAGGAGGCTGAGGCAGGAGGATCAAGAGATCAAAGCCAGTTTGATCTATAAAACTAGACTGTAACTCAAAAAAAACTACAATCTTTTTGAAGTGATGAAAATATTGTCTGTCTTTTCCTTCCTCCCTACTCCTTTTGCTGACAGCATCCTTGTGTAGCTCAGGTTGCCCCAGACTCACTACAGTTAAGTAGCAAAGGATAACCATAAACTCCTGATCTTCTTGCCTCTCATTTGTCGAGCACTATGACCACAGGTGTAAGTCATCAAGCTTGATTACCGAATTCCACAAATGCTAGGCAATCACTCTAGCAATGGAGCCACATCCCCAGTCCCACATTCTCTGTCCTAATCGATGTTGTGCCAGTTCTGTGAACTGCTGTTTTCCATAATCAACAGAAGTGCTCAGTTTGGGTGCACAGATGTCTAGATAAATAGATTTATGAATTTTTATATGTAAAACATACCTCAGTAACTATGAGTGGGGCAAAAAAAGCAACTGCAGTTAGTGGGGTATATGTAGTGGTTCACACTTGTAATCCTTGCACTTACAAGGCTGGGGGCAGGAATGCCAAAAGTTTAAGGCTAACCTATTGCTACAGAGTGAGAAGGTAACCAAAAAAAAAAAAAAAAAAAAAAAAAAAAAAAAGCAAGCACTGTCATGCCAGCATGCACAAAATCTAGTCTGAAAACTCCATGGCAGAATACTCATCTAACATACAAAAAAAAAGGAGGAGGTCTATTCTGAAAAGAGGGTCATTCCAAGACAGATATGGGATACAAACATGTAATTTCAGCATTTCAAGACTAAGGCAAAAGGATTGGAGGGTGTTCAAGTCTACTCTAGGTTGCCAGTGAAAATCTGTCTCCCACTCCCTCCAAAAAAAAAAAGAAAGTACAACAGAGTATATTTTTTAGCTCTCCTAGAGCTAAAAAGCACCCTTTTCCCTCTTAGCACTTTAGTCTAAGACTGATTTATACATTAAACTATGAAGTATTTGTTAGAACAGTCATAAATTCTGCTATGAACATTGATAAGGTGACTTAATAAATAAACCAATGCAGTTACAGTTACTCACAGCACTGTGGTTTTGTTTCTAAGAATAGTTAGGTCTCCGTCAGAGCTTATCTTGTAGGAAGAGCATACATGTTTACTTACTCTCCCAAACTGAAAATAGAACATTTGAAAAGTATTTTCCTGATTTCTAAGTAGACTGCATTTTTTGAAACAAAACCGCTCTTGTGCCATTCCCTCCTCAACAGAGGTATTGCCAGCACTGATCTCCACTTGGGAGTCTCCTCTCGTTCATTTCCTCTCACCTGGAAAGAAGACTGTGATTTTGCTTTGTTTTCTCATTACACAGTGGAACTTTAATAATAATTTCTTAGAGATATGTAGTGGCCTACAATGTAACACACATGAAGCTGAGTCAGTAGGATTACTCTAAGTTCAAGCCCAGCATAGGCTATACTTTTGAGACCCTGTCTTGAAAGGGGAGGGAGGGAGGGAAACAGCTGTACACACCTGTAATGCCAGTACTTGGGAAGTAGAAGCAGGTAGATCAAGAGTTCAAGGCCACATAGCAAATTCAAAGCCAGCCTATCTCAGAAAAATGTTGTCATTATATGGATTATAATTGGTCTTTCCAGGTTGGACTATAAACTTGCTCATTCTTTAAAAAATACTCCAAAACTGCGCTACATGTTACATATGTAAACATTCAAACATCAATTTAAGAAACACAATGAAGGGCTGGCAAGATGGCTTAGTGGGTAAGAGCACTCACTGCTCTTCTGAAGGTCCTGAGTTCGGATCCCAGCAACCACATGGTGGCTCACAACCATCCATAATGAGATCTGACACCCTCTTTTGGTGCGTCTGAAGACAGCTACAGTGAATTACGAGTGGGGCCGGAGCAAGTGGGGCAGGCAGAGGTCCTAAGGTCAATTCCCAGCAGCCACACACATGATGACTCATGGCCATCTGTACAGCTACAGTGTACTCATACACATAAAATAAATAAATATAAATCTTAAAAAAAAAAAAACCAAACACAATGAAAAGAACACGGGACTAGCATTCCAGGACCTGGGTTCAAACAGTGACTCTCTAGACACTATGCCAAATAAGTCATAATATAATTATGCCTCATTTTCTTCTCCAAGAAAGCAAGAATATTCATTATTTATTTGAATAAGGTGTTGAGGATGAAAAGCATTATTTAAGCTATAATCAGCAATCAATGCAAACATCAGGCTCTTACGTTGTTGATCTAAGTTTGTGATTCTCGACCTTCGTAATACTGCAGCCCTAACACTGTTCCTCATGTAGTAATGATCCCCCAACCATAAAATTTTTTCATTGTTATTTTATAATGTAATCTTGTTGCTATTATGATAGCAATGTAATATCTGTGTTTTTTGATGTCTTAGGTGACACTTGTGAAAGAGGGTCATTCAACCCTCAAAGGAGTTGCATTCACAAGTTGAGAACCACTGGTCTAAATTATCTACTTCTAGTGTCTGTTTCTAACAAATCTCAATGTTCATCAAATTAAGTGAAACAACTGTTTTTTTCTATAGTGTAACTGTTAAGCTAGGTATGGTGGTGCATGCCTGTAATCCCAGGTACTTAGGAGGCTGAGGCAGGCCAGCAAGTTAGTTCCTTGGCAACCTGAATTACATAGAAAGACTGGATCTCCATACTAAAGCCAGATACAATGCTTAATGTCCATAAAGCAGTACTTGAAGGCCTGGGGTATGAAGACTCCCATGAATTCAAGGTTACTTGGGTCTATATAGTGATTTCTGGGCTAATCTGAGCTAAAGTATATGACTCCACTTCACAGTAAGTCTTTCAGAAATCATTACTGTTTAACAGGAAGGATATTAATTAAATAGTATTTTAATATATTCTCAAAGCCCAAAGATAAATATCTATAGCTAAGCCAACAAAAACTGCTTTCAAATCTATTTAAAAAATGTTTTAAAACTCCATTTATTTTGTACCCAAATAGCTAAAAAGAAACCCAAGGTCAGTTATGGTGGTACCTGCCATCCTAACACTTGGTAGATAAACACAGGAAGAGCTAGACTTCAAGGGGCTCCTTTGCTACAATCTGAGGCCAGCATAGGCTTCATGAGACCCTACCTATAAAAGCAAAAATGAAACCCAGAAAGTAGTTCACTGTTGTATTTATTTCCTTTTTGGCTGTCAAAATGTCTATGTGTACATCTTATTCTTTTTTAATCACATCAGAAAGAAAACATAGGCTAGGCATGGTGGCACATGCCTTCAACTCCATTGATGAGGAGGTAGAAGGCAGATCTCTGAGTTTGAAGCTTCTCAATGTGGTAAATTCCAGACCAGGGCTTCACAGTAAGATCCCAAGTGGATAATGTCCCAACAATTTAAAACAAAAATCCTAGTGCCAGGGATGGTGTAAGATACCCCTTAATAGGTTTGTTGGATAAGGATGTACCAAAGCTTCCCCTCCCCCCAATACAAGCTATTGCTATTGCTCATGGTTGCTAACCAGACCTAAGTAATAAGACACTATTGCTGAAGACAGAAAACACTTCTAGTTGCAAGACATGCAAACATTAAGCTAGAACTGAGCTGGAAACTTCCTTCTTGCTGTCTATTTTTTATGATGTCAGATGGCATTGTGCAGGTTACTAGAAGAGAAATGTCATCAACACCCTTATTCTGCGCTAAATTCTGTGAGCTACAATACCAATGAATCTTCTGGCCAAGATGTGCTCACTGGTGCAATAGTGGCATGGCTGTTGTCTTAGATAGGGTTACTATTGCTGTGATGAAACACCACAAACAGAAAAAGCAAACTGAGGGATGGGGAGAGGGCTTATACGGCTTATGCTTCCAAATCACTGTTCGTCACTGAAGGCAGGACAAGAACTCAAACATGGTGCTCGCTTCGGCAGCACATATACTAAAATTGGAATGATACAGAGAAGATTAGCATGGCCCCTTGCAAGGATGACACGCAAATTCATGAAGCGTTCCATATTTAAAAAGAAAAAAAAAAAGAACTCAAACATGGTAGGAATCTGGAAGCAGGAGCAGATGCAGAAGCCATTGAGGGCACTGATTGCTGGCTTGTTCCCCATAGCTTGCTCAGTCTGCTTTATTGAGTCAAATTAGCCAGCACAGCTGTTATGGGGACAACCAACTGCTTCTAATTGGATTTAAGGACCACTCTATAGGAATTCATACCTGTACTTGTACACAAGCCCAAGGAGAGGAACCTATTATTGTTGTTTTGCTAAGTGGATAAAGTGTTGAACTAACTTCTAGATATTTATGTTGTAGTGCTATTCTCAGTGTAGGTCAAGGAAGCTTCTCTTTACAGTGGATGTAAATTAATGAAGAGCTGTATGACTAATCAATGTGTTGAAAACAACTGACTGCTGAGGGCTCAGCCTTAAACAGGACATCAGTACCACCCCTCCAAAGTTCAAGTAATACTGAGGAAGAGAGGCTGAAAGAACTTAAGAGCCAGAATATGGGAGGGAATACTGTAAAACAGTCTTCAGGGTGTGACACGGCTGCTGTATCCATTACTCACAGAGGCATGGCACAAGACCTGCATAAGACTGGGCCCATTAACATTCTATCATGGATTTGGAAGGGACTCATAAACCTACCCCACTCTCAAGGAGCTATAGGAATAGTTGCCAAGGATAACCACCCATCCATGCTCATGCTGACAACCTTAATTAAAATTTCCACAAAAGGGAAAAAGGAAAACATGAAAGTTGTTGGGAGAAAGAAGAGGTTTACTGGGAAGGGAAGTTATAAGACAGGATTAACAGCGGTGGGGTTAGAAATATCATAATATATTATATATATGAAATTTAAGATAAAAGGAATACACAAATGCACAAAATAAAGATATAAAAACTGCGACTTCATGGCCAGATGTGCTGGTGCATGCCTTTAATCTCAGCACTGGAGACAGAGACAGATCTAGGCCAGCCTAATATACCTAGTGAGTCCCAGGTTTAGAGATACAGAGGGAACTGGTCTCAAAATAACAACAAAAGCAAGCAAGCAAGCAAACAAAATTGTGGCTCCCACATAAGCAAGAAAAACCATAGTCCTATGAACAATGTGGAAGATATCTATTGAGAGCAGAATTTCCAAGTGCGACCCTGATTCCTACTAAAAGAATATTGTATATAAATACTATCAAATAAATACCAGAGCTATTAGGCTTTTCTCAGTTATCCTACTATTTGCAGGTAATGGAAGAGATTTTAGGACCTGATCACTTTTACCTACGTTGCCCTTGTTAATTAATAGAAAGAACTCATTCTGTAAGCCTCATTTTGGGCATGATCTTTCTCATCAGACCTGCTCATTTCTTCACCTCCCAACTGAGATCACATCCTTCTTTGGAACTTTGAATCCATCACTGTCTTGGTTTGTAGCTCAACTCAATTACAGCTATCAAATGAAACCACCAAACTAAAGGGGATATGGCTCTGTGGTAGAGTGCATGCTTAGGCCCTAGGTTCAGTCCCTACCTAGTACTGGGAGGGTGGTGTGGTGTATGTGTGTCCAGATTAAACAAATCACCAAATTCTGTAAATACAGCTCATTAAGATACCTTCAGCAGCTGCCTGTTTTAAATTTGTTTTGAAAATATGATCAATTAGTAAAACAGATTAAGTTGTCTTATCAAAGCAAGGTAAGTTACAACTTCATTCTGAAAGTACTGAAAATCAAACCAGGGCCTGTGGTAAGGCAAGGTTTCTTAGCTTTATCCCCAGCTCACAAAACTTTTGTTGTTTTGCTTTTTGTTTTTGGAGACAGTCTTCTGTAGCTCAGGCTCATCGCTACAGGTATGTTGTTACAGCATTTTAAGAAAGTGCTTTGCACCCCTCCTGATCTGAATGGTTGGTATGATGCTGCGGTGCAAACTCTGAGCTCTTAGAAATCAGCCTGTCTTTAGATAGAAATGTACTGAATGTGCCTAATTTATTACATTCCAAACAATATGCTAAATTTACTCCTGGACACAGAAATGTACACAACAACATAAAACTGAATGGAAAATTTGGAGTTCTAAATGGATGCAACAAAGAATTATACACTTAACACAGCTAATTACAGAAAGTTAGTTGTTTCTAAATTCCTGAAAGCAAACAAGCCAACCTTTATGCGCTATAAAAATGAAAAAAGTGGGGCTGGAGAGATGGCTCAGTGGTTAAGAGGTTAAGAGCACTGACTGCTCTTCCAAAGGTTCTGAGTTCAAATCCCAGCAACCACATGGTGGCTCACAACCATCCGTAATGAGATCTGACTCCCTCTTCTGGAGTGTCTGAAGACAGCTACAGTGTACCTACATATAATAAATAAATAAATCTTTAAAAAAAAATGAAAAAGTATACCATATACACTCCCCATTAAAGTATGTTTGCAAGTTAAACTGCAGGCAACATGTACACAAATCATAACACAACTTTGCTTCCTTTATTATTATTATTATTATTATTATTATTTTAAGAGACAGTCTCACTAGGTAGTCTAAGCTAGCCTTAAACTTGACTCTCCTACCAGAGCTCTGCAATGCAGACCAGCACTGCAATTACAGGATACACCACCATGCCCAAGACAACAGAGGTTTTCACAAGACAAACTGCTTTTGAATCTGAATTTCGCCAGCATAGCATGGGAATCTGTGGAAGTTCTGTATTTATTTTGTATCTATGTTAAAAATCACTTTGAAACTAAGTTTGAATTAACAAATATCTCTATGATCAGTTACAATGCCTTTCAGTACTCAAAACACTGAATGTCAAACACGCAAGACAGCTTCAAAAACTTGAAAATTTCAATCAAGGCACTTCAGCGTGGTCTGTAACCTTGAATAACCAACTCCAATTACAGCATGGCTGCTTAACAGTTTCTTGTGGAGAATGAACCATCAAGGAGGCAAGAGTACAAAGTCTTCCCTGGAACCAGTGTTCCAGGACCTCTGCGCAGCCTCTCTTCCCCATTGCTACTTTACCAACCCCCTAAGAATAGTCTTTTATTTTCTGTCCTTGTGGCTTGTCATGTTCCAAATTCAATGATTTTTCCCAAGGCAGTTTGCCTCCTAACACCTACCTGAAAAGATTTGGGGATACTTCTTTAATAAGTACTTTTGTTCAAACAGGGATGCTTCCTTCGTGTCACTGAATTCAAACACCCACTGGCTAAAATAAAAATATAATAGTTAGAACTTCACCTTCTATCAGGACGACACGGGGAAAGAACTACCGTATACACTCCCCTCCTCTCCAACTATTTCTTGTTCCCCAGTCACTCAGGAAGAGTTAAATATTCTTACTTTAATGCCCTAGCAGAAAGATGAGGCAGTAAATATACACAAACTTATTGCGTTCCCAAAGCAAGTAGATTCGGGATTTTTGTTTTAAGGTAAAGAGGTGAAGGGTCTCAGGAGAAGAAAAAGAACCACCCGAGGCTCCAAAAACCGAGCTGGAAGAGGAGGAAGAGGCCATAGCAGAAGTTCAATAGCCACTTTCCAGAACAGTCGGAACCGGAGCCTGGGACCGCCGCCGCGGCTCCCTCACTGTCCCGGGGGACCGTGGGGTGGCTTCCCCTCCCCCCGAGGGACAGCAGCGTCCGGCGGCCGCGACAAAGGGGCCTGGCGTGGGGCGCTGGCGACCGCCGGGTGGGGGACAGGGCCCGGAGGAACAAGTCAGAGAGGATGGAGTGACCAAGGGGCACGGCGGCCGCGGTCCCTCCCCTCTAAGTCCCTCGGCGGTCGCGCAGCGCCAGGCCTCGCTCCGCACGCACCGGCCGCCCCTCACCTCACGCCGCGGGAGCCTCGGTCTTCAACGCAACCCGAGCCTTCGCGCCCTCTAAGGTCCGAGCCATGTTTTTCTCCCGCCTCAGCTGGCTCAGCCGGCTGCGGAGGAGAGCTTCGACTGACTCCGAGGCCAGCCGAGCATTGCACGTCACTTCCGATGGTACAAGCACCGCCCCTGTGCTTGAGATCCTTGCGATTGGCTGACGCGGATGGCCTACCTGAGGGGGTAGGCGGGGTGCAGGCGGGGCCTGAAAGGCAAGCAGCGGGGAGGCTTCGGGCTGGAGTTGCTCCCCGGGGGAATGGGTGTCTAGGTGCGGCCAGGGGCCTCTCTGGGAGGCTACCTCGGGATCCCTCCTGGCCCGCCTCGGGCTCCGAAGCGCCCTTAGTTCCCGGGCCCGTTCCCAGCACCGCAATCCGCCGACCTCTGGCCTGCGGTTGCCTGGTTTGAGATTTTGGCCCCAGGCCACCGGGAGATTAGCTCGGATTGGAAGACAGAAAAGAACAGTCAAGACGAAATCTTTCATTCCCTCCAGCATTTAGCGAGCTCTCGCGGACGTTCTGATGCTTCGAACTTTGTAATTAGCTCTCATCATTGTGGGTCCTGTAAAGGTCTGGATGCGTGCGTGCGGCGTTCTCACCTTGGTGTTTGCTGACAGCCTTGCCGCGGCCAGGTGAGGAAGGTTAGCCTGATAATAACAGCGCTCGGCCAGACATCACACCCAGGCCCCATAGTAATCATACCTTTCTCGTGAGCACGGACTGGAATTGTGCTTGTAAAGAGTTTAGCGCTGTTGTCGAATTCAAAACTGTGAAGCAGATGGGAAAATTATTCCCGTTTTACAGATTGCAAAAGAGGACTGTCGGTAACTGTCAGAGACAGGAATGGCAAAGTAAACCGGCAGAGTCTACTTGGGTTTTGGAATTTAGAAGTGTATCCCCAGCGTTTTCCCCTTTCCTTTAGTAAGGCAGGAGAGACCTCTGGTTCTTTCGTTTAAATAAACACGCATGCACTTCTAGAGACTGGATGAAGTTCTACTTTAAGGGGAAGTGGGAGAAAGGGGCAGGGAAGGAGTGGAGGGGAGGGAATATGAGAATGTGGCATCTTTCTGTAGTCCAAGCTGAGGCTAAGACAGGCAATTACTAAAGCTCAGCAGTTCAGGACCTGTCTCAAAAAAGAAAAGAAAAACTAGCTCAGTGGTAGTGCACCTAACTAGCATTTGTGAGGTGTAGGTTCAGTCGCCATCACTAGCTAGCTAAGCAGAACAAAAAGCTATTCTAGGGAGAAGTCTAGGAGCAACTTCTGGCTGTACCACCTTCCCAGCCCCTGCTGTCCACTAACCCCACCTTCCTCTGTACATTGGCACTTCCAAGCAAGCTTACACACCCCAGAGGAATGTCCCTTAGGAATCTGCTCTGCTCTACAGCATTGTTCTGCTTTATCTTCTGATCAAAGGAGGAATTTATACACTTGGCAGCTCTTCCTCAAGATTTAAAAGGGTGAGGAAAAGGAATTCTCTCAGGACTGGCTTCCTACCTTCTGCTGGAGAACAAAGTGTGCCTTTAGGAAAGAAAAGAG
>NW_022196904.1:105366127-105373346 GCF_008632895.1 Mastomys coucha
TTCTTTTGGTTCCTGGTAGTTGATGCCCTCCCAGGTTTGGCTCAAACAAGTCCTTGTTGAAATTCTGACTTTCGCCGGGTGGTGATGGTGTACGCCTTTAATCCCAGCACTTGGGAGGCAAAGGCAGGCAGATTTCTGAGTTCGAGGCCAGCCTGGACTACAGAGTGAGTCTGGGACATCCAGGGTTACACAAAGAAACCCTGTCTCAAAAAAAAAAAAATTCTGACTTTCTCATTTATTTTGACTTTTGTACGGCCCCACTGGTAGGCTCTGATCACCTAGGAAGTGCAGTAGACTGAAAAGGTAAAGACTAGGTAGCTTCCAAATCAAAAACCAAACAAACAAACAAAAAAAGGCAACATTGCAAATTGCTAGGTGTCAAGAAGCTGAGCTAGGAGCGCTCACTTAGCATTCGTCAGTCTGGCAGTGGTACCTGCTGATGGTTGTTAAACAATGTGAACAGACTTGGGAAAGAAAGTGCAAACCATGCTACTGTCCTTTGAGACCGATTAGACACTAGCTAACAGCTACTTCCTCCCACTGGCTTCAGTTTTAAGACTTGAAAGTAAAAAGAAAAAAGAATTAAGGGGCTGCATTACATTTTAAACTGCTCCAACCTTAACTTCCCACAGAGAACTCCATGGCACAGCCAATACCCCCAAACTTCTTCCAGTACCAAGTGAGAAATGGAGACCTTTCTCTTTTACTGTATATAAAAAGAATGGCTGACATTTATTGAACATTTCCTGAAACCAGACCCTGTTCTTTGTATTACCTTACAGAATCCCACCCACAACCTGAGTAAAAAGGGGCCATTATGTCCTTGATTTATAGTTAAGCACTTGGAGGACCAGAGAGAAAAGCAATTTGCCAAAAGCTACACAGCTATTAAATAAAAGAGTCCAAACCCAGATCTTACCACATAGCCCAACCTCTTTAACCCTCTCACTGCTCTTAAATTTTAACTGGAGGGCTTTAAAAGGCCATCAATAGCTAGGCATGGTTGTGCACACCGGGAAGTGCAGTATTCAGCAGACAGAGGCAAATAGATCACCAAATTGGAAGCCCCACCTTGTATGTGGATTGAGTTTCTGAGCAGCACAGTGACCCACATCTATAATCCCAGTACTTGGGAAATAGAGGCTAGAGGACAGAGTTGAATGACTAGGCCACACAGTGAGACTCTTGTCTCCAAAAATAGAGAGATGTACGTCAGTGGTATATCACTTGCCCCCTAGAAGACTTTGGGTTCTGCTGGGCTGTGGTGGCACATGCCTTTAATCCCATCACTTGGGAGACAGAGGCAGGCAGATTTCTGAGTTCGAGGCCAGCCTGGTCTACAGAGTGAGTTCCAGGATAGCCAGGGCTACATAGAGAAACCCTGTCTTGAAAAACCAAAAAAAAAAAAAAAAAAAAAAAAAAAAAAAAAAAAAAAAAAAAAAAAAAAAAAAAAAAAGACTCTGGGTCCCAATCCTGGCTCTAGACTCCTTAGAAATCATCAACTATGGCAAGTAACATTGACACAGATAAGTGACTTCAGAGTAGTGAATTTGTAAACAATAAAAGGATATGAAGTTTGTGAAAGGAATAAATGTTTGCCTTAGTCCAAAAAGAGGGCGTGGGTGTTGAGGGAGCATAGGGAGGATATGCTGAGCCCTGACCTTCTATAGAGTGTGTTGACCACAGCTCTATGCCAAGGATACACTGGGCAACAAGACTGACTATCTCTGTCCTCTGAGTTTGGAGTACATGGAAGACAAGCACTAAATACCCAATTAAGTGATCCTTTACTCTCAATTGTGATAAGCACTATGAAGGAGAATTACAGTGTTCTTTGATTTAGAGTGGAAAGCAGGAAGACCTTCTCTAGGAAGTATCATTGAACTGAGTAGAAATTAAGGAGATTGGACATGCTGGCGCACATCTGTAATCCTAGCCATTAGAAGACTGAGGCAGGAGAATTAGAAGCGCCATGCCAGCCTTGGGTACTTGTCAAGACCAACCTGGGTTACAAGATACATGAGCTCATATTTTTGGTAGTAAGCTTGGCCTTTAACAGCTGGGTCCTCTCTCCAGCCTAAGGTGGGGCGGGGGGGAAGAGGAAGAAATGGAAAGGCTAAGGGAGGCCTACACAGAGGGAACTGTGTGCAAAGAGACAGCGGGGAACAAGGTTCAGTAGAGGAACTGAAAGGCCAATGTCATTGTTACAGTGGGAATAAGAGGGAAGTGACTCTTGTTTTCATAATGAGTCAAAGAAGCATCTCATGCTGGGGCTTTGAGACAGTGTTAGAAATTTAGGTCTTGGGGCTGGAGAGATGGCTCAGCGGTTAAGAGCACTGACTGCTCTTACAGAGGTCCTGAGTTCAATTCCCAACAACAACATGGTGGCTCACAACCATCTGTAATGGTATCACATGCCCTCTTCTGATATGTCTGAAAACAACGACAGTGTACTCATGTACATAAACTAAATAAATCTCGAAAAAACAAAAAACATTTAAGTCTTGCCAAATGATAGTATACACCTGTAATCTCATCACTTGGGAAATAAAGGCAGAAGGCTCAAAAGTTTAAGGCCAGCCTGGGTCACATAAGACTTTGTCTCAAAAGCAAAACAAACAGTCCCCCCAACCCCACCAAACAATTTGGAGACTGGAGAGGTGACTCAGTGGTTAAGAGTGTGCAATACTCTTCTAGAGGACTTGAGGGCAGTTCTCTGATGGCTCACAACTGCCTGTAACTCAAGGAGGTGTGATACCTTGGGCCTCTTTGGGTGCCCACACACATTTAGCACAGACTCATGCAGAAACAAAGCACCAGATAATTTACAACTTTTTAAAATGAAATGAAAAATTTAAAAAGTTAGCTGGCTGTGGGGTGTCTAACTATTGGTTCTATTGCAGTGATGAGACACCATGACCACGGCAACTCTTACAAAGGAAAACATTTCATTGGGGCTGACTTTCAGTTTTAGAGGTTCAGTCCATTGTCATTATGGTGGGTAGCATGGCAGCATGCAGGCAGACATGGTGCTAGAGAAGGAGCTGAGAGTTCTACATTCTGATCTGCATGCAGCACCAGGAGACTGTGTACCACACTGAGCATGTCAAAGCCTGCCCCTACAGTTAATACACTTTCTCTAACAAGGTCATACCTATTCCAACAAGACCACACCTCCTAATAGTGTCACTCTCTATAGGCCAAGCATTCAAACACATGAATCTATGGGGGCTGTACTTATTCAAACAACCATACTAGGAAGTAAAAGCAGATGGATCTCAGAGGGGTTTTTTTTGTTTTGTTTTGTTTTGTTTTGTTTTGTTTTGTTTTGTTTTTGTTTTTTGAGACAGGGTTTCTCTGAGTAGCCCTGGCTGTCCTGGAACTCACTCTGTAGACCAGGCTGGCCTTGAACTCAAAAATCTGCCTGCCTCTGCCTCCCAAGTGCTAGGATTAAAAACATGTGCCACCACCGCCCAGCGGATCTCAGAGTTTTAAATTAACCTGGTCTACACAGTGAGTTACCAGTCAACCAAACTGCATAGTAAGACGCTGTGGATTTCAAGCTCTCAAATGGTCAAGGTTGTACTTTTTTGAAGATCCCACCGTGTGGTGGGAAAATGCCATAGATGGGGCTGGAGACATTCAAGTAGCCTACTTTGGAAATTAGAACAAATATCTATGCCTTGGACTTTGCATAAGACATAGTGAATACTATATTGACTAGGCCAGGGTGTCTGTTTTAGGAATCAGTCCAGCTGAGGAGAGTGACTTAGATAGATAGCATGGGATGATCATTCATAGAGATCTTTCCAAATAACTCTGGAAGCTCAAGAGAGATACATACGGAAGATGGAAGTTTGTTAGTTATCTGTGGCCTTCATGTTTATTGATACCCTAATTAAGCAGTTTAAAGGAACACACCTTTCATATTCATATTTTCTTTGGATCAGAAATATAAGCATTAAGCTGGGCGGTGGTGGCTCACGCCTTTAATCCCAGCACTTGAGAGGCAGAGACAGGCAGATCTCTGAGTTCAAGGCCAGCCAGCCTGGTCTACAGAGTGAGTTCCATGACAACCAGGGCTCCACAGAGAAACCCTGTCTCGAAAAACAAACAACAACAACAAAAAAAGAAATGTAAGCATTGCTCAGATTGGTCCTTCAGCTATCAGTCTCATCATTTAATGGCTTAATGGGTGTGGAGGAGGTGGGGGAGAGACCATATCAAAGGATACTTCATGAAACAATGAAAAGGCACAAACAGTGCTGGCTTTCCTGGGATCACTAAAAGTTTAGGGCCACTGGACTCTGAAACAAGTTCTAGAAAAGTCAGGGATATATATCAACATTTTGTCTCAAAAACAACAAGGTGTGAGAGAACAAGACTATGCGAGAATTAGTATTTTGGTGTCACTCTGTCACTTCTCCTAGACTGTATTCCTTATGAATGGATAAGCATGGCCCGTATCAAATAGAAGGAGAACACACAAAGGTGGGGAAATCAGGAGGGCGTTGTATACAGATCACTGGGGTTCAACAAGTGTTCTTGACCACTGAGCCATAGCTCCAACTTCTTTTAAAGACATCAGTTTATCTTGACCTCCCTCTACAAAGGTCCTATTCACAAATAAGCATGCATTCTAAGACCTTTAAGTGTTAGCACTGTGCATATGACTGTACAAGGGACACAATTCAATTCAAAGTGTATGGCATGCAAAGAGTGAAAATAGCCTGTAATGATACATCTTGTCAACTTGACTGGGTCAGGAATTGACTAAGGGAGAAGCCGATGGGCGTATCTATAATGGATTTTCTTCTTTTTGTTTCCCCTTTAAAGATTTTTTCTGTGTTTTGCCTACATGTCTGTGTACCACCTGTGTGCTACCTGCAGGGGTCAGAAGAGGGTGTCAGATTTCCCTGGAACTGGAATTTTGGATGGTTATGAGTTTCCATGTGGATGCTGGGAATGGAACCCAGTCCCCTGCAAGGACAATAAGGGCTCTTAACTGCTGAGCCTTCTCTCCAGGCCCTGTAAGAGATTTTATTGGGTTATTTAAAGTGGGAAGGCCCAGCTTAAATGTGGGCCGCACTGTCTGACATCACCGAGATGAAGGGGTTCTCAGGGGAAAGGGTTTTGCATTTTTTGTTTGTTTGTTTGTTTGTTTGTTTTTTTCAAAACAGAGTTTCTCTGTGTAGCCCTGACTGTCCTGGAACTCACTCTGTAGACCAGGCTGGCCTGAAACTCAGAAATCTGCCTGCCTCTGCCTGCCAAGTGCTGGGAATAAAGGTGTGTGCCCGGTGGGTTTTGCATTTTTGCTGCTTTTTTTTCTGTTGCCTTCCAGCCATGCTGACAAGTTCATATACCATTTGCATCTTGCCGCTGAGTGACTATACACTGTTGTTGCTGCCATGCCCATCCTTTGCAGACACTGGAACCCAGCTTCATCAACCTTCTAACACAGACTGAAGACCGTTGTCTCTTCAGAAACCCTCCTAGCTTTCAGTACTAGACAAGGACTGCTGAAATATCCAGGTTGTCAGCTGAGTGCCTAAGCTTCTACAGTCTGGTGTTGGACTGCCCAAACCATACTGTTTAAGCCGATCTAATTAATCACCTTTCATTTTAAAAGTTTTAGGAAACATTTTTAGTGTGTGTGTTTGTGTGTGTGTTTATCCAGTACATGGACAGTGCATGTGTGGAGGTCAGAGGACAATGTGTGTATCCTGGAGCTCAATCTCAGGTTATCAAGCTTGATAGCAAGTGCTTTTTCCCAATGAACCAACTCATTGATCCAAGTCTCCCTTTTAACATACATATATATTATATAGAACACACACATACACACACATATATACAATTATACACATTATACACACACAACACATACACACAAACATACACATAGAATTCTATTGGTTCTGCTCATCTTGATAACCCTGACTAATACTTAAATATCTATCAATAGGGAAATAGATTGAATCATTCTATGAAATAGAATAATATGACATAATGGTAAAAGGATATACTTATCAGGCTGGGAGATGGCTTAGCAGGTAAAGGTGTTTGCAGCACATGCCTGAAGGCCTTAAGCTTGATCCCTGAAATCCATGTAAAGGGAAGGAGAGAAATAAATTCACGGAGTTGTTCTCTGATTTGACACATGTGCCACACACATACACACAAATTTTTAAATTTTAAAGTGTGAGAGCTTGGTAATTAGGGCATGAAGTATATTTAGATTATAGTGGACATGTTTGACACCAAGCTCGATGATCAACAAAAATGAAGATAAAACACAGACAGTACAGGCCTGGAGTGTGTGAGACCTGATACAAAGTTGCAGTGGGATCTTTATCAGTCCTTCAAGGACTTGTGCCCAGGAGGTTCCAGTAAAGTCCCACTGTTTAATTCAACTGAGTTCAGTTAATTACTGACTGAGGGCTAGGACTGCGAGCTATTGATAGAGTGCTTACCTAGTATGCACAAGCCCTGTGGGTGAGACCCCAGCACCCCATAAGCTAGACATGGTGGGACACCTCTGGAATGCCAGCTCTTCTGTTGTTGCAACTTTCGGTACATTGTGTTCACACTCACATCCACACATCATCCGCACATCTGCAAAATAGTAAATAACAAAAAAGCATAAAGAAAAATTGAGTTCTAGCTTTTAATAGAGGAATAACATCCAAACTAGCTGGAACAAGGGTGAGGCAAGCAGGAGTCTAGAGGAAGTAACCTGGGCAATGAGTGGAATTGGACAGGAAAAGATACAGACTGGTGTATCAGACAGAGGGAAGACATTTGGAATTGCCTCCATTCAGATATTTGCAATAGGCTGGAGAGACGGCTCAGTGGTTAAGAGCACGGACTGCTCTTCCAGAAGTCCTGAGTTCAATTCCCAGTGACCACATGGTGGCTCACAACCATCTGTAATGGGATCCAATGCCCTCTTCTGGTGCTCTCTGAAGACAGCTACAGTGTACTCATATAAATAAAATAAATCTTTTATTTAAAAAAAAAGAGTACTTGTTCTTTCAGAGGACCCAGGTTTGATTCCTAGTACCAATATAGTGGCTCACAACTATCCATAACTCCAGTTCTAAGGGATCTTCTGGCTTCTGATGACATACATACATGCAGGCAAAACAATCACACATAAAATAAAATGAATAGTTTTTTTTTTTTTTTTTTTTTTTTTTTTTTTTTTTTTTTTTTTTTT
>NW_022196904.1:105373374-105390343 GCF_008632895.1 Mastomys coucha
TAGTTTTAAATATTTATGAGGTCTTCTCTTCTTCCTCTTCCTTTTCCTCCTCCTTCCCCCTCTTCCTCCTCCTTCCCCTCCTCCTCTCCCTCCCTCCTCTTCTTCCTCCTTTTCCTCCTTCCCCTTCTCCTTCCCTCTTCTGCCTCCTCTTCCTCCCCTTTTTTCCCCCCTCCTCCTCCTCCCCTTCTTCTCCCACCCTCTCCCTCCCCCTCCTCCTCCTCTTCTTGTGATTTTGTGGTACTGCTAGTCAAATCTAGAGCCTTAACTTAGAAGGCTGAGGCAGGGCTGCCACAAGTTCAAGGCCAGCCTGTGCTAAGCAATCACCAGGCCAGTCTGACTGAAATGGCAAATGCATCTTTCATTAATGACAAAAAAATTCCTGAGCCTTGTGTATGCTAAGCAAGTGTTCTATCTCTGAGCTAGTTAAAGCTTTCAGAGTTTGTAGACTTTCTCACATGACTGTATTAATAGAATTTATCCCATATGATGAGTCCTAATTTTTAATGGGAAGATACAGTTACTATGGTTAATTGTGATTCTGTTTCTTTAATCCTTAAAGATCTCTCATTTAAAAAAAAAATGAATGGGGCTGGAGAGATGGCTTAGTGGTTAAGAGCACTGACTGTTCTTCCAAAGTTCCTGAGTTCAATTCCCAGCAACTACATGATAGCTTACAACCATCTGTAATGAGATCTGGTGTGGCTGAAGACAGCAACAGTGTACTCATATAAAATAAATAAATCTTAAAAAAAAAAAGACTGGTTAAAAAAAATGAATGGATGTCTTGCTTGCATGTTTGCGGGTACACTACTTGAATGCCCTGTTTCTAGGTCAGAAGAGGGCATCAGTGTGCATAACTGGAGTTATAGTTGTGAGTCACCATGTGAGTGCTGGGAACTAAACCCAGGACTTCTGGTAGAGTAGCCAGTGTTCTTACCTGCTGAACTATCTCTGTAGCCCCATTACTCCATATTTAATGTTTTCAAATAGTTTGGGTTTTGTTTGTTTGTTTGTTTGTTTGTTTTTCGAGGCAGGGTTTCTCTGTATAGCCCTGGCTGTCCTGGAACTCACTCTGTATACCAGGCTGGCCTTGAACTCAGAAATCCTCCTGCCTCTGCCTCTGCCTCCCAAGTGCTGGGATTAAAGGTGTGTGCCACCGCTGCCCGGCAAATAGTTTTATTATAGTTCTCGCCATCTTCTGAGTTCAGAATGTTCCTTGTATATACAGATTTCATTCACAGCCCAGTTGTTTTTGAGACTGGGTGATGTAGCCCAGGCTGGCTTTGCTGCCTTTATGTAGCCATGAATGACCTTGAATTTCTGATTTATATTTATATTTATAGATAGGGTCACCTGTTTCCCAAACTGGCCACAAACTCATTATGTAATCAAGGGTGATCCTGAACTCCTGACTTGCCCGCCTTTACAACCCTAGTGCTGATTATAGACATGTCCCATTATGCCCAGTTTTCATATGGTGCTGGGATTCAAACCCAGGACCTTATATGTTAGGCAAGCACTCTACCAACTGAGCTACATCTCTAGCTGTTCTGAATTTCTGACTCCAGCTCCCTAATGCTGGGATTACAGGGATTACAGCAGGCCCATCAAGCATAAAGTCTCTGTCATTAGCATTGCTTCACCCAGGTATTATGATAACTTTTCTAAGAGTAGAAACCAAAGTTCAAAATTCTTTTCCCTTCATGTGGCTTCCTAGTTTACCCTCTCCACTCACCACCCTGCACATACATATATCATCCCAGTTCCTTTTACACTTTAGTCATGATGCTAACATGAGGTTGGAAAACAGCTTGTGGAAGCTGCTTCTCTCCTTCTATCATTTGGGTCCCCGGGGATCAATTCAGGTTAGTCAGGTTTGTGGCAAGCACTCTTACCTGTTGAGCCATCTCACCAGCCCCCTTAGTCTCTCTCAATTTTTTGTTTTAATTTTTATTTATGTGTAAATATAAGTTATGTGACTTAGATTGGAACTCTTTTTTCCCTCTGTTTATATCTTCTTCTTTTGTTAAAATAAAGATTTGTTTATTTATTATATGTAAGTATACTGTAACTGTCTTCAGACACCCAGAAGAGGACATCAGATCTCATTATGGATGGTTGTGAGACATCATGTGGTTGCTGGGATTTGAACTCAGGACCTTCAGAAGAGCAGTCAGTGCTCTTAACCACTGAGCTATCTCTCCAGCCACCTGTCTATATCTTCTAACTGGGTGAATTCATCAAGTCCCATCATTTTAAGTAGCACTCCTGGATCAGTGATGCTCACATCTGTATAACTAGTTCCTAATATCTCTGAACTCCCTTATGTAACTGACTGTATGTTTGCATTTGGATGCTTGGCAACTCAGAATTCAGAAAAGTGGGTGTAGTGGTACATGTCTGTAATCCCATACTCAGAAGAGGGAAGCACAAAGCTTGCTGTAAGCTTGAGATTGCTGTGAGCTCGAAGCCAGGCTGGGCTGCATGAGATCGAGTCTCAAACACAATGATAACAAAAGAACTAACCAAGCAAACCCACAAATCAAGTCTTACCACTGCTTAAAACTCCCCAGTAAACTGAGCATGGCAGCATGGAAGAAGAAGGATTGCTGTGAGTGTGAGGCCAGCCTGGGCTACCTAGCATGACAGTCTCAGACAGCAACAGACACAAGACAAGCTCTCCAGAAGCTTCCTGCCCCTTTACTCCCAAAGCCTTATGCAAACGGAAGGCTTACCTCTGGCCACAGTTTCCCAGCCAGAGTGGCCTCCATTCCTGCTGCAGTCATATTAGTAATTCCCATTCCCTTGCCTGGAAGGCCGGCTCCTTGAGGGTGGCTGGCTCTGGTTTTTATCCTTTAGATCTCTGCCTAAATGTTCCTTCCTGAGAACTGGCCTGACCACTCTGTCTGAAATAGACACTGAGCACCGATCTGTACAACAGCACTTTAATGTTCTGGAAAGCAGCGACAGTTTCCTTAGAGTTTCCTATTTTAGTTGTTTCTCTTTCTACATGGGAAAGTAAACTCAAAGCCAACAGGGACTTTGCCTTGTTCATCACTAATTCCTCAGTATTTAGAACTGGCACAGAACACAAGCTGGTTGTATGTAACAGAGTCTCACTCTCTAGCCAAGGATGTCCTGAGGCTTAACTCTATAACCCAGAGTGGCCTCAGAGTCTCAGCAAGCCTGTTTCTGCCTCCCCTGTGCTGGAATTACAGGGAAGAGCCACTATCCTCAGGAAAAAAGCTTAATACTTGAATGAGTAAATGAAATACATTCTTCATGTTTGACACCCCCCTCCTTCTCAGTCCTAGTCACAAAGCCTTGCTTTGTGAGCCAGTGGTGAGAAGCATCTGTATTGGAGCTGAAATATTAAAAAAGGAACAACGGAGTTGAGATTCTCCATGAAGCATAAAATGAAGTCGGAAATGTCAAGTGTTTTTTATGTGTTTTAGGAAAGGGTATTAACTCTGTGTGTTGTGAATGTGGTATATGGGGCCTAAGGCTGCAATTGTAAAACCTGGGGAGACTTCAGAGGAGGATGAACCAGCAAAACTATATGGAGGTAAGGACCTAAGTATAAAATTCAATAAGCCTTTGCCAAGTTTTAGCTCTTCAGTTTCCCTCAAAAGTCTGTTGCAAAAGCTAGGGGAAGGTCTTCAAGTCCCTTGAGGGGATAATGGGTCCCTTGTCCCTTTGTCATCTCTTACTGAGTAGAGTCCTGGAGCATCTTTGTTCCACGATGTGCTGCAGATATATGCCTTGTCACAGTCCTAAAATAAGTGGGGCCCTCCAGTCACAGAAGGGAACCTCCAAACTCACTCCTTTCTCCTTTTCTTCTTTCTCTTCCTCCTCCTCTTCCTTTTCCTTCTCTTCTTCCTTCTCCTCCTCCTCTTCCTTCTCCTTCTCCCCTCCTTCCCTCCCTCCCTCTGTCCCTCCTTCCTTCCTTTCCTTCTCCCATCCCCCTTCCCCTTTCTTTGAGATAGGATCTCTGTATGTAGCCCTGAGTGTCCTGGAATTCACTATATAGACCAGGCTAGCCTTGAACTCATAGAGTTCTGCCCGACTCTGCCTCCTGAGTGCTGGGATTGAAGGTGTGTACTACCATGCCCAGCTCCCAATCTGTTCTTTTAAACTTCAACTTCATTATTGGCCGGGTGGTGGTGGCACATGCCTTTAATCCCAGCACTTGAGAGACAGAGGCAGGCAGATCTCTGAGTTCAAGGCCAGCCTGGTCTACAGAGTGAGTTCCAGGACAGCCAGGGGTATACAGAGAAACCCTGAATTAAAAAACCAAAAAAAAAAAAAAAGAGTTTAAACTTCATTATTTTAAGGATTTGAGGCAGGATCTCACTCTGACTATCCTAGTGTCACTATGTAGCATAGGCTGGCTTCGAACTCCTCCTGCCTCAACCTCCCAAATCTGGGATTACATGCATGAGCATCCATGCCTGGCTCCCATATTTTTTTTTATAAAAATCAGAAAGCAACTACTATACTAAGGTCTTCCTTTTTCTGTCTGTTTCATGTATCCGTTGGGTTGTCAGGTGATCCAAAGACCTCTTTTCAGAATAACATTTTTACATATACATTAAAATATAATAGGATAACCCAGGAATCTGTGGCTCCTACCTATAAACCTCGAACTGATATAAAATGGAGACAAGCCAGGAATTCAAGGTCATTTTCAGCTTCATAGTGACTTCCAGGCTAGTCTAGGCTCCTGGAGACCTTGTCTTAAAAGCAAATAAGGATGGGAAGATGACTCAGTGTGTAAAGTGTTTGCTGTGCAAGCATGTCCTGAGCTCAGATCCCAGGCCCCATGTAAATACAGGTACAGCAGGGCATGTCTATAATCCCAGTGCAGGATGGGAAGGGAACAAAGACAGATAGGTCTCCAGTCCTCACTGGCCAGCCAGTCTAGCCAATAGTGAGCACTAGTGTTCAGTGAAACACTGTCCTAAAAATAAATATAAATTAAAAAATCAAAATGGAGAGCAACTGAGGAAGACACCGGGTGTCTACCAGTGGTCTCCACATGGGCAAAGATGCTCAGGCATGTACACAGGTATGCAAACACAGATGCTCAGGCATGTACACAGATATGCACACACACCAGACAACAAATCAACGTAATGCATGGAGCAGAACTGCTGTTCTGTTTTGTTTGTTTGTTTGTTTGTTTTTAAATATAGAGTTCAAGGTTATATAGGCAGTATATAGCTATAGCCTGGATACAGGAGACCTTGTTTGGAGGTAGGGTGAGCCCTGAAACAAAAACTAAGCCACGACGTGCATTCTGACAGTAGAATACTGTGACTGCTGAGTGCAACTAATGCCATGCTTCCAATATGAGGGCAAATAATCTCTTTCCTTTTTTAACAAAAGGCTATGAACAGAGAGCTATCTAAAGGTGCTTTCAGTTCACTGAGGAGTTCATTCCGAGCTAACTGATCTCTTGGCATGACAGAAGCAGTCTGGCTGATTCTGTGGTTCTCAGCCTAGGTATACACAGGTTATTCTGGCCAGTGGAACTGGATATATTTTACCTTTAGGAAAGAATCTAGAAGCCTTGGGCTGGCGAGATGTCTCAGCGAGTAAGCACCGACTGCTCTTCCGAAGGTCCTGAGTTCAGATCCCAGCAACCACATGGTGGCTCACAACCACCTGTAATGACATCTGACGCCCTCTTCTGGGGCACCTGAAGACAGTGTACTCATTTATAATACTAAATAAATCTTTGGGCATGAGGGATTGGGGTCTACCAGAGTGAGCAGGGGTCCTAAAAGTCAATTCTCAACAACCAGATGAAGGCTCACAACTATCTGTACAGCTACAGTGTGTACTCATATACATAAAATAAATAAATAAATCTTAAAAAAAAAAAAAAGAAACTAGAAGCCTCAGAGTGATGTAATGTTCTAGAGGCAGCTGCCCGACGTTTATTGGATTGATGTGAGAAAAACATACCTCTGCTGTGTTCAGTCACTGAGCTTATAAAGCTTATCATTAGAGCAGCTAGCACCCAGCAGGATGCCAACAGAGGAAAGAAAGTATTTGGGGTTGGAGGGATACAGCTTGGTGATGAAGTGCTTTTGTAGCCTACATAAGGCTCTCAATTCAACCCCCAACACCTACATAAAAACAAACACGGGAAGATAGTTTTGCATTTCTGGCCCTCAGATGTGGGTCTGCATTTCACCTCCCTACTGGGGTGCTGGATTGGAAAAATGAAATGCAGGGGCACTAGGCTACTTTCCTTCCTTGCTGCTGTCCAGGATCATGGCACTCCGACATCTCTCTGAGGAGGAGAAACACAGCCTAAGATAGGGACTCCAGCCTGTGTTCCTCCGGGTGAGAAACAGTGAGAACTAGGAGCTGGGCTGTGGTTCTTTAACTCCCAGACGCTGCTGGGAACCATGAGGAGTTGAGGACAGGGGACCCTTGGGCCTGAGATCAGCCCAGGCCAGGGGGAATCCAGTTTAGATCAGGAGAATGTCAGGAGTGTAGAGAGACCTTCTGTGGGAGACTCAGGTGGTGCGGCTCGGTAAGGAAGGCTTCTCCCCTCCATGGTGGTTCTTGATGAAAGAGACAGTCCTTGCTTGTCCAAACTGTTTATTCACGTTGGAAAAATGGATACATATGACTTAGTCAGGATAGACCAGAGGTTAAATAAATACCTTTTGCAGGAAGGAATGTCTGGGAAGGGGAGCTTATTGGCTAAACCCTCAGGTAGACCCATCTAGAAACTTTATTAGCATGGGGAACTCTGGGCTCTATGCTATGTGACCAGTTGTCATGGTCCTCTTATTGGGGTGTTGTGGCCACATGCTTCAGGACAGGAACTGGGTGGGGAGCAGATTCATACTACCTTTCCCAATTAAAATAATTGCCAGGGTTTCTTAAGCTTCTCAACCTTACTAGTTTTTCTGTCTGGTGACACAGTTCCACTTGCCCTGCACTCAGACTCCTTTCCTGTGAAATTGTCTCCAGTCAATCAATCAATCAATCAATCAATCAATCATCAGTCAATCACATGTAGAAAAAGTGCTCTGGCTCTGGCACACACTGAACATTCAGCTGGGCATGATGGCGCATGCCTTTAGTTCCAGCACTTGGGAGGCAGAGGCAGGTGGATTTCTGAGTTGGAGGCCAGCCTGGTCTACAGAGTGAGTTCCAGGACAGCCAGGGCTACAGAGAAACCCTGTGTCGAAAAACCAAAAAAAAAAAAAAAACAAAAACAAAAACAAAAAAAAACCCATAAACAAAAACAAAACAAAAACCACACTAAACATTCAGCTCATGGCTCTCACTAGATCACAAATGGGTTCTATAAAACTCATTTCTTCTGACTACTCAGGCTCCAGCTTTAAGTGATTTCACAGTTATGCTACTACCTACAATACTGTGACGCACACCCCTATGTTTGTGGGGTTTCAATGTATTTCTGGGCCCCTTGGATCACCATATTAAGAGCAGCGGTAGTATTTAATTTTTATTTTTGAGATGAGTTCTTGCTATGTAACTCCAGCTGACCTCAAACTCTCTATGTAGACTAGACTGGCCTTGAACTTATAACAGTTCCCCACCAATGTCATATTGCCATTCAGTTTTTTCCACACCTATGGTGAGCCACCATACCTAGCCGTACTTATAAACTGTTCATACCCAAGTCCAAATGGCAGTAGCTTTCTTTCTAGTTGCCAGACAGTTAGGCTTGCTATTGGTCTGAGGGCTGTCGCCCTACCTTCAGCTCCACGGACTGTCAAGCCAATGGTTATTTGGAAGCATGGATCATCTGCATTCTCTCTCTCTCTCTCTCTCTCTCTCTCTCCCTCTCTCCCTCCCTCCCTCCCTCCCTCCCCCTCTTTCTCTCTCTCTCTCCTCTCTTTATAGAGAAGTTCAGATTCTCTACTGTAGTTTATTCAATATTCCTTAGTGGTTCCTCAAAGGGTAGCTAACCCAGGGATTTTGCTTGATATTCAGAATACCATTCCTCATATGTAGCATGAAATTAGATATGAGAGTTGGCCCTTGGAATCTCGTAGTGTTCATTTCTGGAGCTGAAGTGTTCTATTAGTATAATGTTTATTACAGGGATGTCCTTGAGACTTTGGCCATTGTGTCAGAGTGACTCATAACTGGGGACCGTCTCTCTCAGGCCTTATTACCAGGAAGCTATATTTCCCTTAAGAATGACTTCATTGTTGTTATGGGTTCACTGACTTTCATTATTGTTGGGATTTTCCATTTTTACCTTCCCCGGAAGATCAGAATGGGATTATAGCCCAGGTCTAGCTATCGCTAAGGACTTCTTGCCTGTATCACAACAGCTAGCATCAATTTACCCCACTTCTGCTAGTCCTCTCGCTTCCACCCCAGTTACCTGAACCAAGTGATTTACTCCATGTAAACTGCTGGAGTCTTCTAAACAAAGACACAGAGCTAGCCATCTCAAGTACTATCACTGAGTGTCTCATAAAAATCAGTTTGATGTTGGAATTCATGTTTGTATAGATTCTAACATTCCTTCACCCATGGGGAGGGCCCCCCTCTCTGCCTCTTTCTAAGCTATTTCCCACTCCTTCCGTTCCATATTGCCAAATCTTCCAATAACCTCCACACTTGCTGCTCTGCTTGGAATGCTGGAATGTTCTTTCTTTGGCAGCCCTTTAGCACTCTCCTGACTCTCCACCACCTTTTTTTCTTTTTCTTTCTTTTTTTCTTTCTTTCTTTCTTTCTTTCTTTTTTTTATTTATTTATGTATATGAGTACACTGTAGCTGTACAGATGGCCATGAGCCATCATGTGTGTGGCTACTGGGAACTGAACTTGGCCCCACTCGCTCCGGCATCATTCCCTGTAGCTGTCTTCAGACACACCAGAAGAGGGCGTCAGATCTCATTACGGATGGTTGTGAGCCACCATGTGGTTGCTGGGATCCGAACTCAGTACCTTTGGAAGAACAGTGAGTGCTCTTACCCACTGAGCCATCTCGCCAGCCCCCCCTTTTTTTTTTTGAGACAAGGTCTCACTAGGAAACACTGGCCACCCTGGAGTTTGCTATTTGAGTAGCCTGGCCTCAAGCCCACAGAGACCCACCACTCTCCTGAGGGGCTTGCCAGTGGGCATTTCTGTATGTGCATATGCTGTTCATACAGACTTTCTTTTTCTTTGTGAATCTGTACTTTGTAAGTTGAATTTGAAGGATTCCCAAAGTTTTTCCTCCCCCACTCCAAGGGCAAGAAAACATCCAGAAGAGGCAGCAGAACAGAGCTAACTTTTATTAGCTGGGCAGTAATCGTCAATTGGGCAAAATGGGAACCAGTGATTTTGAGTCATAGGAAGTATATTTTCCTTCTCCTAGTTTTTGTTGTTGTAGGATAAGAACTTGTGTAGCCTAAGCTGGCTTCACATTTTCTATATAGTAAGACTAGTCTTGAATTCTTTTTTTTTTTTTTTCCTGAGACAGGGTTTCTCTGTATATCCCTGGCTGTCCTAGAACTCTGTAGACCAGGCTGGCCTCGAACTCAGAAATCCGCCTGCCTCTGTCTCCCAAGTGCTGGGATTAAAGGCGTGTGCCACCACTGCCCGGTTTAGTCTTGAATTCTTGATCCTCCTGCTTCTACCTACCACATACTGAAATTATAGGCCCATATCCCCTTACCTAGCTTCACTGCATACTTCAAATGCATACCTGTGTGCATTTTGTGTACATGGGTGTACCTACATGTGTTCCCCATGTGCCATCTACCTTGTTTATCTTTATTGGCCCAGAGATCTCATATTTGGCTAGGTTGGCTGGCAAGCCCCAGAGATCTGCTTGTGTCTACTTTGCCAGCAGTGGGATTTCAATCACAAGCCATCATCCCGGGCATTTTTGTTTATTCTTTTGTCTGTTTGTGTTTTCAAAATAGGGTTTCTCTGTGTAGTCTTGGCTGTCCTGGAACTTGCTCTGTAGACTAGGCTGGCCTTGTACTCACAGAGAAGATAACTGACCCACACATATACCATGGCACAAACACTTGCACACGTATGCATACATGCATACACACACACACACACTTTAAATTTTTTAAAGAGGAGAATGAGTTTCCTTGAGAACACAAGGATTTGTGTGCTAGACCTACTGGTAAAAAATTTGGATGAAACATAAGTACGATTTTGTACTTCTCATGTTATGGACAATCCAGTGGAAGCTAGATATCCATAAACTTCAAATATCAACCTTGAAAACAACCTTGAGTCCCTGATAGATTCAGTGGTGAATAGGAAAATGGTGGAGTATTGGTTATCTAAGGCTCCATGCTAAACAACATAGGCAGCCTCCATATCCCCTCAAACATCCCTAAATTGTGGAAGAAAGATATGCAGTGGTGTATAGATTCTCTAGCCTCCACTGGTAGTTGACTGGACTCAAGTAACCCAATGGCATTGAGAAGCTGGCAGCATGCTGATGCCCACAGTGCAGATGCTAACATAAAAATTAGTCAAGAGACAACACAGCCAAACTTTCAGGACACTTACATTTATAGCTGGCACCAGGGCTTCTGGATTTATGCTCCAAGGTTCCTGACCTATAGTCCTGGACTTAGATTTCAAAGCCACACCTCTGCTTCCAAATACATGAGGTAATTTGATTGTTATATAGCCAGTCATCACAGAGATTTCAGAGTGTCACAGTCACAACCATGTCACACTATGTCATCTCTGGTAAGAGTCTCAGTGCTACCACGGGTTTTATTTTACTACTATATTCTGGGTTGGTTTATAAAGTGATATACATTTTGTACTGTTTTCTATCCAGCAGAGGGAGCCACGTCAGTGTTGATTAAAAAGAAAATGAACAAAAAAACCAGTGCTAAGAAACAAAACAACAAAAGGTGCTGAGTGAAGGGGCCACATGTCTCTGTTTGTGGTGTGCTTTTCTGGTGGTCATGGACGTGAAAAAGGGAACTGGGAGTCACATAAGTGGCCATGTCCTGTTTCTCGTACCTTGACATCTTCTCACTCTCATTATTCCAAGGGCTTCGGTATTAGTGGTTTTTTCCCCTCAAGATTTTATTGTAGAGGCAGGCATGGTGGTACACTTGTCTTTAATGCTATCACTAGGGAGGCAGAGGCAGGGCAGATCTCTGTGAATTTTACATAAAGTGAATTCCAGGCCACTCAGGGCCACATAATAAGATCTTGTTTCCAAAAAAATTTTTAATTGTATTTTGAATGATGCATGTGTATGTGTCTGCATGTGGATATGTGCACAGGAGGAGAGGTTGGAGAGATTCCTGGGGAGGCTGGAAGAAAGCATCAAAGCCAGAGTTACAGGTAGTTGTGAACTTCATGAAACATGAACTTGGAACCACATTCAGGTCCAGGGCAAGAGCAGCCTTTGTTCTTAACCGTTGGGCTGTCTAGCCCCCATATTAATTACTTTTTGTTGCTGTTATAAAACACCATGACCAAAGGCAACAAGTTTATTTTGACTTATGGTTCCAGAATGTGAGTCCATAATAGTGGGGAAGGCATAGCTGCAGGGGGTTTGAGCAGGAAACTGAGAGGTCACATCTAGACTGCACATGGGAATTAGAGAGAAATCTGGAAGCAGGGCTATAAACTCTCAAAGCCAACTTCTAGTTATGTACTTCTTCCAGGAAGGTTCCTCATCCTAAAAATCCCATAACATCCCAGTTAGTAACCACAAGCTGGGACCAAGTGCTCACATAAGTACAAGAGCCTATGATGACCATTAACCATTCAAGCCTCTGCAGCTTCCTGTTTAACTTTCTTTCCTTATTTTCAGTAAAGTAATGAATACCTCTGAAACTACTCATCATCTACAAGAGCAAGATCTTTATGGCAATTTATGTCTCCTGGAGGCTTCCCCTATATACTGGCTAGTTTTATGTCAACTTGACACATGCTCTAGTCATCCAAGAGGAGGGGCTCCCAATTGAGAAAAACGCCTCCAGGAGATAGAGCTATAAAACAGACAAGCATGTAGGGCAGTTTCTTAGAGATTGCCATGTGGGGCCCAGCCCATTGTGGGTGGGGCCACCCCTGGGCTGGTGGTCCTGGGTTCCATAAAAAAAGCAGACCGAGAAAGCCATGAGGAGCACGCCAGTAACGGTACTCCTTCATGGCCTCTGCATCAGCTCCTGCTTCCAAGTTCCTGACCAGTTTGAGTTCCTGCCGTAGCTTCCCTCAATGGACTGTGAGATGAATAAACCCTTTTATCCTCGAGTTGCTTTGGTCATGGTGTTTCATTCCAGCAAACAGAAGCCCTAAGATCCTCTGACTCACCATCCTCACACATCTTGTGCAGGCAGCCACAGCTGAGACAGGCTCATGGTTGCAGTAGCTATGTCATATCCAGAAATCACATTTCACAGCTCTCCTCCCTATCTGGCCCTCCGGGTCTTTCCACGCCTTCTTCTGCAATGTCCCTTGGGCCACTGTCAAGCATGTCAGTGTTGTCAAGGGAATGATTGTTGAATTAATAAATGAGTGGTAAGAAAACACAAACAAAAACCTTGAGTGTTTTAAAGAAAATGTATCAATTTTAAGAAAGGTCTCCTGCTTGGGCTATAGCACTGCCCACTTGGGCTATAACTCACTGTGTGGCCCAGGCTGTTCTAAAACCTGCTGCAGCACCTCTGTCTCAGTCCCTCCCGTGCTTCAGGGATTACAGGTGTGAGGCACTGTTCTGGGCTCTGTTTTGTCTTATTGTCGTATAGGTCTAGGTGTCTCAGAACAGCAATCCTCCTGTGTCAGCTTCCTGCAGACTGGCATTATAGATGTGAGGGGTCATACTCAGCTTTGTGGGGTTTTCCCCTCAATGGTTCAGAATTTAAAAAGTCAAAAAGAGTGAACAGTTGTTTCACACTTCAGTTAATACTTCATTCTGTCTCCAAAAGTCAGTCACTAGTTTCTCACGTATGTTTTATAAGCAACACCACCACCCATTTGTTATCTCCTTATTATCACACAAACCACACTCAGTGTTCTGCATTTGCTTTGAAAGCTTAAGGACATAACTACTGAGTGAGGGCAGAGTATTTGTGTATGGGCATGCCTTGTGTGGTTTAAACTGTAGCTTACTATAAAGGTGGCTTCTGATTGCTCACTATTTATACAGTGGACAGCAGTGACCAAACACTGATAGGTCTGATATTTTTTTACATGTGGAAGCTATCTGCAAGACAATTTTCTAGAACACATTTGCTGAACAAAGATACAGTTCTGAATGTGATTTTAGTAGATTTTAAATCTACATCCTGTAGAACCAATACTGAATATACACTCTTGTACAATATGAGAGAATGCCACACTAGACATGACTATACACACCTATTGTCTTAAGCTCTCGGGAGCTTGAGGCAGGAGGATGGGGGAGGGGGGCTCAAGGTTATTATCAGCTACACAGTAAATTTGAGGCCAGCCTGACATATATGAGACCCAGTCTCAAACAAAACAAAATGAGATGACTCAGTCCATAAAGGTACTTGCTCCCAAGACTGATGGCCTGCGTTGTTGTGGGACCACATAGTAAAATGAGAGGACAGACCCCACAAGCAGTCTTTTGACTTCTTCACACGTGCTACATGGGTATCCATACCAAACACAAAATAATATAACCTTTATGTATTCATTTTAATTAATGTATTAAAAAGTAATTTCCATTTCATTTTCTCTATCCAGTCTCTGACAGTGTTGGACCATTTTCCTACTGGGCTGTGGATGATATATTTAGGTAAAGAAGGACTTCGGCTCCTGCTCCAAACCTGTGTGCTTTCTCAGGCATGATTCCAGGCCATTGCACAAGCTTTATCTGGCAGGTGTCACAGCGGAATGTGTCCTTCCCTTCCCCTACCTTACACACGTGTTACGGCGTGGTTGCTGGAGGGAGCTTCTGACAAAGCTTCAGGTCTCAGGCTTCCTGCCTGACTGCGATCTTAAGCAGGTCTGCATTCCTAGACCATGAGCTTTCATTCTAAGGGTCTATGTGGCTTTCTTTAAGGGATTCTGTGGAGACCTCCTTGTTGCAGGGACCAGTAAAGATGGAATTCTAGAAATAGTTTGATCTGCCCTAACTTAGTCAACTTAGTATTTTCCCATTGAATTTAGTACTTTTCCACTCTTAGCTCTTTACCCAAAACTTCCCCCTCCAGGATCCTCAAAAACTGTGAGAGCCTTTTTCTCAGGGGTGCCTGGGCAGCAAAACAACACTCTCCAAACTGGTGAATGCCTGTGCTGATCCCCTGGCCCTTGATGTTCCTTGGGACATTCTTGCGGAGAAAGATTAAGGGGGATGTCAGGGCTTTCTCTGGCTTCATTTTCTCTTATGTTATTACAAATAACACTTGCCTGGTATTTTCATTTCTGGCTTGTTGCAACTGGTAGCTTAGCTCCCTTTAGCCCTTTGTGTATACATGTACACATGTGTGTATTTACATGTATATGCATAAGTATTAATGTGATCTCTGTGTATGTATGTGTGTGTGTGTGCGTGTGTGTGCATGCTTGTGTGTGAAAGATCAAGACACAATGAGAAGTAGATTTAAAAGCTGAGATTTCAAATGACTAACATCCTAGGTTAGGTACCTATAATCCCAGGAGGGTGAGGTTCAAGGGCATCTTTTGTTTTTTGTTTTTTTTCCACAGGAAATACTTTAATACAATAATTCCAGAAATAACAGCAATAGATAATTAGCCATAAAATATCTATGAAACTTCTTATATATAAAATATAATTTTCTTTTTTTCATTTTTTCTTTTTCTTTTTAAAATTGGGTATTTTATTTACTTACATTTCAAATGTTATCCCCTTTCCTAGTTTTCCCTCCAGAAATCCCCTATCCCATCCCCTTCCCCCAGCCCTCCTACTCCATCCTCTCCACCCTGGCATTCCCCTACACTGGGGCATTGAGCCTTCCCAGGACCAAGGGCCTCTCCTCCCATTGATGTCCAACAAGGCCATCCTCTCCTACATGAAGGGCGTCTTTTGATTCATAGTGAATTTGAGGCCAGTCAAAAACAAAATGACAACAACGAAAGCGATGACCCCTATCTAGGTTGGATTCCAGGGTTCCCAGAGCCCAGGTGGGCCTTGTTAAACTCAGTCTGCTTCTCTGTCTCAGTTTTATTATAACATTTGCAGTTCTAAAATGGCATGTGCCCTGAGCACCTCCACTCCTGGGACCAACGGGAACCATTAGTTACCCTTTATAACTAATTTATGATTGGAATGAATGAATTAGCATTTGATTCCCACAACCCAGGGAAATACAAGAAAAAAGATGCAAACATCTTAAAGCCGAAAATGCTTTTAAAGTTAATCAAAGAAGGGCTGGAGAGGTGGTTCAGCAGTTAAGAGAACTTACTTCTTCTCTGTCAGAGGTCTGGAGTTCAGATCTTAGCACCCACATCAGGCAGTTTATAAATACTTGTAACTCCAGCTCCAAGAGATCCAAGCCCCCCTCTGGCTTCCTTGGGCACCTGCAGACACATGTGCACACACAGACATAAACGAAATCAATCTTTAAAAAAGTAAGCAGAGAACTGGAGGAGGAAGTGACTAGGGACAGCAAAGACACGTGATTACAGTAGACTCTATCAGGGAGAAAATAATTAAATGGCTAGAGTGTGAAAGCTAGAGCACATCGGCATGTACATTTTCTAATAACGGACAAATTTACCAGCTTTTGTGTGGTACATGCCTATAATCCCAGCACTCAAAAGGTTGAAGCATAAGGACCAAAAGTTCGAGGCCAGCTTAGATGACAAAGGACCCTGCCTCCAAATTAAGAATAAAAAGAATAGACTGATTTGTTCTGAGTTAGCTACAAAAAAGATGGGTGTTTAACATATTTGACTTTATAAAGCAACTTCCTTTACTGTTTGACATGTTATGAAGAACACACCACGGTTATCTAGGCTGGCAAGTGCTTCACTAGGGACAACACACAAAGCTGGCATGCAACACAGCACCTAAGGGTGCTAAGACCCTGATCTTCCTGACTCAATCTCCTTTTCTTCTTAAGCTCTGTTCTTGAATTCAGAGGTAATTCCAGGTCCCTACGTGATTAGCATTTGGGGAATATATAACACATATGTACATTTGTAAATTTGGCATTGATTTTGCAGGGCTCTTTATTTGTAAATCTACCCCATCTCTCGTGGGAGTGTGGGGTGTGGTATGTGGTATGTGTGTGTGTGTGTGTGTGTGTGTGGTATGTGTGGTATGTGTGGTATGTGTGGTGCATGTGTGTTCAGATATATATATATATATATATGTATGTATATATATGTATATATATATATATCAGAGTGTACATGTGGAGCTCAGAGGACACCTCAGGTTTTGTTTCTCATCTTCCTCCTTGTTTAAGACAGGGGCTCTTGTTCACCACTGTGTGTGTCAGGCTAACAGGCCTGAGAGCTCTTGGGAGTACTTTCTGCATATCTTCCATCTCACCAATGGAACGCCAGGACTACGTAGGTGCTCTGAGCATCAGACCTCAGTCTTCACACTCGGACTGTAAACACTTTACCAACTGAGGCATCTCTCCAGCTCTTATAAGACAATTTCTGGGAATCAGTGACAGCTCCAACTCACTTTTTATACTCTGAATCTGATCAGATATTGTAAGTGGGCTGGAGAGATGGCGCAGACTACAGTGCTTGTTGCTCTTACACAGAACTGGAATTTGATCTCTAGGAACTCATGTTGGGTGGCTCACAACCGCCTGTAACTCCAGCTCCATCAGTTCTTACGCCCTCTTCTGGCTGATTCTGTTACCTGCACCCATGTGTACTTAGTTCCTTGTCCCTTACAAAGAATTAAAAAAAAATATTAAAAACAGTTGTCATAAATGGTGTCCACCACTTAGTCTTTTTGTGGTTCTGTAGGATGCCGTCCCGCAGCTCCTACCTGCGTGGGGTTCCACGAACCGGGAATGTGGGAGACCTG
>NW_022196904.1:105395759-105399812 GCF_008632895.1 Mastomys coucha
AGAGACTAGCTGTCAACTTGTAGTTTCGGTTTGAGAATCTCCGAGAGCACAGCAGGGCTTCCCACATGGTTCTATGATATGGGCCTGGAGTCTACGCATGCTTGGCCGTACTCTACCAATATCCTCAGCACACCCTTGCCGTACAACACAACATTTTATGTTGTTTTAAAACATTTTTGTTTTGAGATAGAATCTGGATACATTGACCTAGAACTTCCAGTCTTGGCTCGTCCTCCCAGAGTAGCTAGACTTACAGGCCTGTAACACCAGGCCCAGCTCTGAGTCCTAAAAGGGAAAGTACAAAGCCTCCTCTTGGGCTATGTTATCATTTCCAAATACTGTAAAATATGCAGTTGCACTGCTGGGTTTAGCCAAGAATAATTAAATTCCACACAAGAGTACCATATACAGGCTGGAGAGATGGCTCAGCGGTTAAGAGCATTGACTGCTTTTTCAGAGGTCCTGAGTTCAATTCCCAGCAACCACATGGTGGCTCACAACCATCTGTAATGGGATCCGATGCCCTCTTCTGGTGTGTCTGAAGACAGCTACAGTGCATTCATCCATAAAAATAAATACTTAAAAAAAAAAAAGAGTACCATGTACAAGAACATGTATTATAATTGTGAGCAGTATCTTAGTTACTCTTCTATTGCTATAACAGAACATCATGACTAAGGCAATTTAAAAAAAAGGTTTAATTAGGCTTATGGCTTCCGAGAATTATATCCAGCCATGATGCTGGAGCAAAGGCATGACAGCAGGAGCAGCTGAGAGTTCACATCTCAAACTACAAGTAGGAGATAGAGAAAACATTGGGAATGGTGCTGAGTCTTTTGAAACTTCCAAGTCCACCCCTTCCTCGTGACAAGCCTCCTCCAACAAAGCCACACATCTGAATTCTTCCCAAACAGTTCCACTCACCAGGAACCAAGTATCTAAACCTATGAGTTTAAGGTGGGGGCATCTCACTCAATCAAACCACCATAAACAGTTTGGATTCCAGCTATTTTATTAATTTGTAAAATACTTAAGTTGTAATAAATTACACATTAATAAGCCAAGTGTACAGGTCTGTAATCCCAGTGCTCAAGAAGTAGAGGCAGAGGAACTGGTAGTTTCAGGCTAGCTTGGGCTATAGGTACCGAGACACTGTCTTTCTGTTTGTTTGTTATATTGAGACAGGGTCTCATGATGTCCAACTGGCCTTGAAGTGGCTATGTAGCCAAGGGTGGCCTTGAACTCTTGGCTCTCCTGCCTCTGCTTCTTAAGCTCTAGGATTACAGATGTATACCACCATGTCCATTCTTGCGACACTTTGTCAAAAAAACAAAAACAAAAACAAAATAAAACAGCCCCCAAATCTGGACATAGTAGCACAGGCTCATCTAACAAAGGAGTTTGAGGCCAGACTGGGCTACATGAAATAAGACACTTTTCAAAATACAAAACAACAAGGAAATATCGAGGAGTATCACAGCTGTGTCATATGGTAGGTCCCACTGATTTCCACAGTGGCTGGACTAGTTAATGTGCCCACCAACGGTACACAGGAAGCCCCTTTTGTTTATTTTCATGATGACTGTCATTCTGACTGAAGTAAGAGTATATTTCTCCTCTCTCTTCCCTTGTCCCCTGTTCCCTTCCCCTTCTCCTCTCTCCATCCTCCCTTCCCCCTTCTCCTCAACCCCTCCTAAACCTCCCCAACACCACTCCCTCATCCCTCACTTTCTCCATCTCTCTTTCTGTCTCTCTCCAAGATTTCACAATATAGCTCTGGCTAGCCTGGAACTTATTATGTAGACCAGGCTGGCTACACACTAGCAGAGGTCTGCCTACCTCTGCTTCCTGATCCTTGGGATTAATGTGCATGTCACTTGCAAACTGCTTAGAATCCCAATGTAGTTTTTGTTTTTAAATTTTATTTTTATTTATTAATATGCACATATGTTTGTGTGTGTGTGCATGTGTGTGTGTGTGTGTGTGTGTGTGTGTGTGTGTGAATGCCTGCAGAGGTCAGAAGAGGGCATTGGACTTGGAGTCATAGGTAGTGGTAAGCTTTCGAGGGGGTGCTGAGAAGTGAACTCGGAACCTCTCAAGAGCAGCCAGTGCTTATTTTCACCAAGCATCTCTCCAGCCCCTCCTAGTTTTTAATTTGCATTTCTCTGATGGCTACTAATATTGAACAGGCCTTGAACATTTTGATTCTCCTGCCTATGCCTCCCACATGCTGGGGTTACTATGGGTTTACTCCACTAGCCTAGCTGTTAGAGACTGCTTGACTGAGGACGTGTAGTAACTTTTGGACCCTGTGTGACGTAGTAAGCTTTAAAGGAGTTCTACCTGAGTTCATGGATGGCAAGGTGCAGCCTCCATTTGTGTTACCCTCGACAGAGCACAGCACAGCTGCTTTCCACAAAGGTGCCAGAGTACAGGGTTCTGAGTTATGTAGGATGAAACAAAGAGACATCATTAGCAAGTTTACATCATGCTCATTGTAAGTATAGAAAAATACAAAACCGTGGAGAGAATGAAAAAAGACATTTTCAACACGATCCCACAGCCAAAGGCAAGGCCAACGTTTTGACCTATTTCCTTCCAATCTTGTTTTTATGTGTCTGTGAATGCTTGTATATCCAGTTTTATATCTTTAATCTCCGATGATATTGTTTCATTGTTTTCTAGGGGCTTGTGAGTTATCTAGAAACAGCCTTTAAATGAGTGTGTAATAGGCCATTCAGGCAGAATGCTGTAATTGGTAGCTCTTTCTCAATGCTAACTTAAGCTTGTTAACAACTTTTCTCTCACAGACTTATTTTGTATGTGTTTGTTTGCTTGTTTATTTGTTCGGTTCGGTTTGGTTTGGTTTAGTTTGGTTTGGTTTTCTGAGACAGGGTTTCTCTATGTAGGTCTGGCTGTCCCGGAACTCACTCTCTAGACCAGACTGATCTCACATTCTTAGAGATCCACCTGCCTCTGCCACCAGAGTTCTGGGGTTAAAGGCAAGCACCACTATGCCCAACTAGTTTTTAATTAATGTGTGTGTGTGTGTGTGTGTTTGTATGTGGGTAAGTGCACATGAGGACAGGTGCCTGCAGAGGCCAAAGCAATCACATTTTCTGAAGCTGGAGTCAGGCAGTTGTGAGCCTCCTGATATGAATCCTGGGAATCAAATTCTGGTTCAATGGAAGAGTAGTTTGTGCTTTAATTGCCGAGCCATCTCTCCAACCCCTATGTTGTGGATTGGTTCTAATACTTTGAATTAATCTGGCCCCCAAAATTGAGAATTTGCATGTCCAAATGCTGAAGGTCCTTGTCCCCAATTGGTTTTTGATCTATCAATAAATAGCCAACAGCCAATGGTTGGGTAAGTAGACTAAAGTGGGACTTGAGGATTTGTGCAGGCTAGGAACTAGAAGAGGAAGAGAGAGCTTGCCATGTTTTGGATGGAGGTAGATAGATCTAATTTAGAGCTGGAGAAGAAAATTCATCCAAAATGTAGGTGGAAAGGGAGAATAGCTCAATGGGAGGGGCTGCCCAGAAGGTAATAGGGCAACAAAGATAAAACATAGATTTAAAAGGTATTGAGCCAGGAGTACTGGAGGGAAATGTATGCTAGCTGGGCAGAGGATTAGAACTGCACATCCTTTGAGCTAGTCAAGACATATTAAAATTAATTGACGTGTGTGTGTGTGTGTGTGTGTGTGTGTGTGTGTGTGTGTGTGTGTCTTTCATGCACAAAGCAGTTTAGCCAAACTATTGCTACATCCCCACACAAAACCAATGTTTTTTTATCAATGGTTTGTCATAAAACGTTTTACATATTTGATGTTCTTTTAGATAAGATTTTGTGAAATCAAAATTTACAAATTTTTTCCAAAGTCAAATTTTTCTTCATAGTTAGAGATGGAAACTCCCATAACTAATGAACAGGATGCAATGTGGTGGCTGTATTTGGAAGCAAGTCTGGCAAGAAATGAGTATCAGGAGCTGGGCAGTGGTGGTGCACGCCTTTAATCCCAGCACTTGGGAGGCAGAGGCAGGCAGATTTCT
>NW_022196904.1:105399942-105401360 GCF_008632895.1 Mastomys coucha
AAAAAAAAAAGAAAGAAAAGAAAAGAAATGAGTATCAGAAAGCTAGTCATCCAGAGTTAACCATGTTGTATTCCTGTGGAGAGACAAAGCCTCTTACATGAATTTCAGCTGAAAAGACTTAAAGATGTCTAGGACATGCTGCAGGCATGATCATACTTGTGCTTATCTACAGTGTGTTCTCTGGCACATCTCATTGGAGGCTTTTTTGTTTGTTTGTTTGAGACGGGCTTTCATTGTATAGCCCTGGTTGGCTTGGAGCTCACTTGTGGACCAGGTAAGCCTTGAACTCACAGAGATCTGTCTGCCTTTGCCACTCAAGTGTTTAAAGAGGTGTGCCACCACACCCTGCTTGCTTTTTTGTTTGTTTGTTTTGTTTTAAGACAGTCTTATATAGCACAGGATAGCCTTAAACTCCATATATATCTAAGGATGACTTTGAACTCCTGATCTTCTTGCTTCTACACGTGTGCTCACTACAAGTGGGACTTCTAACAACTGTAGACCCTCAGGGGATACTTACAGGTTTGTAATTAGAATTTTGGTTCCCTAATTTCCATATGTTTAGGGTTATTTTTTTAAAAAATTCATTGTATTTATGCACATAGACTCTGTTTTTAAAAAAGATTTATTTCATATATATGAGAACATTGTAACTGTCTTCAGACACACCAGAAGAAGACATCGGATCCCATTACAGATGGTTGTGAGCCACCATGTGGTTGCTGGGAATTGAACTCAGGACCTCTGAAAGAGCACCCAGTGTTCTTTACCACTGAGCCATCTCTCCAATCCAACTCACATTAGACTCTTAACAAATGATTTCTCATTCAGTTATTTGTTTTAAAGATTTATTTATTATTATATCTAAGTACACTGTAGCTATCTTCAGACACACCAGAGGAGGGTGTCAGATCTCATTACGGATGATTGTGAAGCCACCATTAATAGTTGCTGGGATTTGAACTCAGGACCTTCGGAAGAGCAGTCAGTGCTCTTAACTGCTGAACCATCTCTCCAGCCCCTGTCATTCAGTTCTTATAACACAATGTAGTAGATATTAGCACCCTTGTGTACTGTTGAGGTATCTGAAGAGTTCAAGCTGCTTATGTGGAAATACAGTGAGAGGCCCAGATTAAATGTAAGAGTCTGTCCTGTCATCTACTAAGCCAGGAAGACAAAGCATCTGCATTGTTAGCAGGGGCTGATGCTCACTCTCAAGGGAGCGATGCAGTGCCCTGAGAAACCTCTTTCCTACAACTACTGCCTTTTACTGTCTCAGACATCTTTTCAAGCCATAGACGTTAGAAAATTAAAGGGTTATTTCTCTGCTGGTAAAAATGAGCCAATCCTTGGGCTGGTGAGATGGCTCACTGGGGAAGAGCACCGACTGCTCTTCGGAAGGTCATGAGTTCAAATCC
>NW_022196904.1:105401810-105403899 GCF_008632895.1 Mastomys coucha
AAAAAAAAAAAAAAAAAAAAAAAAAAAAAAAAAAAAAAAAGAGCCAATCCAAATCATATTTATAGGTATATATGTGTGTATATATGTATATATATGTATAAATATGTATATATGTATATATGTGTATATATGTACATATACATGTATATATGCACATATACATGTATATATGTGTATATATGTACATATACATGTACACACACACACATATATATATATATATATATATATATATATATATATATATACATATATATATGCAGGTTTATTGGGAAATCATTCTTGGGCAGGCAAATTCACTGGTCCTGTGGAACCAGGTCAGGGAAGTCTTCATAAGGAGGGAGACAGAGGGGAAAGGGAAAAGAGAGAAAAAGAGTGAGCAGAAAGAGGGAGAAAAGAGACCAAACCATCTGGATAATGTAGGGAAGAGCCTCTGGGGAAAGGGCAGCCCAACCCCTGGGCTGGAAAGTTCAGGGTAGAGAGCTTGGCATGCCATGTAGGGACTGAAGGATGCTGGGAGAACCTTGAGGCCAGGTTTGCTTTGGTATGTGAAATATGTTCCTCAGCCCCTTGACTGGATCTGAAACCCAACACCCCAGCCTTTTGTTGATAATAATTGAATAAGGGGTAACATAATCATCTCTAACTATTTCCTGCTGACATTGGGGGTAACATCATCTTTGGGGACACTAAGAAAATTGGGATCTGGTAAAGTCCTGGTAGAGCTGGTTGTTTCATTGCTGTCCAGGCTGTGGGACCATCTTGGGGTAGGAATGTGCAGGCGCAGTTGAAGCACTCTGTGACACTGGGCCAGAGCTCCCGTGGGTAACTATGGAGTTGTCCTTGTGCAGGCTCTGAGTAAATATCCAGACTTGGCAGGATGTGGAACAGATTATATATATATGCATATATATGTGTGCAGAAGGTAAATAAGTAGGTTAAGGAGAAAAATTTTTTCTTGGGTGTACATTTTAAACTTTTGGGCCGGGGAGGGAGGATGGGATAGGGGGGTTTTCAGAGGGGAAATGAGGGAAGGGGATAAAATTTGAAATGTAAATAAAGAAAATATCTAATAAAAACAAAAAAGAAACTTTTGGGCCCATGGTCTTGGTAGTTGGAAGAGGCAGGGTCCAAAGACCAGGGTAAGGGGACTAGATTCCCCCATCAGGAATAGGCAGGTGGGAGGGTAACAGGCTGCTGATTGACCGTACTTGTCCTGAGTCCATTTGACCGATGAGAGATGGATCCACGTGGATTCCCTGAAGCTTATAAGAATCATTTTTTTTTAAGATTTATTTATTTATTTCATGTATATGAGTACACACTGTAGCTGTACAGATAGTTGTGAGCCTTCATCTGGTTGTTGGGAATTGACTTTAGGACCTCTGCTCACTCTAGTAGGCCCCGCTCGCTCCGGCTCAAAAATTTATTTATTATTATAAATAAGTACACTGTAGTTGTCTTCACATGCACCAGAAGAGGGCATCAGATCTCATTACGGGTGGTTGTGACCCACCATGTGGTTGTTGGGATTTGAAATTAAGACCTTCAGAAGAAGAAGAAAAAAAAGAAAGAAAAAAAACCAAGAAAAAATAAAAAAGGAAAAAAAAACAAAAAAAAAGAAAAAAAAAGGCAAAAAAAAAAAAAGATAAAAAAAAGACCTTCAGAAGAGCAGTAGGTGCTCTTACCTGCTGAGCCATCTCACCAGCCCAAGAATCATTTTAAGTTTACAAAAAGATAAATTCAGATGTTAGTATTACCACTGTTTAATGTTAAAACTCTGAACTTTGAATTCACTACAACAGTCGCATAGTGAAAGGAAGAGATCCGAAGCATTTTTCATTTTTCTCATGTATCTTCAATCATTTTTTGTTACCATACAATTTTTTTATTTAATATCCTCTAACTTTCATAACTTACAGTTATTAACCTCAATGTGTTGGAAATTGTCAAAGGAACAGTCTATTGTAGTGGCTCCCACCTCTACTCCTAGTCCTTGGGAAGTAGAGGCAAGAGGGTTAGAATTCCATTAGATTCTGAATCTGAGGCCAGCCTGAACTATATGACTCTCTCTCTCCCTCTGCCTCTC
>NW_022196904.1:105403909-105407959 GCF_008632895.1 Mastomys coucha
TCAAACTCATAGATCCACCTTCCTCTGCCTCCTGAGCATTGAGGTTAAAGGCTTTTTCGACTACCCACTGCCTGGCTAAAACCCTGTGTCAAAAAACAGATAATCAACCCAACCAACCAACCAACCAACCAAACAAACAAACAAACAAAAACAGTCTACTTTCCCCAGGAAGTCCTAAGTTAGTTTTCAATAATAATAATAAAGCTGCCTTGATTTCAATTTTAGAGTTCCATATAAATTCTGGACATAACACACTGTGGGACAATGGACTCTGCCAGGAAACTTAGTAAGGTTGAATGGGTTTGAGACCCCAGCACCCACCTGAGTCCATAGGTGCCTCTCTGCTCCCTGCCAGAGTCCTGGCCCAGAACCCATGACCACACTCCCCACATAGGTCATGTAGCCCAGAACAGAGTTCTTCACGCTAATGAGGTATCTAGAGGCCCTTAGGGTGTAGTCAATAGGCTTCCCCTCTCAGATATTCCTTCTTACAAAAGGTATTTAATCTCTGGTCCACCTTGAAAAGGTGGTATGCTCCCATTTTCCACGATGAACAATCAATCAATCAGTTTGGAACCAAGGACTGTCTCTTTCATCAAGAACCACTGTGGGGAGAATGAAAAAAGCCTTTGCCTACTGAACTGTGCATCCTAAGTCTCTTGCAGAAGGCCTCTCTGTGCTCCCAGACAACTGCCACTAAGCAAAGGATAATCACAAATGAGCTAAGCTAAAGTTCCCACCCCTCACTCTTTCCACCCCACTCTCCCATTTCCCCCCATCCTTTTCCCCGCCCCAGGCTCCTCTACTGAGGCCCCCAACTCCATTCCCAGCTCCCTGACCCAGTGGTTCCTGGATGTCCAGGAGTTTGGGAGCCTCTGATCCTCTATTCTTGACTCCTTTGTGAGGCACCCCAGTGGCAACTGAATTCCCGGGAGTCAGAGAAATCCAGTTTTGGCCTCCCACATCCTAAGCTGCATTTCCCACCCCCCACTGAGTGGTGTACCAATGCTTTGCTTGAGCCCAGCACCTGACAAAGCAGCATCTCACTGTTCTGCCCACCCAGCTGTGGTGGGGTGCAAACCGGACCCACAACACCCCACATCCACCTTACCTTTGCAGTATCTGAGGAACCTGTTCTCTTGGTATGCTACTCATCCCAACCTCCTCTAATGTATCTGTTGGTAGCCTTCTTTTCTTTTGAATCTATCTAAACTATGCTTCCTTCAGTGACACCTGGTCTACCCTTTGCTGTGGGGCTCCTTATCTGTCAACTTTCCCTCATTATAAGCTGCTAGTTAGCTTGACCTTGTTAAGGGTCAGGTTGTCCCTGGTGGCCTGAGGCAGGCTGGGCAGGAGAGATTTGAATCTGGGTTTGCCAAGCAGAACCTAATGTTTACATGCTAGAGTGAGTAGGCCAAAGGCCTTGCTACTGTGGAGGAGACATACACAATAGGGCAGCTCAGGCAGCTCAAACAAACTCATTTTGTTGTTGTTGTTTGATTTCGTTTTTGACACAAGGTACCTTGCAGCTCAAGGCTGGCTTGAACTCACTGGAGCTGAGGATGACCTTGAATTCCTGATCTTCCTACCTTTACTTGCCAAGTGCACCATATGGACCTGTAACATAGCTCCTTCATTCTTTATTACGGGACTCAGTCAGCATTTGAGCTGTGTTGCATGCTTTGGGGAAGTAGGGTTAGAGAAAAGAGAGATCACTTCAGACGTCAGAAAGCAAGCATGGGTGTGTGGTGCAGGCCCATAATCCAGGTGCTTCTGAGGCCAAGACAAAAAGATTCTGATAAGTTCCTGAGCAGCCTGGGAAATAAACAAACAAACAAAAAACTAAACAAAATAACCCCCCCAAACCAAAAACCCAACAACAACAACAAACAAAACCCGAACAAAAACAAGGAAGAGTTCTTTGTGTATTTTGTATAGCACTTCTTCAACAGATGCTCTTTTTGGCTTGTCTTTCCTTGTTTCCAAGAACTACTCTTATTTTTTCATTCAGTGATCCATTTCTGGTTCTGTCCTCTAAACCATAGGAATCATTTCAAATGGGATGCATAGTTTATAGAACTGTTTACTGGTTAGATCTGAGCAGGATGATCTTTTTCTAGAGTCACCCATGTCTGTATTCCCAAATTCCCTAATGCCAGGGTTTAGCAGCACACCTCTGCGTTGATATCTGGGAAGCTGTGAATGTAATGCAATTTATAATGAAATAATTTCCTATTAGTTCCTAATTCTTAGACCAGTAAGGTTTGCTGGATAGTCTAGTTTAAATATGGAATATCTCCCAAAGGTCACTTGCTAAAGTCCTGGTCCTTAGCCCATGACAATACTGGATAGATATGAAGTCTTTAGGAAATGGGCCAAGTGGGAGGGTAGGTCACGGGAGCACAATACTGAGGAGGTTCTATGACCCTCTTCATTTTCCCTCATTCATTTGAGATGAGGTGCTGCTTCTAACAATGCCTTGCAATAGGGCTGGACTCCAATACCACATGGATAATCATAAACTGAAATTCCAAATTAGGGGACAAAACCAACCTTTCTTTTAAAGTAGTTTTATTGTTGGTTGTATTTGTTACAGTAATGGAAAGCTGACAGATACACTGGTAATAACCACTTACTTGTTACTATTGCTTAACTAATAGAGATCAAGCTGGACTTCTAGTTTTCCGAATTGATGCTAGAGGTAGTTTATATCAGTTCATTAAGTGCTGACAACTTAAACTTCAGGAAATTGTTAGCTCGCTGTTAAATAATACCCAGTGTTACAGACTAACTGATATAAACTTAAGATATATAACAAAGACAAAAAGTTTATTATCATTTCTTAATTATTTTGGTAAATTTATTATTATCTGTAAGTTTGTTTCTGTTTTGAGATAGTATCTTACTATTGCCCTTGTTGGCCTGGAACTCATTTTTTAGCCCAAGCCATCCTTAAACATACAACAGTCCTCCTGCTTCAGCATAAGGTGATAGGGTTAGCAGGCCCGAGCCACCAACCACATCTAGATGTCTGTGTTCTTGAGGTTATTTGGATCTACTGGACTTGCAGGGCAGAAATGCTATGCAAGGCTGTGTGTAAGTGCACTCCTCCAGGCTTTGCAGCTCAATAACACAGCAAAACTTGCCATAATGGAAGTAACACAATCCAAATTTGCCCTTCCCAATCTCTGATGGCTCCTTGTTCTCAGGGATCAGCCCTCCAACCATTGCTGGAGGGCTGTGTAGACAGTAGTCCAAGCATGAGAACAACAAGCAACAACAACAACAAAAGTGGACAGAAAATGATCTCAATGAGAGAAAGAACTCCAGGTGCTCAGTGAACTGACTCTAAACTTCCCTCTGTTAGTTCGGAGCACACGGAACTGAGGCTTCCCCACACATTCCTTTCTTCAGGCTGATTTCCAGGGCTGAGGATGTGGCTCAGTTGGTAGAGTGCTTGCTCAGCATGCAAAATGTCCTGGCTTCACTCTTCAATGCCACAGAGAATTGGGTGTGTTGGCAATGCTTCTAATGCCAGCACTCTGGAGGTGGAGGCAGGAGGATTAGAAGTTTAGAGTCATCCTCAGCAATATAGTTATACACTATATTGAGAATTTGAGGACAGCCTGGGTTACACTAAAATGCTGTCTCAGAAAACTAAAACAAAACAAAACCACACTAGAATAACCAGCTAATCAAACCAAACCAACCACCTGACTTTGAGACAGTAGTGTCAGAACCAACACCTTATAAGTCCTTGAGGTCAACAGTACAAGAGCAATATTTGCACAGCCCATACAAAAGAGACCTATCTCCCATTTGGGACTTCTTTAAAAGTTATAGATTTTTAAAAATTGATTGATTGATTGATTGATTGAGTGTATGTGTGTGTGTCTGGATGCCCCACAGTGTGCATGTGTTTGTGTGAGGGCTAAAGTTATGTTTTAAGTTTAAGTTACTATGCTTAAGAGATCTATAACACTTTCATTCCTTCTTAAAAGGGGGAACCAAATACCCATGGAAGGAGTTGCAGAGAGCAGGAACTGAAGG
>NW_022196904.1:105408501-105426001 GCF_008632895.1 Mastomys coucha
GGGAATGGAGAAATTTACATGTAAATAAAGAAAATATCTAAAAAAAAAAAAAGAGATCTATAACACAACAATGCCTCTTACCTGTAAGTCCCAATTGCCCAAGGGCAGATAACTTCCTGGAATGCTGAGGGCTGTCATGTAAAATAATAAGCTATGTATTACAGTAAACAAGGCTTGCTGTTCCAACTGCACAGGATGTGCTTAATCACACATAGGTGGGAGCTATGCAGATGTGGATCATCCTTCTCCGTGGGGGCAGTTGTCCACTGGCCTGCAAGGATACGGAAGCAGAAGCTTCGAGCAGGATTAAGAAGGCCATGAGAACCGACAGGTTAACTTCTAGGATCAGCTTCAGTGAGACAACCCAACTTGATTGTTCCAGGAATAGGCTTTTAGGGGTATGGATGGAAAGGACTAATTGATTATAACATCATTCTGGTGGGAAAGACTGATTGGTTATAATACATCTAGTTATCATATGGGCAGGAAGCCACAATGGGACTTGTGTGCTGAGTTAAGCAACTCTGCACAAGGTCCTTCTTCAGATAAGGCCGGGCACCTGTGTTCAGGGACACACTCAACAAAGTCGGACAAGTGAGAAAGGAAGTCCTCCATTTTAGGCCTAGCTTAGAAAGCCTAGCTTAGAAAGCCATCAGGTCATGGGGAACTTCGACCATAATAGCAAGGTTCTCCAACACATAGACAGGGCATATGTCAGGATGTTTGGTTGCCTCTGATTGGACTTAAGTGGGAAGTATGAAACCTTATGGGCTTTGCTTTTATAAGCCCATGTCTAATATACTCTAGGGCATTCTCTGGGATTCCAGGGTATGGACCTGGTCAGTGTCCATCTTCCTGGCCAGTATTTAATAAAGCTTGCTTCAGTTTTGGCTCAAAAATTGTGGGCATAGTCTTATTCTCCTGGAGTGGAACTAACCCATGGAAGTCAGTTCTTCTACCAAGTGGTCTCAGGGATGGAACTCATGTTGTCAGGCTGCCAGGGGAGCCATCTTGCCAACCCCCATTAGGATATTTCTTATATAGTGTTGGTGGAAGGCAGGTTAGGTCATGGGAGTCAAGCTGTTAACCTCACACAAGTTAAATGAGCAGGGGAAACCCCACAACTCTATTGCTCCCATAGGACTATAGTCTGACACAGTGAGTTGACTAAGAAGAACATTTCCTGGGCTGCAGAGCTTTCTCTTTTTTTCACTTCTGCTTTCACATAGAATCTCAAGGGGCTGTCCTGTGGATGCTTTCTAGTGACAAGTATCTTTTCTCATAGTTTCTTTTGCTACAAGTCTCAGGTATAGTCCATCATAGAGAGAAATCATAGTGGCAGGATCAGCTGATCACATTGTGTCCACAGTCAGAAGAGTTCATGCATACTAGTGCTTCTTCTCTTGTACAATCCAGGATCCCGCTTAGGGAATAATGTGACACACACACACACACACACACACACACACACACACACACCCTGCATAGTGGGCAGGTCTTACCACCTCAGTTGACATTCTAAATAATCCCCACAGGCATGCTCAGAGGCCCATCTTCTGGGGTGCTTTTAACTTTTGCAAAGTTGACAATACTAACTATAGCATCCTCTCTTTTCATTCAACTATTCTTTCATTCTGATGTTCCCCACCCTTTTCATCTCATACAGCCAAGGCTAGCCTCAAACTCACTATGTGACCAAGGATGACCTTGAACACTTCATTCTCCTGTTTCTACCTCCCATGTGTTGGGATTACAGGTGAGTGCTACCACACTCTGCTTAGTCCTAGTAATTTATAGGGAAAATATGAGGGCAGAAGTTGCATGTGGGGAGTTAAGATTTAATCACCTAGCAACAGTAGAACTTTCAATGCTAGTTAATTGGTGATAGTTATACATTTATAGTAATCAGGGGCTGGGGAGATAGTTCAGTGGTAAATAACACTGACTGCTCTTCCAGAGGACCCAGGTTCAATCCCCAGCACCCACATGAGAGCTCACAACTATCTATAACTCCAAGATCTGACACTCTCACATAGAGACATACAAGTAGGCAAAACACCACTGCACATTAAAAAACAAACAAAAAAACCCCAAGACAAACAAAAATTTACAATAATCAAACTGATGAGGTTGACACATGACCCATAAGCTACACACAGAAGGAATCTAAGTCGGTTCTGTAATTGTAAACAGCAGTGGGAAAGGCAGCTTTGGAACTTGTCTGAAGGAAAAGCCAAGGCGGTCATTTACATAGTGCTGGGATTAAGACCACAGGCTTTTGAGCTAGCTCAAATTCTAGCTTCCTATTTCCAAATAATCTATATTAAGCAAGTTACCTAACGCCACTGCAGCTCCAGTTCCTCATTTGTAGAGTAGGGATAATGCTATGAGGATTGAATAAGATCACAGGACTAGCCTGTGTTCTGAGCTACTGTTGGGAAGTTAGCAGAAGTTCTCAGCCTTGAAAAAAGTAGAGACATGATTGCTCGTGAGAATCAGAGGTTAAAGAGCTGGAGATACTTCAACAACTTCCATAAGTCTCTAGGGGAAAACAAGGTCAGTTAGGAGTAGGGGAAACATTCCAAATATACTTGGAAACCTGAGGGAGAGCCAGTCTCCCAGGTGAGGTAGGTGATAGAAAGAGAGGCATCTATCTGCCTTTGAGTGTGTAACTCCTGTGAGAGTGATAGTTCCCTGTCTGTGACTGGATTAGCCCACGTCTGTGCATGTGTGTGTTTGCTAGACAAACTCTGTTGTTTTATTATTATTATTCAATATGTTCCACCTTTTTTTTTTTTTTTTTGAGACAGCATTATCTCATTGGCTTAGTGCCTGCTGCTTAGGCAAGTGAAGCAAACAAGCTTCAGGCATCTGTCCATTTATCCATTTATGTCTCTACAGTAATTGGGGTTAAAAAATCCACACCACCTGGCACAATATCTCTAATTGTGCAAGAGTGGCACTCATACCTTGGCGGTAACCAACACCTCTCTGAATGAACTCAAGACCCACTCAACAAGAGGGAAACCATTCTGGGTTCCCAGAGCTAGTGAAGTCATGGATCTCGGACAAGAACCTACAATGAAAACTTTACTAAGCCAAAACTAACATTTGTCCTTATATCCACAATTAAGTGTCCTTCTCGTCCCACATCAAGAAAACTTCTCTTTGCAGCAAATAGAGGCCATGACAGAAACCACAACCAATCAGAACGCAGAGAACAAGAGATCGAGGTTGCCCAGTCCTACCCAATTACATCTACAACACAACTCCTGTACCTAAGGCTCCTGTACCTCAGGGATTGTTATGGAAGAGGGTGGTGGAAAGATTGTTAGAATCAGAATAATAGGAAGTCTGCTGTGAGACTGCATCTTCTAGAAATGCCAGATAAGCTCCACGGAAGTGGAAATGTATGGGTTTGTTGGAAAGTCTGTTGGATGGCGTCTTGCTAGGGCAAATACATGAAGAAATGTTTAGCTGACATGGACAAAGGTGAAAGACTAAGGCAGACTCATGAATGAATGCTTAGCTGAAGCATACACAGGTAAAAGGATGTTCTGCTAAAGCAAGCATGTGAAAGGACATGTGATGAAGGATTCTTTGCTAATGACTCGTGTAGCAGTGAATTTTGGCTACACGGTATGTGCTCCCAGCAGATCGCACATATGCATCTGCCCAGGAGCTAGTTTTGGATCCCTGAGTGAAAGACACACACATTAGCTTATTTCTAAAATGCCTTGGGTATCTCAAAAGCTGGGCATTCCTAAATCTTCCCCTGCTACTCCAGGCTCGACTGGTAAAGTGGCCAGTGGCTCCATTCCTCCCTGCGTCCTACCTGAACATCTCTAAGTGTCCTGTGCCATGCCCAGCCATTGGCATCTTTATTGATTGATCAAATAAATCAATTGGGGACAATGACCTTCAGCATCTGGACATGTAGATCCTTGATTGAATCAAAGCATTAGAACCAATCTCCAACAGACATGCAAGTATCCGTCCACCTTACGTTGCATAGTTGAGCTTCGTTTGTTGGAACTTCCTAGAGAGAAAAACACCAAAAAACTTCTGGTAGTGTGCTGCGGTTTCTTGCCACTTCCTCAGTCTTGGGCTGATTGGCAGAGTGATGTCAGATGAGAAAGACACACATGCTGAGGCAAGACCCATGGAAGACTCGTGATGTCTAGAGGGTATCACTAGGACTCGATGGTCAGTGACAGAGACAGAGCTTGGTTTTCTGGTACAGTTTGCTGGGCACTGCTTATGGCTCTTGTGTCTTCCCTGAGAGAGGCACAGCCAAGAACTTCTCCTGCCTTTCCTCCTGGAAATCGTGGTGGGTAGAGCAGTTTGAGACCTGGAAACTCGGTGGGCACACATGTGAGACTTCTCTCTGCCAGCCTGGAACATGTGCCACATTCCCCACAGAAGGAAACGTGACCTGTGGTCACATAGGCCAGAACAGAGTTCTCCATGCTAATGAGGTACCTAGAGGCCCCCAGGGCTTAGCCAATAAGCTTCCCTTCCTAGATCTTCCTCCCTGAAAAAGGTATTTAATACCCAGTCAGACTCTGAGAAGGGGGTACGCATCCATTTCCCACCATGAACAGTCAATAAACAGTTTAGAACCATGGACTGTCTCTTTCCATCTACTACCACCCTGGGGACCGTGGAAAAGGCCTTTGCCCACAGAACTGAAGCTAAATCTCCCATAGAAGGGCCTTCTGCACTCCCAGACAACCACCACTATTTCTGTAGCCCTAGATTGTACATTTGGGCAGACTGAGCCTATCTTCCTGGCTCTGGTTACTTTGGGACCTTTCAAAGAAAAGGACAGATCAAGCCAGATTTAGCTTATTGGCTGTGAACAGAATGCTGGAGCATCCTCCAAGTTCACACGCTGAAGCCCTCTCCCCGGGTACCTGTACTTGGAAATAAGGCCTTGAAGACTGCGATTAGGATAACACTGTTAGGGACTCCTCACCCAATCTGGCTGATGTCCTTATGAGAAGAGGTGCTTAGGGCCTACAGAAGATACCCGGGAAAGAGCAGGCCTCCATCAGAAAATTCCCATTGTTCAGGTCATTGGTGTATGAACTGATGGCAGGCATAACCACTCCAAGGTATGGCTAATCAGAAGATTTTTATTGTAGATATCTGTTAAGTTTCAAACCCCAAACAGCTGCTGCCTATTTAACATATCAAATCAGACTTGGTCTCCAGGTTCTCCCAGCATCCCTCAGTCCCTACCTGTTATAGGGCATGGTTGGCATACCCACCTCTATCCCCACTCTCTACCCAGAATTCTCCAGCCTAGGGGCTGGACTGCCCTTCTCCAGAAGTTCTTCCCTATATAATGCAGACATTTGCTTACCTGTCTCTTTTTGTCCCTTTGGCCTCCTGGCTGCTGCACCTGGTTCCCCTCTCTCCCCTCTCCCTTCCCCTCCTCCTCTCCTCAGCTCAGTCATGTCATGTCCATTGGACTCTCCCAGATGTCTCTGGTTCTAGCTATGCTCTCCCACAAATCTATAACCTGGCCCATTATAAAAGGGACTGCTTGGCCCCTCCTCCCTCTCTTACTCTCTTTCCTCTCTTACTCTTGTTTCCTGCTTGCCCCCTCTGTTCCCATTCCCTACCCCATCTCTCCACGTGGCCATGGTCGACCTCCACTTCTCTACTCTTTCTTCCTCTCTGCCCTTCTCTGCCTCTGATATCCTCTTAACTCCCCTCCCCATGCTCTGAGTAAACTCTGCATTATACTATCATGTGGCTGGTCTCTCAGGGGGAAGGGATGCCTTGGCATGGGCCCGCCGAGGAACCCCCTTCCCTTACACCCACATAGACCATATTCTTTCTCTTTTTATGATCACAACAAAAATGACAGGAGCATCTAAAAGAGTCCAGAGCAGAGAGATAAAGTAAGAGTCTGAACATGGCCAGCAGACTGGACTTGGCTATGAGAGGAGGGGGAGTGGAACACCATAGAAGAGAAAGAGACAACCAAGAGAGAGGAACAAGAGAGAAAGCATGGCCTAAATAGCAGGGTTATAATGATGAGAGAAGTTTGGGGTAGGGAAGCCCATGAGATGGAAAAGTTTGGGGGCAGGGGCTGGGTGAGAAGAGCCAGGATGCTAATTACCATGGACTCTGAAATGTATAACAGGTACTTGAAATACTGAGGGAGCCTGGAGACCAGAGCGTGCTTTGATGTGCTAATAGGCACCACAGATAACCATTAGTCCCTCCTGTGGTAGAGGGGAGCCAGCTTCACAAATTCCTAAGGAATGCTGGCTTTTGTCTAAATGTCAGAAGTTGGACCTGACAATTGAGTCTGGTATGTTGTTATGACAGTCCTAGCAGACAGAGAGTGCATGGCCAGGATTCCTAGGGGCTGGGGTGTTAAAATGTAGATTTGGGCTTTTGAGAGCAGTTCTGTAGGTAAAGATGCTTGCCACCAAGGCTGATGACCTGAGTTTGATCCCAAGGACTCTTCATGGTGAATGGCAGACATCAACTCTCAAAAGTCGTCCTCTGACCTGTACGTGTATGCTGCAGCAAGAGTGTGTCCACGTACACATGAAAAAAATACATTAATGTAATAAAAATAGAGGCTTATGTCAGGCATGGAAGTGCATGCCTATAATCTTAACACTTGGGAGGATGAAGCTGAAAGGATTACTGTGAGTTCAAGGCCAGGCTGGGCTATGTATTGCGTTCAAGACTAGCTTGGGCTACACTGTAAAACTCTCAAACAAGCAACTCTAAACAGATTTTAAAGAAGTCAGTCAATGAAGCCTTAGTTATTGAGTCTGAGTTGGGTGACTCGGCTTTCTAACTGCTCCATGGTCCTGCTCTGAGATCACAATTAGAAAAGCAAAGTATAGGCAATTGCTACCCCAACCTGTGACACATCTGCTGTCTTTTTTCCTTTCCTCCCTGCCAGTCTCCCTCCTTCCCACTCTCTCTCCCTCCCTCCTTCCCTTCCTATTTATTTATTTTAAATAGGGTCTTCTTATGTAGTCCAAGCTGATCTGGAACTCATAATGATCCTTCTGCCTCAGTTCCCTACTGTTAGGATTATGTGTGTGTGCTACCACATCCTGCTCACATCTGCTTTCAGTAGGGATTTATCAGTGTTTATTGTCCTCTCTCAGTACCAGGTTTCTTGCTGAGACCCTAGCTAACTCTCCAATATATCCAGGGACTTACTTTTTTTGTCTTTTATACCTAGGCTAGGGCCAGGAGAGGGTAATGATGGGTGTTTCAGCTTGCCTGTCTTAGTCCAAGGTTAATCAAACAGGGGCACTGTCTACCTGCTGCTTAAGCCAGAAATTCTGCCCAAGGTAGAGGGAAGCAGAAGTGGGGGATGGAGGTAGGGATGGAGTGGGCAGTGCCTGAACACAGTTCTGGGATGGAGAGAATCATAAAGGTAGAACAGGGCAGCTGCGTGGAAACTGGTCAGGAGCTGGGGGAGTGGGAACAGTGCCTGGGGAGAGTGGTGATTACTTTGGAGTCAGTAGAAGGTTGACTATTTGCTTTAGAAAGACAAGGTCTGGGACCAGCTGGGGAGGTGGTGTTTTGTACCCAGGTAATCCCAGAACTTGGAAGGTAGAGCCAGGAGGATCAGGAGTCCAAGGCTGATTCTGAGGCCAGCCTGGGATAGATGAGACCCTCTCTTAAGTGCAAACCCTTCCTCCCAGACCCCCAAATCAAGCCAGGGCCTAGGAAACCCTGAACTGGCAGATGGCACGGTCATTTCTCCGATCAGATAGAAAGCTACATTTGCATTAGGAACCTCTTATCACCCTCATTTGAGACAGGGCCTTGCTGTGGTGGCTGGCCTGGAACTATGTAAACTGTGCCAGCCTGAGGCTTGCAGAGGGGGAACCTTCATATCTCTGTCTCTCAGGTACGGAGATCACAGGTATCCACCGCTACACCAGGCTTTATAAGCCTTTAAAGAAAAGGCCCAGCAACGTAGCGCTTTCTCTTTCTTGTTTTAAGTTAGTTTGAGGATTGAAGTCAGGGGACCTGGGACATGATAAACACACAGTTCTCCACTAAACTGAGCCTTAGCCCTGTGTTTTAGAGAGGAAATCATTTCTATTTTATTTTGGTTGTGAGCCTAGCCTTTGCCGGCTGAGCCATCTCTCCAGCCCAGGGAAATCATTTCTAAAAGAACTTACTTGAAAACTTATCTGAAAAATGAGAGAAATAAATTAAAATACATTGTATGAAATTTAACCACAGACAAAATTAAAATTCATCTATAATCGTTAGACAAATACTGTTGTTCTTAATAAATTATTAATTATTCAGGAAACCTTCAAATCTTAAATACTTACATGTTTCCTCATAAGGGAAATCATGTTATAACTTTTTTTTAATATTTTTTTTCAGATTTTAAATTATGTGGCTGTAGGTGGGTATATGCACATGAGTTGGATTCTTTGGAGTTACAGGATATTGGAAGCTGCCCAACACGGGTGCTGGAGCCAACTCATGTCCCCTGCAAGAGCAGTATGTGCTCTTAATTGCTGAGTCATCTCTCTAACCCTTTTTTTCTCCTTCTCCTGCTCCTGTTTCTCCTCCTTTTCTCCTTCCCCTCTTCCTCCTCCTCTTCCTCCTCTTTTTTTTTTAATTTTTTCTTTTTTTTGGAGACTGGGTCTTACATACCTCAGGGTAGACCTCCAACTCTCCATGAGCTTGACCTTTGAACTCCAGATCCTTTTGGGATTCCAGGCTTGTACCACCACACCTGGCTCTGTTAGAATTCTTAAGTTAAAAACAAGGCAGTTTAACATTCCTTTCCCTGCTTGATGCCAAGCATCTTGCTGAATTATAAAATTAGCTAATTTTCATCTTTTAGAAAGTTTTACTTGTTTTGTCTTTCATAAACAAACAACGCTTAAGAGCTATGCGGATTTAGTTATGATAAGCAGCAACTTCAGATAAAAGCTTGTAATCCGGCAAGGCAAATCATAGCTGAAGACGGAAGGACTTCATCTTCTTCAAAGGGGACTGTCCAAATAAAGGAAGAACAGCATGTATTAGACAAGGCACTCTTACAGGAACGCTGGGGCTTGGAACCGGCTTAATTCTCAAACATACATCCACTCACGATCCACTTCAGTCTCAGCTGGATGCCTGACTTTGGTACACGATTTTATCTCTAGTCAGCTCAGTTTTCTCTTCTACAAAAGCAGGGATTGGACCTCCTGGTGTTCAGCCTTGTTGTTCTGTTGCTGCCACAAAAAAAGCTGCTTCTGATTGTGATTGTCAGAAAATGAGTCAAGACCCAGAGACGAGAAGCAACCACCCACCCACGCCTGGTGCCAGAGCAGCAGCCTGTGGGTGAAGGGCTGAGATGTCTGGCTTCTAGCTGGAGACACTTTCCCTGATGTCTTGCGGATTCACATTCTTTTCAGAGATAACTTCCCTACTCCAAACCTGAAAACAAACCAGGAGAAACCCACATGAGATCTAGGGCAAAGATTAACTTCCTTTAAGGAAACAGTCATTTTTCTGGGTGGCTTGATCTAAGTCACAGCTAGCTAATTGTGGTCAGAGGCTTCTTTTTAATGAGGGTGCAAAACCACATGAAAGTGGACCAAGGATTCGTACTCAGAGTAAATGAGTGGTATCGAGACCACACAGTACCTTTGTGGTAGGTGAGTGGCCTGAGGGCAGAGGCTGTTCCCGGCTCATCTGTGTGATCAGCAAGACAGGGTTCCGCACCTCATGCCTTCTCCATGGGCATAGCTCATAGAGCAACACTGAGATAGGAAAGTAGACTGGCAGAATTAAGGAGACAATTGTATGGGAATGGCATCTCAGAAGGGTTTATTCAGTCTCCACTGCTAACTCACTCTCAAGGCCACAGCCTTTCCTAGCCATACACATGAGACTTTGTCCTACCTTCCAAAGACAGGAAACATGCCTGGGACCTAGGTATTCTACCTGCTGCATTTCTTTTTTTTTCTTTTTTCTTTTTAAAGATTTATTTGGGCTGGTGAGATGGCTCAGCGGTTAAGAGCACCGACTGCTCTTCCGAAGGTCCTGAGTTCAAATCCCAGCAACCACATGGTGGCTCACAACCATCCGTAATGAGATCTGACGCCCTCTTCTGGTGCGTCTGAAGTCAGCTACAGTGTACTTACATATAACAATAAATAAATCTTAAAAAAAAAAAAGATTTATTTATTTTATGTATATGAGTACACTGTAGCTGTACAGATGGTTGTGAGCCATCATGTGGTTGCTGGGAATTGAATCCAGGACCTCTGCTCACTCTGGTCCTGCTCGCTCTGACCCAAGAATTTATTTATTATTATACATAAGTATATTGTAGTTGTCTTCAGACACACCAGAAGAGGGCATCAGATCTCATTACGGGTGGTTTTGAGCCACCATGTGGTTGCTGGGATTTGAACTCAGGACCTCTGGAAGAGCAGTCAGTGCTCTTAGCCACTGAGTCATCTCTCTAGCCTACCTTTCTTGTTTTTATGGGACTGGGATTCAGCTTGGCTTCACACACACCAGGTAACTGCTCTGCCCCCAACATGCTGCCTGTTGTTTGTGAGACAGTCTTGCTGTGCATCACTGGCTAGCCTGGTGTTCTTACTACATAATCTAGGCTGGCCTCAGACTCTGCCTCAGGAGGATACCACCTCAGTGCATTGCCTTTCTCCACACAACCTTGAATTCACTAGTGCCTATGGACTTCCTTACTAACACAGGGAAAAGGTCAAATCAGACAGACACTGTTGAACTTTAGAACTTATGGAACTAAGTTTGCAAAAGTCACACATGGTATCCTCTGCCTTATCTGACTCTAACAATAGCTTTGAAGTTTGGGGCTCAGTAATATAGAGGCTCCTCTGGCCGAATGATTGCTCACTTGTCAGAGATCTTAGTTATCTGGTTTCATTTCTTGTTTCCTTGGCTGCTGCTGCTCTTCCTCCTCTCCTTTCTACTCCTTCTCTCCCTTTCCCTCTTCTTCCTCCTCCTCCTCTTCTTCCTCCTCCTCCTCCTCATTCTTCTCTTCCTCCTCCTCCTCATTCTTCTCCTCTTCCTCCTCCTCTTCCTCCTTCTTCTCCCCCCCCCCCTCAGATTGGCCTCAGACTCTCTATGTAGCTGAGGATGAACTGATCCTACATTGCTAGGATTACAGGCATCCTCTGCCTTCCACAGCTTAGTTACTGGATTTCTAGGGACTGTGCAATACCAGCCTGCTTCTTAATGGCTTTTCTTTTACCAATAATCAATGTACCCCATGCTGTAGCCCCGAGCATCTTCCAAGGCAGACCTCAAAGCTATGGGCTCAGAGGTTGCATGGAGCTCTGTTTCTCCTTGATTACCTCTCTTCTTGCTAAATGGGAGTAGTGAACTCTGGAAAGAGTGCAGATACTGAGAGGGAGGAAACTCCCAGACATTGCCAATAAATATGTCTGCTCAACCTAAGAACACCGAAGAATCTCTGTTTAGGTGACAGACAGGAGGTGGGGATAGAAACAGGAGGAAAGGTCGGGGTGGGATATGGTGGTGCACACCTTTAATTCCAGCACTTGGGAAGCAGAGGCAGGTGGATTTCTTAGTTGAGGCCAACCTGGCCTACATAGTGATGACAAGCTACATGGAGAAATCAAACCAAACTAGACAGAAAGAGAGAGAGAGAGAGGAGGAGGGGAAGGGAGGGAGAGAGAGAGAGAGAAAGAGAGAGAGAGAATATACTCTATTATGGACGCCCAGGAGGTTGGAGCACCAAAACGAACCTGTCCAACAGTGCCAAATGCTGCCAAAAGGCCAAGTGCGATTGTACAGGCCTGTCATTCCAGTCCTTGGGAACTGGATTCATCTGGTCAAGGAATTCAGGGCCATCTTCCACTACATATAGAGTTAAATCTAGGCAGAGCTACCTGAGACCCTATCTCAGAGAGTGAACTAGTGGGCAGTGCCATGGCTCAGCAGGTTCAGAGTGAACTAGTGGGCAGTGCCATGGCTCAGCAGGTTCAGAGTGAACTAGTGGGCAGTGCCATGGCTCAGCAGGTTCAGAGAGTGAACTAGTGGGCAGCGCCATGGCTCAGCAGGTTCAGGTGTCATACCTGATGACTTGAGTTCAATCCCCAAATCTGAGGTGGAAGGAGAGACTTCACATGGCACATATATGCCCTCCCCACAATAATAATAATGAATAAAACAAAGCTTTAAAAAACTTTGAGGCAACAAATATCTAGTCTGAAAAAAAATTAATTGTTTTATATTTTTCACATCACACTTTAAATTTGGTGGTGGGGGGCATCTGGAGAAATGGCCCATCAATTAAAAATATCCTGAGAACCTACATTGGGTAGCTCACAACTACCTGTTAACTCCAGCTCCAGGGACCTAACACCTTCTAATTTTCATGGGTGCTCGTGCAAGTGCATGCATGTGCAAGTGCGTGCGCGCACACGTGCGCGCGCGCACACACACACACACACACACACACACAGAAAAGAGAGAAACAGAGACATAGAGAGACATACACATAAATAAAAAATAAATCTTTAAAACACCGTGTTTTTTTGTTTGTTTTGTGTGTGTGTGTGTGTGTGTGTGTTTCCAGAGGACGTGCATGCAGCTCATATGGTAGAGTGTTTGCTTACTATGCTCATAGTCCTGGATTCAGTCCCAGAATTGCATAAACTACACATGGTGGGGTAATCCCAGTGCTCAGGAGGATCTAAAATTCAAGATAATACTCAGTTACATTGCAAGTTTGAAGCCAGCCTGGGCTACATGAGACCCTGTCTTAAAATCAAAAATTAAGGCTGCCGAGATGGCTCAGCCGGTAAGAGCACTGACTGCTCTTCTAAAGGCCCTGAGTTTGGATCCCAGCAACTACATGGTGGCTCACAACCACCCGTAATGAGGTCAGACGCCCTCTTCTGATGTGTCTGAAGACAGCTACAGTGAATTTCGCCCAAACAAGCGGGGCCGGAGCGAGCGGGCTGGCAGAGGTCCTGAGTTCAATTCCCAGCAGCCACATACATGATGGCTCACGGCCATCTATCTGTACAGCTACAGTGTACTCATACACATAAAATAAATACAAAATAAGTCTTTTAAAAAAATTTAAGAAATTGATAAAAATGTGGAACTTACTTTTCCGAGGCCCCAGAAAAGTTGCCGCTCTTTGACCCATCACTTAATTCCTCTGATTCTGACCCAATACCATAGACTTTATTTTGTGCTCCTTCTCTCTGTCCCTTTGTTTATTTCTCTGACAGTGAGGGCTCTAGAAATAATTCACATATTTTTATTTTCTCTACCCTAAGGTACATAAAAGTCATATCAGAATTACTAAATTATTGAATGATAAACAAACAAAAAATCAACTAGAGTTTAATATTTGTTTAAAAGTATTTTAGTCTTTAGGGAAGTGTGTGTGTCTGTCTCTGTATGTGTGTGTGTGTGTGTGTGTCTGCTAGTCTGTCAAAAGACCTTGTTCAAAGCTGGGCATAATGACATGCACTTGATAAGTGGGGGCAGGACGATTGGGAGGTTCAAGTCCAGCCCTGGAAAATGTGTGAGACTTTTATCCTTGAATTCTGGCCATATTCTGTGATTTTTGACTTTGTTCCTGATCTCAGCTAAGAGCTAATCCCAGAGCCAAGCAAAAAGCCAAACCAATCCCCAGCCTAAACTGGAACCCACGCTAAAGGCCAGACTTCTGAAGGTCATTCTAAGCACATTGCTTCAGAATGGATCAGTATTGGTTCAGGCACTAGCTGATGATCTCACACAAAACCCAGCAGAACATTCTCAATGTAAAGTGGCATGCATGTATGCAGACAACACTGCCTGACCTCCACTGAGTGACCAGCCCCATGTACAACTTAACACTTCCAAGTGTTAAGATCAGCACAGAACTAAAGTCCTCCAGACTAACCCAGACCAGAGCTAAAGCATGGCTCATCACGGTCCAATCCTAGCATGTGCTAGCCTACTTTCAGACTCATTAGTCTATTACGCACTTAGTTGTCACCCTACTAGTTTTAGATGTTGCAGTAGGTGCTGAGCCTTGGCTATGGGAGGACTTCCTAAAAGTTCGAATCATCGAAGAAGCCTAAGTAAAGTCAACACTTCCAGGATGGTGTCATCAAATAACCTCGCAGATTTTTTTCTCATGACATATTTTGCTTCATCTGCTTATGCAATTTTTAAATTACATAATGGTATGTCCTATACTGATCCCATTCCATCACCTATGTCCCAGTAGGTTTCTATACTACCTGTGACCTATTTCAACAAATATTTACCTAGAGGACACAAAAGTGCTGCCTTTAACTTGTAATCTCTAATTCTACAAAAGGAGATTAATAAATTAATAAGACTATTGTAAGAACAATAAAGGTATAATGAAGACACCTTCAGGGTTCAGTGGAAGCATGATGGAAGGATGGTTTCTCACGCCAGCACGGCAACATGCACATGTGATTCCAGCATTTGGAAGACAGAGGCAGAAAGATTACGGTGATAAGTTTGAAGCTAGCCTGGGCTACACAGTGAATTTGTGTTAGACAACAGGTAGCCCAGGCTGGCCTTGAACTTGATCCTCCTGTCTCTACTTCCCAAGTGCTGGGCTCATAGGTGTGCACCAACATACCCAGCTCAAAAGAATTGTTTCTTAGTTTAAAGATTGTGTGGTGTGGTTAGAAGTAATCTATATTATGTGCCCACCCCCACTCGTGTGTGTGTCAGTGTGTGCAGAGGCCAGTGGACAACCTTGGGTATTGTGGTGATTTGAACGTGCTTGACCTAGGAAGTGGAACTCCTGGGAGGTGTGGCCTTGTTGGAGGAAGTGTTTCACTGTGGGGGAGGGCTTTTAGACCCTCCTCCTAGCCACATGGGAGCCAATCTTCTCCTGTTTGCCTTTGGAATAAGGTGTAGAACTCTCAGCTCCTTCTCCAGAGCCATGCCTGCCTAGATGCTGGATGCTGCCATGCTTTCCTTCTTCCTCTCTTTCTTCCTTTCTTTTTTCTTTCTTTCTTAAATATTGATTTCTTTTTTTTAAGATTTATTATTTTATGTAAGTACACTGTAGCTGTCTTCAGACACACCAGAAGAGGGCGTCAGATCTCATTACAGATGGTTGTGAGCCACCACGTGGTTACTGGGATTTGAACTCAGGACCTTCTGAATAGCAGTCAGTGCTCTTAACCGCTGAGCCATCTCTCCAGCCCCCTTTCTTTCTTTCTCCCTTTCTTTCTTCCTTCCTTCCTTTCTTTCTCTCTCTCTCTCTCTCTCTCTCTCTCTCTCTCTCTCTCTCTCTCTCTCTCTCTCTCTCTCTCTCTCTCTCTCTCTCTCTCTCTCTCTCTTTCTTTTGGTTTTTCAAGGCTGCTATGCCTTCTAACATGATGATAATGGACCACACTTCTGAAACTGTAAGCCAGCCCTAATTAAATATTATCCTTATAAGAGTTGACTTGGTCATGGTGTCTCTTCACAGCAGTAAAACCCTAACTAAGATAGATGCCATTCCTTAAGTGATATCCACTTTCTTAATTTTTAATTTTGGAGAGAGAAGCACTCTCTGGGCTGGAACATGGCATGTAGGCTAGGTGGGATAGCTAATGAACTTGAGGGGTATGCCTGTCTCTGCCTCCCGAGCACTGGGATTAGAAGCATGCACCATCATGTCCAGCCTCGCCCCCACTCCCACTATGGTTCTGGGATCTAATTCAGGTCTTCATGTTTTCAAGATAAGCACTTCACTGACTGAGCCTCTTCCCAGGCCTCCTCTGTGATGAATAGGTAGAGTTTATTCTTTTTGTTTTTGTGATACTGAGGATTGAACCTAGGGTCACCTGCCTGTCAGACAAACTTTCTACCAATGAGCTATATCACCAGCTCTCAGCTGGCTCTCTTTACTTTTGGGGGTTGGGATAGAACAGGGTCTTACTGTATAGCCCTGACCAGCTTAGAAAACTCACTCTGTAGATCAGGCTTGGTTTAGAACTTGCAGTGATCTTGCTTTTGCCTCCCAAGGGCTGGGATTATAATGTTGTACCACCTGGCTGCCTTTTCCTTTTTTTCCTTATTATTCTATTATTATTGTTGTTGTTGTTATTATACCAACCCATAGGATAATGCCACCTGCATTCAGAGTGAACTTTTCCTCCACGGTTGTCATTGGAAGCCCTCACATGCACACTCCAAGGTGTGACTCATAGGTGTTCTGGTGTTTCTTGATTCAAACCATCTAAGTGACAAGTAGGATGGGGATTGTATGTATGTGAGTATGTGTGTGAGTTCAGAGTATTCTTCCAGTCATTGATTATGAACTTCTTAGAGTCTCAACAACATGGATGCCTAAACAAGACCTGGACAAGGATGACACTGATAGACATGCTGACATGGCAGGGGGACATCTCATGGGGTCTCTACCCTAGACAAAGAACTACAGGTAACTAAGGAATACCAAGAGAGGGAGAAATAGTCTCTCCCAGGGAAGACCCCCACAACAGTTGGTTATCCAATACCAAGTGATCAATTCTGAAATAATATGCATACAGGTAACATCGGATGTACTAAGCACGTCGTATTTAGTGTATGTGGTTATGAGCCACCATGTGAATGCTGGGAACAAAACCTGGGTCCTCTATAAGAACAAATGCTCTTAACCACTGAGCCACCTCTTCAGGATCCAGTACTGGGATTTTTAAGTGCTTTTAATTCAAAATGGCCAAGGTGGCAAAGCAATGCATTTTGTGGTGACATGTGCTCTTTCAACACAATGGTGGAAAGATGTGGTTAGAGCTGCAGGCTCAGCTCTAAGGAAGGTTGCCTACAATCTAGGTTCCCCTTCTTTTGTCATGGATTTCTTTCCTTTCCTGCCATGTATTTCCAAACACTAACTCACCTGTTACCACTAGGTAGGCGCTGGCTACAGGCAGATTGTGATAAACCAGAAGAACCTGTCTTGGCAAAGATGGATATTATTTCTTTGTTCCAGCTAATTGATGCCCTGAGGCATGTAGGCTGTCAGGACACTAGCATTTCATGAAAACCCCAAAATTCTAGCTTTTATTCTAGAAATCCCAAATATGATAACTAATTAGGAGAAAGAAAACTCAAAATCCTGTGTGTGGGCCAATATCATTTTAACCCTGGATTGTACCACTCTTTTGGGAGTGAGTCCTCCTCAGACTTTTCATTACTTGGATTAAGGCATGAGCCACCATGCCTGGGTTCAGGTTGAGTTGAGATTTCATGCAACCCTGGCTGGTTCTGAATCTCTTGTCTTCCTGCCTCTGCTTCCTCATTGCTGAGATCTCAGGAGCATGCTAGTATGCCTGGTTTATTCAGGGCTGAGGGTCAATCTCAGGGCTTCACGTACTCATGAATTACTCCACCAATTGTATGCTTCCTCAATCATATTTTTTTTAACTTTATGGAATGAGGATCCTGGGATTAGGAACGAGGTTTAGCTGATCATTGTATATTCTCACTAAGGTCTCCC
>NW_022196904.1:105428501-105436188 GCF_008632895.1 Mastomys coucha
GAAAGAGAAAGAGAGAGAGGGGGGAGAGGAAGAGAGGGAGAGAGAAAGAGAGAGAGAGCAAGAGAGAGAGAGAGAAAGAGAGAGAACAAGAGAGAGAGAGGGGGAGAGAGAGAGAGTGCGAGCAAGAGAGAGAGGGGGGTTGGACAGAACAAAAAGTGACATGCACGCTTTGACAGACATTGGAGGAGGTTAAAGGGTTTAGATGAGAATGTACTGTTTTCAAGGAGCAAGTACTGTCTCTTAAAGCACTGTGGAGAAGAGATGATTTCGGGACCAGTGGCGGGGGCAGACACTCATGAGAAACGATGGTGTTGGTGGTGAGAGAGTGAGGGAGAGACAGATTGATTGAGTCTGGAGGTAGAAGAACCCACGGATGGTTTAGATATGTAGGATGAAGGAGGGTCACGCTGACTCACAAGGTTTCAGTTGAGCAACCAAGCACATATTATTTAGAGATAAGGACAGAGAGAATGCAGAGTAGATTGCAGAGAAATAGATGCTAAGACACAGTCGGGTGTCTAGAGATCTGTCAGGTAGTTTCTGGATCAGGGAAAAGGGCGGAGGTAGAGTTCTGAGTTGGGAGTTGGCTTATGGGGAAGGAAAATCCATCACATCTCCATCAGCTAGGGGAGGAGTTCTGGGGCAACAGCCGTAGTTAGGAGACTTCTGGCAGTCGTGACGCATGAGCTACAGGCTTCCTGGCTCACTGCCTGGCAGTATGACTTGATGAAAACCATGACTCTGACTCTCAGGTTGAGGTGGACCCTGAAGCAGGTGGTAGCAGAAAGCTGTGAGCTAAGCCCATGTCTCCCAGCTACGCCCCAGAAGCAAAGCTCCACATCCCCCAGAGAAAACTTTGTGTGGCAGCTGTACTAGTCAGACTTTGTGTCAGTGTGGCCCAAGTGTCTGAGAGAACAACTTAGGGGAGCAGAGGTTGATCTGGGCTCATGGCTTCAGAGCTGTCAGTTCTTCATGGTGGTAAGGGCATGGCAGAGCCGAACAGTTTACATCATAGTAAGAGTAAAAGACAGGAAGAAGATAGAGAATGTCCATTCAAAGATGTTGGAAGAAACAGTCTCAGAGGAGAAGTGGAAATGGAAGGCAGATTTACATAAAGTCACAGTAAAAGAAGGGGTGGGTACATAGGTGACCTGGATCAGCACGTTGTTCTTCGGTGACAACTTCTTGAGAGGGAGGACCAGGGGATGAGGAGTAATCAGGAAGCCAGGACAATTTGGAAGCAGGAGGTCTTGCGCAAGCTGGCGGCTCACACAAGGAAGTCTATTAAGAAACGCAGCATTTTATTTACCGTTTGTAGGGGAAAAGGAACAGAAGCAGCAGAAAGCTATCGTCGAGCAGGATGAAGTCAGGAGGAAGTAGCCAAGCAATGTTGCACAGAGGTGACTCAGGCTATCTCATGCACATGACAGACCAGGCACGCAGAAACCTTGGGACTGATAACCAGGGCCCCTCTGTGGGGAGACTGAGGTTCTCCCCTGGCCCTGGCCCCAGGCTATTGCCATGTCTGTTCCTGGTTTTTGACCAGGAACTAGGTTTCTTCTCCATATCTCAGGGCCTCAGGGAAAAGCTTCTGGTTAGCCTGGCTCTGAACAGAAACTTTTCAATACATACCAACACTAGCAGGGCTGGCTCAGTGGTTAATAGCACGTGTTCTCACAGAGGCTTAGGGTCAGGTTTCCAGTACCCACGTGGTAGTTCATAATCATGGAAAAGTCCAGTTCCAGTGACTCAGGTGCCTGCTTCAGAACTCGTTGGGGACCAGGAATGCACATGATACCCAAACTGACATGCAGACTAAATAATTAAAAGAAGATAAACAGCAGGGCAATGGTGGCGCACACCTTTAATCCCAGCACTTGGGAGGCAGAGGCAGGTGGATTTCCGAGTTGGAGGCCAGCCTGGTCTACAGAATGAGTTCCAGGACAGCCAGGGCTACACAGAGAAACCCTGTCTTCAAAAAACCAAAAAACTAAAAAAAAAAAAGAATATCTAAAACCGGAAGAGAACATGTACTGCTTTTCAAAGGCTGAGAATACGACTCCCAGCATCCACATCAGACGTTCACACCTGTCTGTGACTCCAGGTGCAGGATGGCCCAATGGCTCTGGCCTCCGTGAACATCTGCACTCATGTACACTCCCAGAGAGCACCCACACCAGACGTTCACACTTGTGTCTGTGACTCCAGGTGCAGGATGGCCCAATGGCTCTGGCCTCCCTGAACATCTGCACCCATGTACACTCCCACAAACAGAAACACACATGCATAACTGGAAAGAATCAACGAAAAGAATTAAACAACACCTGTGAGTGGTGGCTCATGCCTGTAAACTTAGTACTTAGGAGGCTGAGGCAGGAGGATTACCTCAACTATTTTGTAAATTATTATTATTATTTTTTTTTGATACAGGGTCTTACCATGTAACTATGGCAGACCTAGAACTCAATATGTAGACCAGGCTGACCTTGAACTCACAGAGATCTGTCTGTCTCTGCCTCCCAAGTGCTAAGATTAAAGGCATGTACCACCATATTTGGCAATTTTTTGGTGTGAATTTTAAAATTGTATCTTACTTACTATTAGTAGTATTAGGTGTGTGTGTGCGAATATAAATGCTACAGTTTTTAGGTGCAGGTCTTTCTTAGATTACTTAGTCACTGCTTAGGGTTTTATTGCTGTGAAGAGACACCAAGACCAAGGCAGCTCTTATAAAAGAAAACATTTTTTAAAAAGATTTACTTATTTATTTACTTACTTATTTACTTATTTATTTATTGTATATGAGTATACTGCAGCTCTACAGATAGTCGTGAGCCTTTATGTGGTTGTTGGTAATTGAATTTAGGACTTCTGCTTGCTCTGGTCAGCCCCACTCGCTCTGGTCAATGCTGCTTGCTCAGGCCCAAAGATTTATTTATTTATTATGAATAAGGACACTGTAGCTGTCTTCAGACACACCAGAAGACAATGTCATATCTCATTACCATGTGGTTGCTGGGATTTGAACTCAGGACCTTTGGAAGAGCAGTCAGTGCTCTTACCCACTGAGCCACATCACCAGCCCAAAAGAAAACATTTAATTGGGGCTGGCTTACAGTTTCAGAGGTTCAGTCCATTATCATCATTACGGTAAGCATGGCAGCCTGCAGGCAGATAAGGTGCTGGAGAAGAACTGAGAATTATACCTGACCTGAAGGCAGCAAGGAGGGGACTGGATTTCACACTGGGTAGAGTTTGAGCATAGGAGACACCAAAGCCCACCTCCACAGAGACAGACTTCTTCCAACAAGGCCACGCCCACTCCAATAAGGCCACACCTCCTAATAGTGCCACTCCCTACGGCCAAGCATTCAAACACGTGAATCTATGGGATGGGGGCCAAACCTATTCAAACCACCCGAGTTACTATTGCTGTAAGGGAACACTATGACCATAAAGCAAATTGGGGAGGAAAGGGTTTATTTGGCTTGCTGTTCATTAGTGAAGGAAGTCAGGGCAGGTACTCAGACTGGGCAGGAACCTGGAGGCAGGAAATGAAGCAGAGGTCACAGAGGAGAGCTGCTTCCTGGGTTGCTCCTCATGGCTTGCTCAGCCTGCTTTCTTATAGAACTGAGGACCACCAGCCCAGGGATGCACTATGCACAGTGGGCTGGGCCCTTCCCTACAATCACTAATTAAGAAAATGCTCTGCAGCTTTGCCTGTAGCCTGATCTTGTGGAGCCATTTTCCTCAGTTAAGGTTCCTTCCTCTCAGATGACTCTGCTTGTATCAAACGGACATAAAACTGTCCAGACGTGGTCAGAGGATGACTTTCAGGAGTTAGTGTTGTCTTCCTGCTGTGGCCTCTGGGATGGAACTCAGAGCATCAGTCAGACCTGAGAGGCAAGTGCCCACTGAGCAATGTCACTACAGCTTGGAAGCTAGCTTGGCTCTTGGGCTATAGAGTGAGTTATAGGCCAGCCAGGGGTACCAGAGTGAGACCCTGCCTCAAATTAAATTTAAATTTTTTGAAAAATAAGCAGAAAATAATTTGGAGGGTGGCTCAGGGGTCACAGAAGCGATTTTCTTGCCAACATCACGTTATAGAAGTTTTAAGCATATTGAAAAGTTGAAAGGATTTTGTATTAAAATCACTGAATTGTATTCTTGATATGTTACTACTTCTTTTTTGTAACCACATTTCTTTACTTAATAGGAAGGGATTTTTACCTTATGGGAGATATTCTGTGGCACCCTATTCACAGGCCTGGTTGGTGACTCTACAGGCAGAAGATTACAGGAAAGGAGAGGAATATCCAAAGATAGGAATGGAACCATCGGGTAACAGGAACCCAGTCAGTATGAGCAAAGGACTTTTAGGTTACACATGTGCAGAAAAAGGAAAGGTGTAACGAGTCCAGAGGCTCTGCAGACTTGAAACTGAGATTCGGTGAGTGTAGTGCTAATGCCTAACGGAGCACGCAGCTGGGTTCTTCCTTGTTAATGGAACCCAAGTTTGGTGTGGGGGTAGCAATACAGAAAGAAATTAATTATGATTGACTCAAGCCAGTCATGGCTATTGCCTTCCTCTCTGTAGGACACTGGCTGTCCCAGGATACCGAGGTGAAGAGAATGATTGGCAGGGCCACTGTGAATGTCCTGTGAAAGAAAGGAAAAGAACATTCTCAGAAAAGGCCCTTTGCTGCCCTGACTGCCCAGTCACTGACCTCTATGCTTCCTACTTTTGAGGTCAAGATTCATAATATCACCAGGAGTGTAGTAGTGTATCCCTCTGATGCTAGCACTTGAGAGTTGGAAGCAGGAGAATCAGAGTTCAAGGTCATCCTTGGCTACACAGAGGCTAACCTGGGCTATATAAGATCCAGCTCGTATAACCCCAAATAAAGAAAACAAACAAACAAAAGTAATGAGTGGCTTGGGTTGGGAGTGTAGCTCATCCTGAGAGCACTGTTCAATGTGTGAGGCCTCAAGTTCCATCCTAGCGTGACAACCCCTCACCTCAACAAAACCAGGAGACTGACCAAACTGACATAAGGAAGTTCTCAACAGAGGTGATTCAGCTTATCCGGTAAAAAACGAGAGGAAAGGAAGGTCCAGAGGCACATAGCCGTGTGGGATGGACATGGAGGGTGTGGAAGGAAGAGGATGGACAGAGATGCTGTAAGGTTGCTGGGCAGAGGTTACAGCTTGCGAGGAGTGACTATAGCCTTAGAGATGCAGAGCTGATGACTTTTTCCACACAGCACAGAGCTGCACTGCTTCAGATAGGGAACACTCTGACTTAACTCAAGGCAGAGTCATTAATCAGATGAGAGCACAGTGAGAAATAAAGGCAAGGGAGCAGATGCCTGTGTGGATGTGATTTCATAGATCAAACACAGACTTTGAACTGAGTTAGGAGGGGAAAACTGATAGGATAACAATGATGTTAAAGCCTAGCACGGTGGTATGTGTCTGCAATCCTGGCACCCAGTATGGAGGAAGAGGCAGGAGGGTCAGAACTGAGCAATGTTATAGCCAACGTGGGAAACATGAATCTTGTCTCAAATAAATGAATAAATAAATAAGAACTAATAAGTAAAGAAGGAAGAAACAACATAAAGGGATGGAGGTTTTCTCAGGAACCAACTCGTCTGGAGCAGACGCTCCTGTTTCCTCACAGACATGCTTAATCAAAAGTTGTGTCTTGGGCTGGAGGGATGGCTCAGCAGTTAAGAGCACTGACTGCTCTTCCAGAGGTCCTGAGTTCAATTCTCAGCAAACACATGGTGACTCACAACCATCTCTAATGGGATCTGATGCCCTCTTCTGGTGTGTCTGAAGACAGCTACAGTGTACTCATATACATCAAATAAATAAATAAATCTTTTTTTAAAAAAGTTGTGTCTTAACAGGATCTTCAGAGTCAGGGAGATGGCTCGGGGAGTAAAGGCGCTTGCTCCTCAGAGTTTAATGCCTAGAACCATTAAAATTGCAAGGAGAGAACAGTCTACAAAAGTTGTCCTCAGACTGCCCAATATGAATTTACACACACACACACAACCTCAACAACAGTAATACTTTTAAATACATCACATGGTTTGTATATTCATAGGAGACTGAGCAGCATGAGCAGCAATGGATCAGTGAACTTGGTAACAAAGAAGCTTTTTTTTTTTTTGCACTAAGGACACTGACAATAGGATTTTTTTTATTAGATATTTTCTTTATTTACATGTCATATGATTTTTCTTTTCCCAGTTTCCCCTCCCAGGAACAAACAAACAAACAAACAAACAAACAAAAACAACAAGAACAAACCCCTGTTGGCTCCCCCCTCCCCATGCTTGCCACCCCACCCTCTCCCACTTATTGGCCCTGGCATTCCCCTATATTGGGGCACAGAACCTTCACAGGACCAAGGACCTCTCCTCCCATTGATGATTGATTTTGCAATCCTCTACTATACACATGCTGCCAGAACAATCAGTCCCACCATGTATACTCCTTGGTTGGTGGTTGAGTCCCTGGGAGCTCTGAGGGTACTAGTTAGTTCATATTGTTGTTCATCCTAAGGGGGACAATAGGATTTTGCATGACTTACCTAGACCTTGATTTACTCATTTATTTTCTGTTAAGGGCCAAGTAGGAATAATTTTCTTGTTCTATGACCCTGGATGTTGAACATGCCAGGAAAGCACTCTCCCACTGAGATATATGCCCAGTGCTCTCACACCGTATTTTGAGATCATCTTGCTTAAGACCAGTCAGGTCTCAAACTTGCAATCCTCCTGACTGACTCAGCCTCCTGAATAGCTGGGATCCCAGGTGTGTGTATGCCACTGCACCTGGCTCATAATTTGTGTCTTGAGAGCTGAAAAAAATTTTAATATCTACTCAGATCTGCCATTTCAATACCATGGTAGTCAGAGACACTATGCAAAGATAACTGTGTATGTAATGTGTGTACCTGGTAAATATGGCTGTATGCCAATAACATTATCTACAAAAGCAGGCAGCAGGGTGATTTGGTCCCACGGCTACAGGAGGCTGACCTGTGAACTAGACCTTATTACAATTGTAAGTCTTGGCTCCCATAGAGTTTGCTGTTGAGGGTTTTTTTGTTTTTGTTTTTAAGTTTCTGAGTACTGAATGTGTCTGGAGTAGTAAAGCAGGCTTTACTGTCTTTGTCCATCTTCTGAATACAAAGAGCTTGCCTTTGTAACCAGCTGATCAGTTGTTGTCATGTTGAATCCTGGAAGACAAATACAGAGGGGCATATTGTCTCATTAAAAAGCCAGAATAGGCTGGGTGTGGTGCACATCTTTAATCCCAGCACTGGGGAGACAAAGGCAGGTAGATAGATCTCTGAGTTCAAGGCCAGCCTGGTTTACAAAGTGAGTTCTGGGAAAGCCAGTGATGTTACATAGAGAAAAAGATGGTGGCACATGCCTGTAATCTCAGCAGTCAGGAGACAGAGGCAGGAGGCTCACCAGTTTGGGCTACATATGGAATTCCAGGGCATTGAGGGCTACAGAGAGAGAAGCTGTAACAAAACATTAGAATATATGCAATATATGTACACACACACACACACACACACACACACACACACACACACAGAGACAGAAAGAGAGACAGGGGGAGAGAAAGAGAGAGAGAGAGAGAAAGAGAGAGAGAGAGAGAG
>NW_022196904.1:105437149-105450110 GCF_008632895.1 Mastomys coucha
CCACCACCAAAAAGAAAAAAAAAAAGAAAAAAAAAAGAAAAGAAAAAGAAAGAGATAAAGCCAAAACCACCCAACCAAACAAAAATCTGTCCAATTTGTGTTGACCACAGACTCACAGGTTACTCTGCCAGAATGCACACCAAGTATAGAGCCAGATAGCAGATTCAAGATGCCTGGCATTTGAGGCAATGTTGGGGAAGGATTCTGACTTGTGTAGTGTACTGGATCTTCTTCCATCCTTCTCCCTATCAGGAAACTCTCCATCGTAGCTAAAACCTAAGTCTCAGATTTTACTTAGTAAGTAACATTTCTTTCTCCTCTTAGAACCTTATTAAACACTCATATGAGTCTGCCTTCAATGTATTTTGTTCGTTTTTGTTTCATACGGCAGGCTCTTACATAGCTCTTACATAGCCCAGACTGGCCTTGGATTCCTGTTCTTTTGATTCTATCTACCATGTGCTAGTATTGAAGTTGTGGGGACCACCATGCCTGTCAAGTCTAGTAATTCTCACAGTGTTGGGATGGCATATCAACTCAAATCTTACATGGTTACTGTGTTAGTTAGGGTTTCTATTCCTTCACAAACATCATGACCAAGAAGCAAGTTGGGGAGGAAAGGGTTTATTTAGCTTACTTCTATATTGCTGTTGATCACCAGAGGAAGTCAGGACTGGAACTCAAGCAGGTCAGGAAGCAGGAGCTGACACAGAGGCCATGGAGAGATGTTTCTTACTGGCTTGCTTCCACTGGCTTGCTCAGCCTGCTCTCTTATAGAACCCAAGACTTCCAGCCCAGGGATGGCACCACCCACAAGGGGCTCTACCCCCTTGATCACTAATTGAGAAAATGCCCCACAGCTGGGTCTCATGGAGGCACTTCCCCAACTGAAGCTCCCTTCTCTGTGATAACTTCAGCCTGTGTCAAGTTGACACACAAAACCAGCCAGTACAGTTACCAATGACACTTATGATCTAGGTAATATTTCTCAAGTTGAAATTTAGTGTCCCTACATATTACCTTTATTTTCCTCAAGTGTCATTATATTCAACCTGTTATTTTCCTCACATATGTCTTTATATACAATGGGGTGCATGATATGTCTCCCTCCCTCCCTCTCTCTCTCCTTCCTTTTAGTACTGAAGACTGAACCAGGGCCTTGAGTACAGCAGGGATGATCTCTACCACTGACTACATTCCTCATCCTTGCTGCTATTTTTATCATTTTTTCCTGTAAGAACTGTTCTTCTTTTATTTAGTGTTGTTTGGTGGGAGAGTTTGAGTCAGGTTCTTACACTGTTCCCTGGGCTGACCTCAAACTTAAAGTTGATTCTTCTGCTTCAGTCTCCCAAGTGCTTGGATTAGGAGCCACCACTCCAGGCTTTTATCCTATGGCCTTCTGTGTGCTGTGCTCCGTTGTCTCCTAACCCAGGATCTTGCTGTTTACTTATTGTTCAGCCTGTTTTTCTTGTCTTCCCCATGCTCTTCACCCCAGAAAGGTGTCGTCACCTCAGCTTCCATACTCCTGTTTGTTATCTTCTTCCTTTAATTACATCATTGGATTGATCTCACCTTCTCGTTTGCCTGGTTTTACTGATCTCCGTCGGATTTCTATGAATCATCCAGACAGATCAGCACCAGGGTTTCTAAGGCTTGCCCTTAGAAAAGCTACACCCCAATTTTTGTGCCCCATTCATATGGTATTTATAGGCAATATAAATGTTCAAGGTAGTTCCTGGCTTTAATATGTTTATAATCTAGTATTTTGTTTTTGTTTCATAAGGCAGGCTCTTACATAGCCCAGGCTGGCCTGGAATTCCGGATTCTTTTGCTTCCATCTACCATGTGCTAGCACTGAAGGTGTGGGGACCACCACACCTAGTAATTCTAGCAATTTCCACAGTGTTGGGGTGGTATATCAACTCAAATCTTACATGGTTACTAATGACACTTATGATGTAGGTAATATCTCTCAAGCTGAAATTTAGTGTCCCTACACCATAATCTTTTTATCTTCTTCAAGTGTCATTACCATCAACTTGTTCATTTTTTTAAACATGTCTCTGTTCTTAATCCCTCAGTGGAGGCAGAGCCACAGAACAACAAATGGACAAGCATTCCAAAACATAAAAGGAACTTAGCTTCGGGATAGTATTCGAAGTAAGTGGATGAGAGGTATGGATAATAGTTAAAATCTAGAGGCTGAGGTCTTGGTTTAGTCACCACCCCAAGAATGGCTGAGTTACTACAATGTGACTGACACTTTTTTATTGATTGGGTATACTGTAAGTGTGTGTGTGTGTGTGTGTGTGTGTGTGTGTGTGTGTCTGTTACTGACCCCATTTTACACACAAGGAAATGGAAGCATAGTGCTCTGATACCTTGCCCCATACTTTGCCCCTTACCATCATTATCTTATGATGGGTTAGAAAAGTTGAGTGTTGCAAGAGAGAAGTCTGATCCTTAATGGTGCTCACAGCCATTAGCCCATGTCGTGTCTTGTTAACAGTGGTTTCCATTGCAGTTTAAGTTCCTCTGGATCCGTGAGTTCTATGTTTGTAGAGTCAACCAACTAGAGAGAGAGAGAGAGTGAGAGCGAGACAGAGAGAGACAGAGAGGGAGTGAGAGTGCTAAGCATCAGCAGTCATCTGTCTCTGCTTCCTGATGCCTTGTGACCAGCTGCCTCAAGCTTCTGCGGCTGTACTAAAGCACACCCTTAAACTGTGAGCAAAACCAACCAACCAACCAACCAACCAACCAACCCCCTAAAGCCAAACCAAACCAAACCCCTCTTTGTTCTTTAATTGCTTTTCTTAGTATTTTTCATTGCAGTGAGGAGACCAGTCAAAACACAACCTAGGATCTTTTTTCTTTAGGTGGGGGAAACAATAACAACAACAACAACAACAACAACAACAACAAAAATCCCCAAAACAGTAATGTGCGAATAACTGGCACTCATGCTTCAAAACAAGCTCCAAGGCTCTTAAAGCCTTTCTACTCTCCAAGCACGTACATTTAAGAACCACACAGTTAAAATGTTGTTAATGTTAAATGTGTTGAAGATATTTTGACTCCATGGGGTAGAGAGAAGAAAAAGCTGTATCTGAAGATGTGCGTGAGAAAAAACTGAGGGAGATGCTATTAAGTCACAGGGACTCAGGGCCCAGGATAACCAGGGTGGAGTACTGTTAAATACCAGTCTGAGTCCCTCCAAGAAAGAGGCTCTCCAAGGACTCACAAGAGGGCTGCCACTTTTTTCTCCACCACTGTGGGCGCTGCAGGCGCAGGCTAGGGACCAAGAGCCTGGAAAACCCTAAGATTTTGAGGGGGATCCCCGGGCATCACTTCACCCTCGTAAGTCCTGCACTACAAGCTAGTCTTGGACAGCAAGGGAAGGAAGAGGCGCGGCTTCCTCACGCTTCGGAGAGCGCCACGTCCCTCTTGGCTAGGTCTTCCCGAAGCGCCTTCGCGTAGGCGCGTCCCTGGATCGATTCACCAATAGGCGTTCTCCGCGATCCGGAGCTGGACCAATTAGCGACTGTCGGGGGCGGAGGCAATCACCATGGCAACCAGGAGGCGGGCACGCATTAGGCAGTGGATCAGAGCAAGGCGGAGGGCCGTGGGCAGGGAAAACTGGTGTGTTCGCGGCGGGCATCAGTCGGCTTAGCCTTGCGCGTGGGGACCCTGCAGAGAAGGTCAGTGGCCCGGAGCTGGGTGTAAATCCCAGCCTCAAGGAGGCTGGAAGGGTCACGGGAGAGAGGGCGCAGGTCTGTGTTCTTGCCCTGCCCTGGTTTGTAATCGTGGAGGGCCGAGTTCTGAGCGGACAAGGTTGGGGAGGGTCTCCCAGCTGAAGCCGGAGGCGTCGGGTCCACTCCACCACTCTTCTAGCTACAGAGTACCTGAGCTTTTCTTCCGGGTGGGGAGCACGAGCAGGCTGAGTAGGTGCTGGATCTAGACTGGGGCGGGGTCCGTGGGCGAGGGGTTTGCCCACTGGTAAGGTCTCTGGACCTATCGATTCTGGGCTGATGCTCTGTGCCCCCCAGTGCTGCAGAGCAAAGGTAGGCCCAGGAACACAACTCCTCTCCCGGGTATGTAAAGCCAGCATCTGCCACTAAGGAGAAAGTTCCTGCCTGCTGTAGTATCGTTTGCCCCAAAGTGACAAATTAGGCGAAAGAGGAGCCCTTTCGATTTAGGGGGAAGAGAAAGATGTTACTTTCTTGTTGCACCTGCTGAATGTTACCTTGGTGGGCTGGCGTGGTTATTGTGGTTGATACAGAAAGCGGTCTTACCAGACAATTATTTTGCAAAATCAGAAAGGGGTGAAGGGGGAGAGAGCGAAAATGAACAGGAACCCATGTTCTGATGATTTATACTTTTTACACGGGCTAATGTACCTTTTAAACAAATTGAATGCTGATGTTCTTATTTAAGGTTCTGTCAACTCTGTGGATAAATAATATAAATTCTATCCTCCTCCCCAGTCATCGTGATTTTGACAAAAGGCAGGAAAGTGGTGACTCACACATTATCACCTGTTAGGGGACCCTGAGGATACAGGGCTTAAATGAAAATATTTGTTATAGTGAGCTATATTTAATTTTGGGATTTCCCTATAGGAAAGCTTAAAATGTTGAGATGATTGTCCCAAAGAATTGTCAAGAGGTGATAGTATTATATCAGGCATTTGGACCAGGTAGCTTTTGGCTATTTAAATTGCTTCTTAAGGTCTTCCCTGGCTGGTTTTGTTAAGTAATTGGACTTGAGTAATGCTCAGATTATTTTATCTTGTCCTTAGAAATTGTATCAGGAGTTTTCCTCACTTAAGCTGTGTTATGGTTCTATAAAACTCAAATTCAACAAATAATGGTGCATGTTCCAACACATAATTAACAGGGCTGAACATTAAAATAATGGAAATTTAGTTTTACAAATGAACTCTCAGATAGTATCACTCTAGTTATTAGGTGAACACAGGACTCTACATCATTAGGTTTGTCTGATGTGGGTCAAAAATTCATTTCCAAGAGCCAAATAGATGGCTCAGTGGATAAAGGCTCTTGCAGCCATGCCTGATGTCCCTCTGAGTTTGGTCCCAGTGACCCATATGGTAGAAGGGGGGCACTAGCTTCTACAAGTTGTCCTTTGATCTCCATACAAACATCCATAAATACATTTTAACAGTTCCTCTCTGCCTCCTTGTGGGTTTACAGATGCTATTCTTAGGCTCTTTTCATTTACACACGGCTCTGTGGTGGAGCCCCTGTTGCTTTACTCTTCTATGTTCCCCAAGGTACTTACTGTTCATTTCATACATCGTGTGTGTGTGTGTGTGTGTGTGTGTGTGTCTGTGTGTGTGTCTGTGTGTGTGTCTGTGTGTGTGTCTGTGTGTTTGTGTGTTTGTGTAGGCTAGAGGTCCATTTCAGGTGTCTTCTATCACTTTCCACCTTATGTTTTGACACCTAGAGCTCACCTATTTGGCCAGAGTATCTGGCCAAGGCGCTCCAGGGATCCTCCTGTCTCTACCTCCCTAGTGCTGGGATTATAGGCATCTGGCCTGCCTGGCTTTTTATGTGGGTGCCTGGGATCCAAACTTAGGTCCTTATGCTTACGTGGCAGAGTTTACTGACAGCCATCTCCTTAACCTCTATTTCCTAACCACCATCCCTCCAACCCCTCACACATTTTTTATATCCTTTCAGTATACTTTTTGTTTGTTTGTTTAAAACAGGGTAGACTCAGACTCAATATGTAGCCCAGGTTAGCCCACATCTTACAGCAGTCTTTCAGTCTAAGCCTTCTGAGTGCTGGGATTACAGATGTCTACCACCCAGCCCAGCTTTCAGCATGGCTTTTCCCAAGTTCGTTTGTGTTCACTAAATATAAATTGAAATGAAATCATCAGAAAGCCATTAGGACACTTTTGAATCAGTAGTTATTGATTATGGGCATTAGTTCTAGTTAGTGTCTTTGTTTTAGGATATGTTGTGTGTCACTGCAGACAGTGGTAGAATAATGTCCTACTTCCTAAGGGCCCTTTTAGTGACTGGTGTCTGCAAAATATTTCTTTGAGTATTTGGGAGCTGGAAGGATCAAGCGTTAGTTTTTAAAAACACATTGAAGGGCTGGCGAGATGCCTTTGAGGGTAAAGGTGCTACCAAGCCTGATATCCCAAATTCAATCTTATAACCCATGCCAAGGTGGAAAGAGAAGCAACTCCCCCAAGTTTTTCTCTGACTTTTACTTGAGTGTTGTGGAGCTCATGTGCACACACATGAAATAAATACATAAATAAGTAAAAAAAAAATGTGTTGGAAATAATTTATACTTATTTAATTTTTTGAGGCAGAGTTTCATGTAGCCCAGGCTGTCCTTAACTCACTATGTAGCCAAGTTTGGCCTCAAACTTAAGGCAATTCTCCTAACTTATTCTCCCAAATTCTAGGATTATAGGCAGTAGACACCATGCCCATTTTAATCCAGTTTTATAGTTAGGAAAACCAAGACTCAGAAAACCAAGTTTCAGACTAAGAATGGAGCCCTATCTTAGCATCCATTCAATTCCCAGCACCCAGCAAAAAAAAGGAAGAGAAGTGCAAATAACTGTCAAGTAAATGAGAGAGGCTAGAGCTCAATGTGCTGTTTCTTTGTTTTTACCATGTTGCATTGAAGTCAATGTAACCTGCATATTCTCTCTCCTCTTCATAGACAGTCTTTTTTTTTTTTTTGAGATTTTATTTGTTGTATTTATATGAGTACACTGATGTATCAGACACACCAGAAGAGGGTATCAGATCCCATTACAGATGGTTGTGAGGCACCATGTGGTTGCTGGGAATTGAATTCAGGACCTGTGGAAGAGCACCACTGAGCTATCTCTCCAGCCCCTTATAAACAGTCTTATATTAAATACAGTGCCCCAAAAGACACACCCGTTACCAAAATTTGAAGAGGTTTGATTTGCTTATTTTCTTTGCAGACTACATAGAAATACATTCAGCATTGCATTTAACCATGTACATCCTGCCTTATGTAGTGGAGTTTCAGAGAAGGTGTTGAAATGCACTGAGTTTTATATCTGTGGCAGGAAGAGATGTCCCAGTGCTCAAGAACACCTGCTGCTCTTGCAGAGGACCTGGGTTCAGTTCCTAGAACCCATATCAGGTTGGTCACAGCTGCCTATAGCTTCCATTTCAGTGGCTCTGACACCCTTTTCTGGCTTCCCCAGGTACCTACATGCATATGGTGCACATACCAATAAGTAGGCACATACACACATATAATTAATAAAAATAATAATAGTAATAATAATAAATAGCAGCATATCTGTGACAAACGGGTCAAGTTAGTTAAAGATAATTATAATATTTATTTTTGTATGTGTGTATCATGGCATACATGTGGAAGGTCAGAGGACAACTTTCAAAAGTTAGTTCACTCTATCATGTGCTTTCAGGGTCTCAGGTTTGCCAAGCTTAGTGGCAAGTGCCTTTACCCATTAATCCATCCTATCATCTCCAAGTTAATTAGTTGTTTTCAGGTAGTGGTGAGTAATTATAAAGAAATATTTAAGTTAAGAATTCGTTAACTGTCTTCTTTTCTTTTTTCTTCTCTTCTTTTCTTCCTTCCTTTCTTTTTTCTTTTGGAGGTAGTCTCATTTTGCCCAGGTTGACCCCAGACTTACTGTGTAGCCTTGATCCTTCTGTTTTCTACCTCATAGGGATCAGCAAGTATGCAGTACCATGCCTGGCTTCCCAGCTAAGGAATTAACAGAACAATTATCCTTGGAGCTGGATAGTTCCCTTGAGGTTAAGAGTATTCATTGCTCTTGTAGGGGACCTGGGTTTGCTCCCCAGTACCCTCATGGTGGCTATAACTCCAATTCTGGTCTCCAGGACCAATAGGGATATAGATGGTGCACATGTGTACTTACATGCGGCTACCTACATATACACATAAAATAAAAACAAATACATTTTCTTTAAAAGAAGAAGTACCTATATCTAAGCCAATGGTCTGTTGCTATGAAGAGATACCATGACCATGGCAACTCTTATAAAGGAAAACATTTAATTGTGCCTTGGTTACAGTTCCAGAGGTTTAGTCCATTATTATAATGGTGGGGAGCATGGTAGCAGGCAGGGAGACTTGGTGCTGGAAAAGGAACTGAGAGTTCTACATCTTGATCCACATGCAGCAGCAAGAGAGAGCCACTGGGCCTGGTCTGGGCTTTTGAAAACTCAAAGCCTACCCCTAGTGACATACTTCTTCCAATAAGGCCATACCTCCTAATCCTTTTAAATAGTGCTATTCTATAAGCATTTAAATGTTTGAACCTAAGGGAGCCATTCTTATTCAGACCACTACATTGTATATCTTAAAGTTTATCTATTTGCTGAGAAAACCAAATGCTCTTATCCTGCGCTCTTTGCACAGTAGATCAACTTAGTCATTGTAAACAGGATCTGCTTGTTCTGGCCTTTGTCTGTTTTATCAGTATCCCGATAGGCCATAGAAATTAGATACTCTTTTTTTTTTTTTTCTTTCTTTTAAAGATTTTCAAGACCTGATCCTCTTCATAGCCCTGGCTATCTTGGAACTCAGTATGCAAACCAGACTGGCCTTGAACTCACAGAGATCCTCCTGCCTCTGCCTCTAGTGCTAGGATTAAAGGCATGGGCCACCAAGTCCTGCTAACTTGATAATTTTCTTTCATACTAATTTTGTACTATGTATTTAATAGCACACATTCTTGTGTGTTTTTCCCACTAAATAAGGATGCATTTATAATTCACTGTTATACTTACTCTCTCTCTTTCTCCATTTAGAACGCACCAGTCAGTTTTTCAAGGGAAAAACCTGGGCGAGGAGCCAAGACCTGATCTCCCCAAACTTAATATTGTGTAGATTATTTTTACCACCTGAGATCTCAGTGGCCTCATCTGTGAAAAAAAGGGAAAATAAAAAAAAGATAAAACCTTGGCCTGTCTGAAGGTAAGTGTTCCGTGAAGAATTGTCTTTTGTGACAAAAAAAACCCAACTATGGCAGCCAACAGCAAGTACATACTAGGAAGAGACCAGAGGGGAAGGATGTAAAGATAGGGTCTCACTATGTGGCCCAGGCTGGTCTAGAACTTACTATGTGGCCTGGGCTGGTCTAGAACTTACTATGTGGCCCGGCCTGGCCTTGAGTTGACAGCAGTCCTTCTGCCTCAGCCACCTGTGTGATAGGATAGAGGCATTCAATACCATACTCTGGTTAAAGTAATTTTTCTTTTAAAAAATATTTTATTTATTTGTGTGTGTGTGTGTGTGTGTGTCTGTCCTCAGAGGCCAAAGGAATCTGATCCTCTTGGAGCTGGAATTGCAAGTGATTGTAAATCACTTAACATGGGTGCTGAGAATGGAACCTGGGTTAAGAACAGTATGTGCTCTTAAGCACTGAGCCATCTCTCCAGTCCCTAAAATAACTGCCATTTATTTATTTATTTATTTATTTGTTTGTTTGTTTGTTTTTCGAGACACAGTTTCTCTGTATAGCCCTGGCTGTCCTGGAACTCAATCTGTAGACCAGGCTGGTTTTCAACTCAGAAATCCGCCTGTTTCTGCCTCCCAAGTGCTGGGATTAAAGGCATGCGCCACCACTGCCCGGCACAATACTGTCTTTTAAAATAAAAAACAATTTTTTTTTTTTGGTGTGTTTTGCCTGCATTCATGTCTGTGCACCGTATGTATGCCTAGAGCCCTCTCAGAGTCCAGAAGAGGGTGTTGGATCCCCTGGAACTAGAGTTACAGGTGGTCGTGATCATCCACATGGATGCTGGGAATTGAATTGGGGTTCTCTGGAAGAGCAGCCAGTGTTTTTAGGGCTAAGTCATCTCTTCAGTCCCTAAAAGAGTTTTTGAAGTCATAGTTTATAATAGGCAATGGGACTTCATAAAGTTGACTGTAGCCTCACTTTCTAGTTCTTGATCTGTTGCCCCTAAGGTTCCCCTGGTTGTCAATGTCAAAGTTGGCTTGTAGACCTCTACTGTTACAGTGGGGGTCTGGGCAGCCAGGCAAAGACAAAGAAGAATGCATTCTGTCTCTCTGGAGACACCCTGAACCAAAGCTGGGCTTCAAGGAAACATAGTTGAATGGATGGGCTTTATGTTACTGAGGAGGAAGGAACGGTTTGGCCATCGGTGGAGGAGCAGAACTCTGCCACCGAGCTTCCGTCCTCTTTCTCCTTGAGGCCCTTGGCAGTGACTTACACAGCCTCGGTGGTGGGAGCAGACCTTCTGGTCTGACCACTGCCCGGAGAAAGACATAGTCTGTGTGCTGAGTGGCATTTCTGCTCTTTTCTCGGGTTGTTTGTTTGTTTCTACTAATTTGTTTGTGTGTGTGTGTGTGTGTGTGTGTGTGTGTGTTTTTTTTTTTTTAAGACAGGATCTTGCTACATAGTTCTTACTGGTCTGGAACTCACAGTCTAGCCAGGCTATTGAACTAGTCTGCCCCTGGAGCTGTGATTACAGGCACGTTCCCCTGTGCCTGGCTCTGCTCTTGTTTTGTTCTGATTCATTATAAAGGCACTTTCCTCTCGTTTGGAGATTTGTTCTGGTTGTTTAAAAACAACCACCCATAACTGTTCAGTGGATGTTCGTTGTGCAGCTGATGGTTGTGCAGTGACGAGCTGACATTTGTGAAACTGCAAGCCTATGTATGGAAGGAAGCAAGAAGCTAGAATGATAGAGACCTTTCCCTAAGATTGTCACTTAACCAGTCATCATAAGTGACTGTATATGAGTGTGACCCTTCTTGGTGTAGTCTTTGTATTCAGGACAGTCACATAGGACATGAGTTTGCCTATCTTGCTAGCTGAAGTGGATTGATTGTCTAAAGTCATTTAGTGCTTACCTGGCATGAAATTTTCTCTTACTACTGGCCCTTGCATAACTTATTTAAGTATACCAGTTCAGGGGCCAATATTAGGAGTTGAAACCAGGCCCTCACACATGCTCCTCAAACCCCCCTCTACACGGAGCTACATATGTACTGTTAGCCACAGGGCATGGCAGTATTTCTTTTCAGATTTTTCCCTGTAAATATTTACAGACAAACCATATCTTATCACTTAAAATGGTTCAGATGACCAGGTATGTTGGGGCAGAGCTGTAATCCTAGAACTTTGGAGGCTGGTAGAGGCTTGGAGGTCAAGAGTAGAGGCTGGCCTGGGATACAAGGTTCAGTTGACATTATTTTAGTGTAAAAAAAAAAAATAGTGAATTGAAATGAACAACCTAGAGAAAATGAACCGGTTATTTGGGGAATGGAATTTTAATCGAGGAAGAATGTAAAGATTCAATCAGTTGTTTAGTGTTTATAGGAAAGAGATAAAGAGAGATTAAGATTTTATTTCTGTGAAGTGTGTTTGCATTTTTTACAAGCTCTTCTGCTCTTCCCCTTAATACGTGGGCATGGCCAGACACAGTGCTACACAGATTTCTATTAGTCTTGAGCTCACTGTGGAGCGGAAGATGACCTTGAACTTCTGATCCTTCACCTCCCTTTTTAGTGCAGGGATTCCAGGCAGGAACCACCATGCCTAGTTTCCTGCCTGAATGGCTAGCAGGCTAAGCAGGCTCTTTTCCAACTACACCAGCTTATGAGCATTTTTTTTAACTCTTTCGTTTTAAGATATATTTATTCATTTACGCATATGAGTACAGTGTAGTTACCTTTAGACACATCAGAAGAGGGAATTGTATGCATTACAGATGGTTGTGAGCCACCATGTGGTTGCTGGGAGTTGAATTCGGGACCTCTGGAAGAGCAGTCAGAGTGCTCTTAACCGCTGAGCCATCTCTCCAGCCCCCTGCTTCTGAGCATCTTACAGGGTTTAGTCTGATGACTCAACCGTCATCAGACTAAATATGTCTGTTCCGGAATACCACTAGAAGAGTCCTTATCTTTTGTTTTGCTTTGGCAGTTTAATACCGTCTTACTCTGTAGCCCAGGCTAGCCCCAAACTTGCTGCCACCCTCATGTTTTAGCCTCCCACGTGCTAGGCTTGGCTGAATTAAAAAAAAAAAAATTTATTTTTTTCAGGGCTGGAGAGATGGCTCAACAGTTAAGAGCATTGGCCACTCTTCCTGGGACCTGGGTGTGACCACATGGTGTCTCACAGCCATCTATAACTCCAGTCCCAGGGGATTTGATGCCTTCTTCTGGCCTCTGTGTGCACTACATACACACAGTGCATAGATATACATGCAGGCAAAACAAATGAACAAATAAATAAAATTTATCAAGTTTTTTCATTAACAGAAAAATGGCTGTTCTGTATATTGTTCAGTTTTTAAATTATTAAGTTTATTTTATATGCATGAGTGCCCTATCTGCATGTATACCTATGTGCTAGAAAAGGGCATCAGATCACTCTATAGATGGTTATGAGCCACCATGTGGTTGCTGGGGGTTGAACTCAGGACCTCTGGAAGAGCAGACGGTGCACTTAACTGCCAAGGCATCTCTCTAGCCTCCTGTGTATTTTTTTTTTTTAAGTAGTTTTCCTCTCACTACATTAAGGGCTTCCACATGGGGGAAACCTCTATTGCACTTTTGCTTTCTAGTATAATATCTGATACGGTTCTTAACACATAAACATTTGTTAAAACAAAACAAAACAAAACAAAAAACCCTACATGTCAGCCTTAAAATAAAAAGAAGAGCAAAGGGGGGATTAACAGGGGAAAAATTAAAAAGGACAAATAAAGGAAAAAGATTCACAAAGGCAAGGGTAGGCTAGGAAGATAACTCAATGGGTAAGAAGGCTTGGTGTGCAAGCATGAGGATCTGAGTTCAAATCCCCAGAACACAGGTAAAAAGTGGGACATGATCCCTTAAGTATCTATAGCCCCAGCTCCTCTGCCCTGCATGTGAACAAATCACCATACAGACTCTCTATCTACCCACCCACCCA
>NW_022196904.1:105450171-105453522 GCF_008632895.1 Mastomys coucha
CCCATCCATCTATCCATCCATCCATCCATCCATCAATCTATGTATCTACCTACCTCCTACCTACCTATTTATCTCTCATACACACAATTGCACAGTTTATACTCTTAACTGGATAACTTCTTGACTACTTGAGTGATTTCACAGCTAGGAAATCTGTCTTTGTGTGAGTCACAGCTTTGAGTTGTTTTTCTGGACTTGGGTCTTGGGAGGCTTGTTTTGGATTTACTAGATGCATAGGGGAAGGCTCTGATTCCTTCTGCATCCATACTTTTCATGTTGTCTTATCACGGGGCTAGAGATGTAACTTATTTGTCAAGTGTTTGCCTGGCATGCACCAAGCCCTGGGTTCAATTGCTGGCGCCTTATAAACTGGGTGTGGAGGTGCACACCTGTAATCCTAACACCCAGGAGATGGAGGCAGGAAGATCAGGAGTTTAACTCCATCCTTGGTTATATAGTAAGTTCAGGGCAATCTGGGTTACATGTCTCAAACATATAACAACAACAACAACAACAACAACAACAACAACAAAATTCACACCATACTACACCATACTAGACTTGGGGCTCCTGCCTGTAATCTCAGCACTGGGAAGGCTGAGAGGCCAACTGGGCTCTACAGTGAGTTGAATGGGTTTCATGTTATCCTGTTGTTAGAGTCAACTCTCAGCCTGTAATAATTGGCTCCATCTGCTATTTAGCAGTTGGTGCACTGTCTCCTTTCAAGGTTTATGTCGTCCTTAGGGAAGAAGAAGGTGATAAAGGAAAGATGGCCATTCCCTCTGACCCGGTCAGGGAGGAAGACTGGTTACACCTCTTCTTCTTGGTGGCTGCCCTTCCTCCACACTCATGTGCAACATCCGAACATTTTCTAGTTGATAAAAGTGAAGTCTGTAACTGGATCTGTCACTTTCGACATTCTGTTGGTGTTTAAGGAGATTTTTCTGTCGTTACTCTTCTACCTAATGTACTGGAAATGCTTTCCATTTCTTCTGTTAGGGCAACAGTTGACATTTACTGAGTCTTTATTAAGGACCTAAGCCATGTTTAAGTTAATTGTTCTAGTTACTTCTAGAATGAACATCGAAAGATTAGAATCTAATAGAGGGGGGAAATAACGTTTAGAATGGTTTTCATTGACCAAAAAGGAATGAACAAGAGGACCGTCTCAGCAGGGAAAGGCGCTCACAGAGGCCTGATGATCTGAGAAGGGGGTGGGGGAGGGAGACACTGATTTCTGCAGACTACCTCTGAGCTAAGGAAGGAGGGGCAGTGAACAGTAAAAGGCAAGGCAAATAGAAAGTGCTGAAGAAGGTGGTAGCTTTCACGCGGAGGATTCCTGTGTTTCACCGGTAGGACACAGGCATATTAAAACAAAATGCTGCCATTGAAAACTGAGCCAGCCATGACATGATTTATCACGTGCAGTCCATTTCATCCCTGAAAGAGCTTTTACAGATTAATTTAGACACACTGCTTTTGCTCAGCATTTATAAAAAGATTTATGGGGCTGGAGAGATGGCTCAGAGGTTAAGAGTGCTGGCTGCTCTTCCAGAGGTCCTGAGTTCAATCCCTAGCAACCATGTGATGGTTCACAGCCCATCTGTAATGAGATCTGGTGCCCTCTGCTGGTAGGAAGGTATACATGCAGGCTGGACTCTATATACATAATAAATAAATCTTTGAAAAAAGATTTATTTGATTTTTTAATTTTATTTTACGAATGAGTGTTTAGCTTGTATGTCTGTGTGTCCCATGCATGCAGTACCCTATGGAGGCCAGAGAGGGTGTCAGATTCCCTGGGACTGGAGGTACAGACAGTTGTGACTTTGGGTGCTGGGAACTGAACCTTGGACCTCTGGAAGAGCAGTCAGTGCTCTTTAACTGCGCATGCTCTTAACTGCTGCACAGTCTCTCCAGCCCTTCTTTGTTTGCCGTCAGGCTCCATTGCCTGGGAATTTCTCCTAATCCTGTAACTTGAACTTCACAAGCTTTGGTATTGGGGCTCTCTTGATGTTAGCATAAGCTGGCAGAGAGAGCTTTCAGATTCCTGTACCCTCCTTTTTTTTTTTTTTCAAACCCTTTAATTGTTTGTTAACCAAAAGCACTGACAGCTGTCAGCTGTGGAGGAACAGCACCAACGTGTTCTTTCCCAGGTGTCCTGTTCCTTAACTGCTCAGACACATCATATCAGAATGCTCCAGGAACTAAGCGAACACGCCCAGCAGGTTAGGTCAGGTCCTTTAAGCCAGATTTAGTGACTCTTCTTTTAGCCCACCCCCACAAGAGCACACTGGACCGTCTTTGGGAAGCTGCCTCGTAGTTTCAAATGTAACGTGTCAGCAGCTGCTTGGGCCAGCTATTTCTCTGAGAGTCCTTCAGTGGAGTGCTATGAAAATCTGTTCATAGACTGGAGATGCAGCTTAGTTGCTTGAGTACCTGCTTGGATGCAGGAAGCCCCTGGGTTCAGTCCCAGCATGTGCAGCCACTGGCTTCGGCGTTCTCGAAGAGAGTCTTGAACTGGGGACATGTTCATAGTAGTTACTGAACTATCTTGCAAGGGCTGATGAATGGACACTCCAATAAACAAAGGAAATGAAAGGAAGTTGGCTAGGGAACTGGCTCAGTCTGCAGAGTGCTTGCCTAGCATGCACAAAGCCCCGAGTTCAGCGCTCCAGGAGATAGAGGCAGGAGGATCAGAAGTTCAAAGCCGTCCTTGGTTACCTAGGCCAGCTTATTTCTAAATAAAGAAATTAATTAATGAGCATTCCAAAAAATAAAAATCTGCTCTCATTAGGTATGCCGATGTATATCTGTAATCTCAACGTTCAAGAGGGTGAGGCAGGGGTGTCACTGTGAGTTTGATGCCAGCCTGGGCTACATAGCCAGACCTTGTTTCAAAAGAGCATAAGACCATTCTCCTTTGCTTGTGTCTTTCCCCTTGGGGTTAGTGTATTATTTTGAGGCACGTGAGAGAACATTAGAAGCAGTTTGCCAGCCTTTCCCATCGGCTAAAATCAGTTCTGCCTCTCCACCCCGCGGTACTGAGATCAAGCCCTTTGCCCAGCACATGGCACATGCTGGATAAATACTCTGCCCCTGAGTCATGTCCTCCGTCCTTCTTTTCTTAGGTTGCACACTGCTAGAAGTTATGAAACATCTGCTCAGTGTTAGGAAGACATTACTGACAGTTTGACATTTGTGCACTTGCCGCAGTGATGGTCACGTCTGTCCTGTCAGCCCAGTACTTGGGACCTGCAGTCAGTTTCCACTATCCTCAACAGTGCTCCGTGGCTGCTCATAGGGAATTTTTGTTGTGTCTCAGAACACAAAAGCTGTATTTTTTTTTTT
>NW_022196904.1:105453532-105455059 GCF_008632895.1 Mastomys coucha
TTTTTTTTTTTTGTAATACAGCTTTGTGTAGTAGCTTCCTGTCTAAAGTCTGGTAAAGCAATTAGTGCCCATAAATGAAAAGGTCAGGTTGTTCCTCTGACAGCACTGCTGCTCACCCCTGCCAGCTGCCTCATTTTCTCTGCTTTCAGAAGAGCACTTGAATGCCAAACTATAGCCTCCCCCAACCCCCACCCCTTGTAGGTCTGGAGATTGAGTTTAGGGCTCCATGCGTGCTAGGCAAGCGCTCACCATTGAGTTATGGCTGCAACCCTTTGTTTGTTTGTAGCTGAGGGTGGCCTCAAACTCTCTGCAGTCCTTCTGTGTCAGCCTTCCTAGTCCTATGGTCACACTTGTGCCACTCTGGGTCTGACTTAGTTTAATCCTTTTGAAGATAGTGACCAGTAAGACATAATGATAATGTGAAAAGTCTGGTGTTGTGACAGTAAGAAAAACTGCAATGAATTTTATGATGTTCAGGTAGTAAAGATGGATTGCTGTTACTGCCTGGCTAATCAATATTTGTCAGTTAATTGAAAGACAATTCCTGACTTTTAAGATATTAAGCTAAATAATCATGTATCAAGTTGATTAAATACAGACTCAGTGATCTGAGTAGATTTAAACAGGAACTATTTGAATTAGAAGGTGGATGAGGCTGGGAAGATGGCTCAGTGGTTGAGAGCATTTGTTGCTCTTGCAGAAGACCCAGGTTTGGTTCCCAGAACCCAAACAGCAGCTCACAGCTCTCTGGAACTCCAGTTCCAGAGGATCAAATCTCTCCTTCCAAGCTCCTCAGGCACTGCACACATGCGGTGAGTAGATATACCATGAAGGCAAAACACATGAGAAAAAAAATCTAAAAGAAATTTAAAAAGGAAAGAAGGTTGAGACGGGACTCAAATAGTGGAAGGAGAGAACTAACTCCTGAAGTCCTGTAACCTTCACACATTCAGTGTGGCACACATGAACACATGTGAACACACTTGTGTACACACATGCACACATACATACAGTAAGTAAATAAATAAAAGCTAAAAGAAAGAAAGCAGAGGTTGTCAGTTATACAAAACTGTGTACATGTATATACATGTGCATGCTTATATAGTAACACTAATAGAAGCACAGCTGATTTCAAATAAAATTGTATTCACTCAAATAGTAAAGTCCAGCAAAGGGCTAGAAAATTTAAATTTATATAGCCTTGTACTTAAGTAAAAATTGACAGAATTATCAAGAAAATTATAAAGAAAGAAGATCATGTTTTTTCTCTGATAGTGATAGAATAAATGATGAGTGTGTTAAGAATATAGAATTTAGATTATGGAAAATTATAAATCATGGCTAGCATAGATGCTAAGCATGGGTTATAAGTTATATTTTTTCCTTCACATTAAAAACATTTAGTTCGATATTTTGCTGTGTTTCTTTTTTTGTAAAATTGAAAGATGATTCTAGCCATTCAGTGGTGGCGCACACCTTTAATCCCAGCACTTGGGAGGCAGAGGCAGGTGGATTTCTGAGTTCGAG
>NW_022196904.1:105455203-105468896 GCF_008632895.1 Mastomys coucha
ACGCACACACACACACACACACACACACACACACACACACACACACACACTTTCTCACTATGCAGTCCAGTCCAGTAGTTAGTCCTGGCTGATCAGTAAGTAGTCCAGGCCTCAGGCTCAGTGTTTCTGCTTCAGCCTCCAGAAGCTGGAATTACAGCAGGTGTTGCCACACGAGCTACTGTCCATCCTCATGTAAAGTGTCCACTTGACTGGTGTCTGGTGTACTCTAATGCTGCACCCCTGTCAGCTCTTTCTGATTTAATACATATTCCTCCCCACTAAACAAATCCTCTCCCTGGTAATCTTTATTTCTGCTTTCCCCTCCTGCTGCTATCAGCCATAAGCAGTAATAATCTTCTTCTCTTGGGATTTGCCTGTTGGAGGCATTTTACGTGGATTGAATCATATAATATGTGTTTTTTTCTCTTTGATTGTGTTTATTATGGTATTTGATTTAAAACCACAGATTTCTCCTTACAAATCTCAGTCTTTGGCTTTTTAAAATTCCTAAAAAGCAAAATAGCTTTTGGTTTTGAATGACTTACAATAATGAATTGTTTTAGCTATGTAAAAACCCAAACTAAACCCAGAATGAAAGAACACAGGCCCATCAGTGTCTCAGCCTGAGTATTGTTCCTGCCTCCGGAAGCAAGCAAGCCGGGCCATAGGGTGGAGCCTCCTGTTTCCAGGGAAATCTCTTAGATTTCTCTTTTTTTCAGTTGTCTCTAGATTTGATCTGTGCTATTCTTGCTGTTGGCTTTTGTGTCTGAGCACTGGAGCTGGCCCTTGCTTTACCAGTACAATGTCAGGTGTGCACAGTAAGCCCTATTCTACTAGAGCTTTAATGGAAAGGTATTATATAAATTGTTTAGCTTAGTAGTTTCATACAATTGGTTTGAGCACGGGCAATTGGTATTTCTGATTAGGTACCTGAGAAGAGTCTCTGTCTTACCCACTAATTTGATGGCAGGATTCACAAACTTAAAGAATACTGAGGTCCGGCTGGTTGCGATGGTTCAGACCTGCAAGAGGCAAGAGGACCAAGAGTTCAGGGTCATCCTCGGCTACTCAGAAAGTTTGAGGCCAGCCTGGCTATGTGAATAATGAGGTCTAGAGAAATCTTCCAAGTTAAAAATGTCCAGTGACTGAGATGTGATGATACAGCTACAGCTGTGACTGGTCACAGCTGGGAGTAAAGGTCCAGACCCAAGGGCTGGTGGGGGAGATAGCTTGGTTGGTAAAGCACTTGCTTGCTGTGCAAGAATGAGGTTTTAAGTTTGACTCCCAGAACCTATGTAAGAAGCCAGGCTTGGTGGCAAATGCTTGTCATCACAGCACAGGGGCGGGGAAGACAAGAAGATTTGCCAGCCAGCCAGCCAGCCAGCCAGCCAGCCAGCCAACCTAGCAAGTTCCAGGGCCCAACAAGAAACTTGGTCTCAGAAAACAAGGTGGACAGCTCCTGAAGTATCTGCCCACCACATGCATACACGCACACACATGCATGAGCACCACCACCCGTCTACCCATAAACATGGGAGTACTGCCTCCTACTTCAGTGTTGTGGTTGGAATGCAGGGCCCCATGCATGTCTGGCAAGTGCTCTACTGCCTAACTACACCCTCAGCCCCCACGCTATCTTGAAGATAAGCATTCTAAACAGTAGAGCAGACAGAGGCAATGTGTGGAAGGGCAGCGATTTCTGTTGCTTCAGAATTAGTTACAGGACTCTGTAAGATCTGGGGTCTCCCGTGGTTCCTGGTTTCCAAGGCCAGCAAAGGCCCATCACAGGTAGCCTGCCACTTTGTGTCAGTCCCTCCAGGTCTCAGCCCTGCTCTATGGCTTTCTGAGTACCGCATCTCTTTCCTGTGTGCTTTCCTCTGTGCTGTTGATGTTATTAACATTATTCTTAACATTATTCTTGATCTGTTCCTTTTCATAAGCCTGTATGTATAAAATATGTTCCCTTTCTGATCCTTGCAGGAGACCTAGGTCTATGGATCATTATGAAAACAGAATAAAACTTGAACAATTGTATTTAAAATATTTGAAATCTTTTGTTCTGTTTTAACCCCATGACATCCTGCATGTAAGAGATGAACGTAATAATCAGTACACTACAGAAACCTCCCCAGTACACTACAGAAACCTCCCCAACATCCTTCCTGATAGACACACTTTTTTTGTTATAGTGTTTTTCAAACACAGTCTCTTCTATACAGCCCTGATTGGCCTGGAACTTGCTGTGTAGACGAGGCTAGTCACGATCTTGCTGCAACTCCTGCCTCTGCTTCTTGAGTTCTGTGATTATAGGGGAGTGTACCACTACACCTGGCCTATTTGGTATTTTACTGCAAGTTAATTGAAAGCAACTATTGGCTGTTGTTTGCTTTTGTTTTTGTTTTTTGAGACAAGGTTTCTCTGTGTAGCCCTTGCTGTCCTGGAACTTAATCTAGATAGACCAGGCTGGGATTAAAGGCATGAACTATCACAGCCCAACTGGTTTTTTGTTTTGGTTTTTTTTTTTTTTTTTTGGTTTTTTGAGACAGGGTTTCTCTGTATAGTTCTGGCTGTCCTGGAACTCACTCTGTAGACCAGGCTGGCCTCAAACTCAGAAATCCTGCCTGCCTCTGCCTCCCAAGTGCTGGGATTAAAGGCGTGTGCCACCACCACCTGGCAGCCCAACTGTTTTTTAAACATTCATTCATTCATTCTCTGAATGTGCACATGGGTCATGGGATATCTGCAGACAGGAGGATAGCTTTCAGTGGTTAGTTCTCTCCTGCCATCATATGGGTCCCAGGGACCAAACTCAGTTTGTCAGCCTTGATAGAAAATGCCTTTACCCACTGAGCCATCTTGACAGCCTGCCTGATTTTTCAGTAATGTTTTCTTTTCTTTTTTTTCTTTTTCTCTTTTTCCTTTTGGAGACAGGGTTTCTTTGTATAGCCCTGGCTGTCCTGGAACTCACTCTGTAGACCAGGCTGGCCTCAAACTCAGAAATCTGCCTGCCTCTGCCTCCCAAGTGCTGGGTTTAAAGGCATGTGCCACCACTGCACTGCTCATTAATGTTTTCACTGTAGTTGTTTATTTGTTTTTAATTTTTATATGTTCATGGATCTGTGTCCGTCTGTACATTTGCATGCAGTGCCCACAGAGGTCAAAAGAGGGCATCAAATTCCCTGGAACTGGGGCTGCAGTCCGATGTCAGCTGCCAGATGTCTCCAAACAGCAGCAAGTGCTCTCAACTGTTGATTGTCTCTGCAGGCCTTTTGTTGTACTTTGTAATTTAAGATTTGTTTATTTTTAATTCTATATGTATGGGTGTTTTGTCTCTGTGTGTGTCTGTGCAGCACATACATGCCTGGGGCCTGAGGAAGCCAGAAGGTCCTCTGGAGCTGTAGTTACATAGTTGTGAGCAATCTGATGTGGGTGCTAACCTCTGAGCCATCTCTCTAGCCCCTTGTATTGAGCATTTTGTAATTAATCTTTTTTTTTGCCCCTTCTTTTTTTTTTGTTTTGTTTTCAATTAAAATGTTCTAGTGTACAAAATAATGGGTTCACTTATGACATTTTTATACATACGCTTTGCCCTGTTTTGTTCCTACTTACACAACACTGCCCTTTCCCACCAGTCCTCCTCCTCTCGCCGGCCCCTCCCTCCTCTCACAAAATAGCGCCCTTTGTGACATAAAAATGTCACAGGTGTGTAATATGTGTGTTTAAGTGCACCTTCCTCTCATCGCGTTAAACAAGCAGTGTTTTATGTCTCCTGCCTTATCTGTCTTTACCCTCTCATGTCTCCATCTTTTTCCTGCCCCTCCCCCTCACACCGACTCTCTCACTGTCTTCATTTTCCTTATTCCCACCACAGTCTCAATGGTTACTTTCCTTTGTTTGTTTATTGATATTGAGTCTCTGCACCCAGAGAGGCCTGGAACTTAACTACATGGTCCAGGCTGGCCTTAGGCTCATGTCCAGTCTTCCTGCCTCAGCCTCCCAAGTGCTAGGATACAAGAGTTGAGCCCACCATGTCTAATTTTCAAATGTTTTCTTCTAGAAGCAGTTTAGAGCTACAAGTTTTGTCTTTTGAACAATTCTCCTGTACTTTCCTTTCAACACTCTCCTCTCCCTCTTTTTTGTATTTTGGGATAGACTTGCTATAGTGCTCTGGCTGGCTTGGAAATGACTGTGTAGCTTGGGCTGGTCTCAGATTAGCCGTGGTCTTCCTGGCCTCTCTTCCCTCCCACGTGCTGGGCTTATAGCTGTGTACCACCATACCAGGCTTTGTCTGTTTTGAGGTAGGGTCTCACCAAATAGCCTATGCGAACCTTGGGCTTACAACCCTCCTGCTTCAGCCACCAGAGTACTGGGATGATAGGCCATGCCAGTTCATCAAGCTCTCCTGTGGTTTCTTCTGTTTAAAAATCATGTTTTCTTATATGCACTTTCTATTTATTTATTTATTTATTTATTTATTTATTTATTTATTATTTATTTATTTGATGTGTGTTTGCCTTCACCTACTCAGCTGTCTTGCTAGCTGTTCCCCTGTTTGCTTTGGTGATTTATTGTGTCAATTTTGTAAGTTATCACCTGTTTTCATCCCCCTTCCTAGAGGAGCTTCCTGGTTTGTTTGTTTTCGTTTTGCATTTAGCCTCTTGGGAATGGACCTGTGACTGAGGTGGCACTGGGGATGCAGGTCTGCAGCTTTGCAGCCTCTTTCCAGGGCTTTGCTGTAACGACTTCTCCATTTCAGATGAGGTGGAGGATCCTCCAAGTCCAGTGCTGTTTTCTCTTGGTTCCGTGCATTCTGACTGCTCTGGAAGCAGTTCCTATAGATGTGGACAAGACCAAAGTACACAACGCTGAGCCAGTGGAAAGTGCAAAGATAGAACCACCAGTAAGTGCATGGATGAATTAGAACTAAGTAAATTATGATGGCCGCAGAAGTGAGGATCGCTGCTAAGACTTGCTCAGTGAAATCCTAGCCAGGGGAGGGACTGTGAAGTGTTAATTGTGGCCAGTGGAGGGACCATGAAGTATTAACTGTGGCCAGTGGAGGAACTGTGAAGTATTAATTCTTGCCAGTGGTGGGACCGTGAAGTATTAATCCTGGCCAGTGGAGGGACCGTGAAGTATTTTAATCCTGGCCAGTGGAGGGACTGTGAAGTATTAATCCTGGCCAGTGGAGGGACCGTGAAGTATTAATCCTGGCCAGTGGAGGGACTGTGAAGTATTAATCCTGGCCAGTGGAGGGACCATGAAGTACTGCTAATGTTGACTGCATGTATAACCCCACATTTAGGAAGTATTTCTGAAGAAGTAGTAAAAAGACACAGGCCAGGAATCAGGTGATATAATACTGACCAGTGCTATTTAATGTAATTGTTATGTAGGAGAAGTAATCATACTACATTTTTAATGTGACAGAAGAGAAATAATGTTATTTTCTAAGGAGGGAGATATGATCATGGGAGAGACTGTCTTCCCCTCGCCCCCAGAAACCCATTCACACCATTGTGTTGTTGTTGTTTTTCAGTGGTGGAACTGGAACCTTCTGCATTCTTGGCAAGCACTCTACCATTTAGCCACACACCCAACTTTAAAGCTTTGCTTTCTAAACCACACAGGACATTTATACTTATTTTGTAGTAAACCATGATATTGGTCCCAATTTGGAACTCTCTCTTGACTGTTGAAGCTGTCTTTGACATCAGGGGTAAATGAGGTGGGTTGTAGAGTCAGCAGCAGCCCAAAAGCTGGTAGCTCCTGGCAATCTGGGGGCCTCCATTATCTCCACAGGTAATTAAAAGGGAAAAGAGAGGGAGCCAGAGCTGGAGGCTCTGCTGGCTCCAGACCAGCAGTCCTTGCTACTGGCTTGAAATTCTGAACTCTCTTTTACTCTTCTGCCAGAACTGTTTGCTTCTGGCAGTTGCCTATTGCTTGCTGATAGCAGCAGGTGATTAAAAAAAGAGACTTCATTACTTGGGGACTGGTACTTTCTGTGACTAGCGAGAAACTCTGAACTCTTAACTCTTAGGGAGCTGTTGAGAAGGAAAAAGAACGAGAGAAAATCGCACATACACACACACACACACACACACACACACACACTGTATGAAGCAAAGGGGACTTCAACAGGCAAGTTTCATCAATTTCATACATGCACATGTATACATACATATATATATAGACATATACATACACATATATATATTATATATATATACACATTTGGTGGATTGAGCAAACTCCAACAACTTTATTTTTTCTTTTAGTCCTTTTTATATCCCCCAGGACAAAGTTTTTTTATATAAGAAAAAGTACCTCATTCAGAGATAGATAAAATACTACATAAGAGGGAGTTACAGCAGGATTGTTGATTATAAGTTCAAAGCAGTAGTTTTATTTCTTTTTCATTTCATAAGCTCATTATAAGTTCAAAGCAGTAGTTTTTTATAGTATTATCCAATCCTAGTTCATGGCTTTACTTTATCATGGTGCACACCTGTGGCCTCATCCTTGGACCTGACCTAGAATGAATGTTTTCTTTGATCACTAATTTGTTCCAAGACTATTTTTTTTCTCCTGCTATTTTTACCCTTGTAGTGCATGAAAGCTTATTTTACTCCTTTTCATGGAGCATTTACTTACTATTTTATGAGGAGGAAGAACATTCTATTCTTTATTCTAACTTGATTATATCTTTTGGAAAAATAACTAAAACCATCTCCTTAAACTTTCTATCAATTATTCTAACTTCCTAAAATTATTTGAATCAAATCAGGAATTCTATAAATTCATTAATTCTTCTAAACAACATTAGTTCATGAAAGTGTATCATCCTTCATGTTGATCTGCAGGACATTTGCCCAATAGGGTGAGCTAATACCCAGGAATCAATCACAACAGGCTATGGCCTACAGGTCTTTCTTTGCCCAATCACACCATGTCAGAAAATGAGGAGTACAGCAGTGGCAAGCATGGAAAGGCATGTCAGCAGCAAGAAGCAGTGTCGGGATGAAGTCCCTGGGGTCCATGCCTCTCTAAGGTACACCCATACCTTCACAGTCATGCGAAAGGCAGTGGGCCACCTCCAGGAAGCTCACTTGCTGCATGGCATCTGCCAAAGGAACATTCTGTCTTGGTGCCATTCTGCCAGGAGTTGCTTTCAGGTCTTTCTGTTCAGACTAAGGCAAACTTTCTGAACTGTGATTGTTTGTATCAAAGGATACTGGACTTTATTATGATGAATACCTCAAGCAAGTGATTGAAGTCTTGGAAACAGATCCACACTTCAGAGAAAAGCTCCAGAAAGCAGACATAGAGGAAATAAGGGTAAGTGGAGTTCGACAATGGGCATGATGCACACTGAACTGGAGAAAGGAGACAAGAGGTTTGTAGAAAAGATGGGGAAAATCACACCGAGAAATGGATTGGATGGATGGATCCTCGCTGTCATATTACAGAGATGTGTAGAAGATAGACATGTGGCCTGTGTAAAGCAGTAGGAAGGGGAAGTCATTCTTCCCAGCAGAGATCATGTCAGAGCTCAACTACAGAAGGAAGAGGGAGGATTTGATGGTGTCTGAGCCAAGCATACAAAGGCTGTGACTCACACCATGTTTAGCAAATACTCTGGAGCTAGATTCCGGGGTTAGAAGTGGAAGCCACAAGTAGTCAGATAATGGCGTTGGAGTCACGAGCCAGATGACAGAGAACTGTGTACAGCAAGTATAGTGGATTGCATCATGTTCTGAGGAGAGCAGGAAGTTATTCAAAGGTGAAGAGCAGGTTAGGGCCTGGCCAGTTCCAGATTAATAGAGGAAGTAGTGAGCAAGCGGTGTCTTATGTTAATATGGTAGGGACAACCATTTGCCTATGTCCTAAGAATACCATTATGTGCAATATATGTATTGAAAATGTTATTTGTACAGGTTATATGTGACACTGCGCCATCATGTATTTACATATCATGGATTCCAATATGTGTGCAGGTCCTGGAACTAATGCCCTATCCTAGGCATTGAAGGAGGGCTATTATAGATCTTTATCTGTTCACCAATTTATAAGACATTTGGGTTATTTTTGCTTATTTTGGTTACTCTGAGTAATGTAGCTGTGAGCAACAGTGCTGAAGTTATTGTGTTAACATGCTTCAGACTCTAAGTTATAGTCCTGGGGATGGAATTTCTGGGCCATGTGCTCACTCTATTTTTAGCTTTTAAAAGAATTGCTTTGAAGGAATAATATGTTTCTGTCTTATGAAGCAGGGACTCAGGTATTCCAGGTTGGTCTTGAGCTCACTGTGTAGCCAAAGCCTTTGATTTTTTTTTTTTTTTTTTTGAGACAGGGTTTCTCTGTGTAGCCCTGGCTGTCCTGAAACTCACTCTGTAGATCAGGCTGGCCTTGAACTCAGAAATCTGCCTGCCTCTGCCTCCCAAGTGCTGGGATGAAAGGTGTGCGCCACCACTGCCCAGCTGCCTTTGAATTTTTGATTCTTCTGCCTGAGATTACCGGTGTGGTCCACCAAACTTGGATTTTTAAAATACAGTACTAAGCTTCTTTAATGATAGATAGATACTCTAATAAATGAGCCAAATTCCCCCAACTGCTTTTTCTTTTTCTCTTTTCCTTTTTCTTTTTTTGAGTCAGGGTTTCATGTAGACTAGACTGGAATGAAGCTGAAGATAGCTTTGAACTTCTTAGTTCCTGCCTCCACCTCTCAGGTACTTGGGATTATAGTCATCATGCCCAATGAAATAAAAGGAATGCTTGTATAATATAAAATGTATCCAACTCAGTCAAACTATTACTAATTTAAGATAATGCTATTTAAAAATATGTTTTATTTTTTCATGTGTGAGTGTTTTGCTTTATGTGCATCTGTCAGTGTCCAGATGTTAGATAGGGTGTTGGATCCTCTGGATCTGGGGTCACAGATGTTTGTGAGCCACCATGTGGGTAGAGAGGTCTTCTGGAAGAGCAGCCTGTGGTCTTTACTGCTGAGCTGTCTACATCAGGTATAAAATGAAATGTACTAGCTAAAACTAATTTATTAATTTTGTTGACAGAGCGGGAAGCTAAGTAAAGAGCTGGACTTAGTCAGTCACAAAGTGAGGACGAGACTGGATGAGCTGAAGAGGCAAGAAGTTGGCAGACTGAGGATGCTTATCAAGGCTAAGCTGGATGCCCTTCAAGGTAGGTGCTGAGAGGATGGGAGGACGCTTTCAGTGCTGACTTCTCTGCTAAGTTGCCAGCATGCTTTATATTTATGGTATGTATGTGTTCATGTGTTTGCATGAGTAGGGTGTGCATACTCATATGTGCCTGTGTGTAGAGCCAGAGGTTAATGTTAGGTGTCCTCTGAGGCTGATATTTGCTGTTTTCTCACGCCGTTGCAGACAGCGGCATGGATCACCACCTTCTTCTGAAGCAGTTCGAACACTTGAACCACCAGAATCCTGACACATTTGAATCCAGAGATTTGGATATGCTAATCAAAGCGGTAAGGACACACCCCCATGATGAATCCAGAGATTTGGATATGCTAATCAAAGTGCTAAGGACACACCCCCATGATGAATCCAGAGTTTGGATATGCTAATCAAAGCGGTAAGGATGCACCCCCAAGATGGGGTCTTTCTGATCCTTTGAGGATCTGTGATTTGAGAGATAGTCTCAGTGAAGTGGGAACCTAACTTTCATATGCTCTGGAGAGCCTCTGGAGGTTGCTTTAAGGTTTCACACTACAGATGTCAGGACTAACATGGGTGCACATCACTCATCCATGCCTCCAAATCCAAAATGCTGCAAAAACTGAACCAGGCTTGAACTAGCTAGTCTCCATGGTACCTGTAGTTTTTATTTAGACTCTGTAAGCAAGTCCTGCCTATGAAGGTTCTATGGGAGACTCAGTTTCCTTTGTCAGCTCACAGTGTTTCCTGGTATTTCTTGGCACTATGCGGTATCACTGAAGTCTCTCCGTCTCCATTTGCCCTTCCTCCCTGTGCCCTAAAATTTTGAAAAATCCCTTAATAATTTTATTATTATTATATTTATTTTATCTATGCTACAGTTATATATAGTAATATCTATTACTATTACATATTATCATTTTATTATATGATTATGTATTGTATTTGTGTGCGGTGCTAGGAGTGTAATGCAGAATTTCATGCATGTTAGGGATTCATGCATGCTGGGAATACCAGTCTGAGCTACCACATCTGGTTGGCCCAGGCAGTTTCAGTTGAGAATTTGTGGACCTATTATATTAGTTATGAGAGAAGTTGACAAGCTCGGTGTTTTAGTTGGGCATTTATGAAACTCAGTTAAGTAGCTGTCAATGACCACTTTCATTTCCTGCCATGTCCATATTTGACCCAGTTTCTTCTTTTTGAAATCAGTTTATATTTTGTTTGCTTTGAATGGTCCAATGTTTGTTGGTTTTACTCTCCTAACATCTGTTAGAGAGCTCAGGGTATTTTTATTTTATTTTATTTTGTATTTTATTTTGTTCTGGGGAGATAGCTCTGGGCTCAGTTGAGAGACCCTGCCTCAGTGAATAAGGTAGGGAGCCATCAAGGAAGACCCCCAACATCACCCTTAGATCTTCATATGCACCTGCACACAGATGTCCACGTACATGTGAACACACATGTACACCCGCGTGCGCACCACACACATGCCTGTGAGAGAAAGAAAAAAGAGTGACGCTTAACACTTCTCTCTCACACATTGATGTACATGTGTTGTGCTCTAGGCTACCGCGGATCTGGAGCAATATGACCGGACTCGGCACGAAGAGTTTAAGAAGTATGAGATGATGAAGGAGCACGAGCGCAGAGAGTATTTAAAAACGCTGAGTGAGGAGAAGAGAAAAGAAGAAGAGTCTAAGTTTGAAGAAATGAAGAGGAAGCATGAAGACCACCCCAAAGTTAATCATCCTGTAAGTACTGTGATTCGTAGAAATCATGTCTAGGTGATTTTTTTTGTAGCAGAATTTTGTCCTGAGTTTAGCACATAAATCCCGAGTCTTAATTCTGAAAAGTTCCTCAGATGTATTTTTTTGAGTCTCTATACATAGATTATGTTTTGTTTTGAGCACTTTCTTAAAATTGGTTCACAGGGAAGCAAAGATCAACTAAAAGAGGTTTGGGAAGAGACTGATGGATTGGACCCTAATGACTTTGACCCCAAGACATTTTTCAAATTACATGGTAACAGATTTGATACAAATATTGATATTTATACCTGCTGTTTGAAAGTCTGTATTTGATATACTCGTAGCTGATTACTGTGATGGCTTGCTGTTGAGTTCTACAGGTAGTCACAGTTAGAGTTTTTTTCTTCAAGTGAGATTATTAATAGTTTTTAGTTGATCTCAAAAGATATCTTAGATTATAATTTTGTCTGTCTGCCCACATTTACTATTGAGCCAGTGTATGATTTACTCCAAAGCTGTCTGCAAACTGGATCTAATTCTGCGGTTGGTTAGGTAATACCTAACAAACTTTTCATGACAGAACTAAAATTTACTAAGCTGATATGGTGGTGACACCTGTAATCCCAGCACTTGGGAAGCTGAGGCAGGAGGATTGCTGCATAGGTTATACTGGACTACATAGTGAGTACCAGGCCAGTTAGGGACATGCTTAAATTTTGTTCTAGTTACTTTTATTCTTATAGATACTGCTCTTTCTCTTTGGAAAGATGTAGGTGATATATACTCTTCTAAAACATGATTATGAACTGTAAATATAGAGTTGTCCTCCGGGTTGACCTGAGGCCTCAAGAGAAAGCTGAAGCCCCGTCCTACAGCCTACAGTTTGCAGTCGCTTTACCCAGCACTACTGCAAACCATTGTAATTGTATCTTAAGTATTTACTCTCTGAAGTATTCCAACCTACTTTTGCATTTGTAACTGTTGAACTTTAGATGTTAACAATGATGGATTCCTGGATGAACAAGAATTAGAAGCACTGTTCACAAAAGAGGTAAATGGGTGTTACACCCTCAGTCGGTTGGGTCTGCCTTGCTCCCCTCGGTCACCCCTTCTTCTTTAATGTTAGTTTTTTGCATTTTCTTTTTTCAGTTGGAAAAAGTGTATAACCCCCAAAATGCAGAGGACGATATGATAGAAATGGAAGAGGAGAGGCTCAGGATGAGAGAGCATGTCATGAGTGAGGTATGCGGAAGGTTAGGGCACACGCCAGTCCTTTCAAAGATGGAAGAATAAACATGCAGTCAGTATTTCCTGATATTTGTTTATTTTATGTGCATGAGTGTTTGTCTGTATGTACATATGTGCATTTGTGCCTGCCTGGTACCTGAGAAGGACCGAAGGCTCCTTACTTCCTGGGATTGGAATTACAGACAGCCTTTAACCACTGGGCCATCTCTCCATCCCCCACAATAAATATTTAATTGGATTTTGTATCTATGACCAGAGTATTATACTAGATTTCTTTAACAAAATAATTTATAACCACATTAAATATTTTATAAGGTGATGCTACTACTATATATCAGCAATAAACATTTTGGGGTAGTGAAAAAACAATGATATATAGTTAACATTTTTTAAATGTAGATAAGTTTTTATGGGTTGAAAAGCCCTTATCAGAAACCCAAAATGCTCCAAAATTCAACACTGTTTGATCACTGATAAGTATGTAAGAAGTGGGAAAGCCTATACCATGAATTTTCATGTTTTATGCACCAAATTATTTATTGTATAACATTGTCTTCAAGCTGTATGTATAAGTTGTATATATGAACCATATATCAATTTTATTTTGGGGTCTGTCTTAGTTAAGGTTTCTATTGCTGTGAAGAGACACCATGAACAAAGGAACTTTTATAAAGGAAAACATTTACTTGGAGTTGGCCTACAGTTCAAAAGTGTAGTTCATTATCATCATGGTAGTGTGCACACAGACATGGTGCTGGAGAATCTGAGAGTTCTACATCTGGATCCACAGGCAACAGGGAGTGACAGTGACACACTGGCCAGGCTTGAGCATCTGAGACCTTAAAGCCCACCCCCTAGTGATGCACTTCCTCTTACAAAGCCAGCCCTAGCCAACAAGACTAATAGTTCCACTTACTATTTAATTGGTTCCATCCCAAGATACCTCATTATGTATGTGCAAGTATCTCAAAATTTCTTTTTGAATTTCTGTCTTTTAGAGCAACTGACTTTGGTTTTTCAAAACAGGGTTTCTCTGTGTAGCTCTGGCTGTCCTGGAACTCACTCTATAGACCAGGCTGGCCTCAAACTCAGAAATCCTGCCTGCCTCTGCCTCCCAAGTGCTGGGATTAAAGGCGTTCGCCACCACTGCCTGGCCAGAGCAACTGACTTTTAAAACACTTAACTTGTGAGTGAGTTTTTCTTTCTCCCATGACTTAGGAATATAGAAACAACACCCTGTTAAGTACTGTTATTAAGTGGCTGGCAGGAGTAAGCAGGACAGGTGCCTTAGCACAGTGTTTGTTCTAGTGTGTGATGCTGCTGTGTACCCCAACCAGCTCGCCTGCCCACAAACTGGAGCAGACACATGGCAGAGACTAACACAGAATAATGCTAACTGGCTCACTAAATTCCAGGCTGTGACCCCAGATCACTAAGAGGCCATCTGCCTGGCCATTCTAACCCCTGGTCCACTAACTTCACTAAGAGGCCATCTGC
>NW_022196904.1:105469143-105494821 GCF_008632895.1 Mastomys coucha
TTCACTAAGAGGCCATCTGCCTGGCCATTCTAACCCCCGGTCCACTAACTTCACTAAGAGGCCATCTAACTGGCCATTCTAACCCCCGGTCCACTAACTTCACTAAGAGGCCATCTGCCTGGCCATTCTAACCCCTGGTCCACTAACTTCACTAAGAGGCCATCTGCCTGGCCATTCTAACCCCCGGTCCACTAACTTCACTAAGAGGCCATCTACCTGGCCATTCTAACCCCTGGTCCACTAACTTCACTAAGAGGCCATCTGCCTGGCCATTCTAACCCCTGGTCCACTAACTTCCCCATTCTTATTCTTTGTTCTTAAAAAGCTTAAGATGCTCCTCTTCACCTTCCCTTCCTTTTTGTGTCCTAAAAGGGACAACCAAGAGAATTACCGCACTTGGGAGGCAGAGGCAGGTGAGTTCGAGGCCAGCCTGGTCTACAGAGTGAGTTCCGGGACAGCCAGGACTACACAGAAAAACCCTGTCTCGATAAAACAAAACAAAACAAAAACAAAAAAACAACAAAAAAAAAGAGAGAGAGAAAGAGAGAGAGTTACCCATCTTTCCCACTAAATCCTCCATGCCCTCTTCCTCTCTGCCTGCACATTTTGCCTTGCATCTGCTATGTGGGTAATCATGGCAGCTGCTCCTGTTGAAAGCCCTTTTCCTTCATACAGGAAGAGTACTGGTCTTTCTTTCCAAAGAACCCTCTGGCTGTTTGTTCTCTTGGGTCACGTTTCATCTCTGTACTGGCTCACTTGCTCCACTAGAGGGCAGACGTGATCTTTTGTTTTTTTCTGTAGCCCATACTGATTGTGCTGAAGCCTCTGCTGTTGTCCGGGTGCATTCCATCCTGTGCTGTGCTGACCAGAGCAGTGTAGCCTCACAGCACTTGGCTCTTGGCACCCTGGTACAGTTCCCACTGTCTTCTTCAAGTCCCTGGAATCCTCTGTATGAATGTGGCAGTGGCTGGGCCTGTCCCTGGCTGCGGTCGCTTTCTTGCTCTCATCCACTCCTTGGATGACTGCACCACCCTCTATCAGCGCATGCGCTCTACAGACCGGAAGTAGAAGTACAGGAAGTTGTGAACCACCAAGAGAGTTCTGGGAATTGAACCCCAGTCTTCTTCAAGTACAGTAAACGCTCTTAAGTGCTGAGCCTTCCCTCTAGCTCTAGGGGAGCTGCTGTTTGGCTTCAGTGGTTTCCACAGAAATATTGCTCTTTCAGTGCTCACCTGGGGCCCCTGTAGAGTAGAGGTTAGCCTAGACTGCCAACCGAGACCCTGTCTTATAGCCCCAGTGTCAAATGAATTTGGCCATTAAAGTTCGCCATTGTAACTGAGTTTGCCAAGTACTGTATACTGTGCATTGAAAAGGATTTATTGAAGAGGCCATTGACTTCTGCTTAGATATATTTGTAGTATATATTGGTTTAGGTATATTTCTTTAAAAAAAAAACAAAGAGTTGAACCAGGCAGATCAGGTGTGGTGGTACATACACTCTGTCTTAGTCATTGTTCTGTTACTTTGAAGAGACAGCATGGCTAAGACAATTCACACGCACACACACACACACACACACACACACACACGAATGATCATGTCATGGCAGAGAATATAATGGCACATGTGGCAAACTTGGTGTGGGAGAAGTAATTGAAAGTCATATCATGATCTGCAGGCAGAAAGACTGAGACACTGGGCTTGGCTTGGGCTTTTAAATCCTCAAAGCCCACTCCCAGTGTCATACTTCCTCCAAGGCCACGCCCCCTCCAACATAGCCACGCCTCCTAATCCTTCTCAGATGGTGCCACTGTTGCCACCCGTGATGACAAAGTTTTCAAATATATAAGCCTATGGGAACCATGCTTCTTCAGAGCACTACACATGCCTCTAATCCCAGGCGTGATAGGCAGAGGCACAAGAACCGCCAGAAGGTCAGGCCAAACTGGTTTGCATAGCCACATCCATATATACTGAGGCTCCATCTTGGAAAGCATATCCCCATGCCTGAGAAAAGCAGTAGGTTGAGCGTCTTAACCTTACCTGCTTTATTCTTGGCCTTTGCAGCTGTTCCTGAGTGGTGGATTTTTCTTGTCTAGGCACTTGGGGCTAGCTGGATTGTGTTTATTGTGGTGAAGGCATTGGCCATAATAACCTAACCAGCCAGATTTACTGACTTGTGTACTGATCTTGAGCATATCAGGTAGATGGACAGTTTGCATTTTCAAGTTTTAATTATGATAGAAGAGGAAAATGTGTTTCTTTATTTCATGAAAATGGTATACTTTTCTTCATTTTCCTTCCTGTTTCTGTGTACATTAACCTGTTTCTAATAGCTAAATGTAATGTTTACAAAGTGGCATTCCTAAGAAGATTTATACCTTAAAAAATATGGAAGATTTATTTATGTTATCTTTGTATTTTCCTTTAATCAGATTGATAACAACAAAGACCGATTGGTGACGCTGGAGGAATTTCTGAGAGCTACAGAGAAGAAAGAGTTCCTGGAGCCTGATAGCTGGGAGGTAACAAGGCCAACTTTACAAGGACATGAGGTTCTAGAAGCTCTGTCCCACTGGGTCCTGCCGTTAACTGTCAATCCTCATGTTTATGTAATTTTACAGTATTTATATTTGACATCAAATGCCATTATAAAATAATAGATCCTTGTCTCCTTGGAAAACATTCTAGCAATTTATCTTTTTTTATGATCATACTGCATAAAATTAGAAATCTTTTTTTAGAAAGGATTTATTTATTTTTATTTTATGTGTATGTGTAAATGCCTGTATGTATACATGTATACCCTATGCATGCTTGGTGCCTGAGGAGGTGGAAAATGGGTATCCAGTTTCTTGGAATTGGAGTTACAGACCATTGTGAGCCACCATGTGAGTGCTAGGGACCAGACCTGGGTCCTTTGTAAGAGTGGCCAGTGTTCTGAACTGCTGAGTTATCTCTCTAGCCCTCAAATTAGAAAGCTTTTAAAAAGTATAAATTTGCTAAGTATAAAATCACCACTGAAAATTTAAGACATAGGTACATTTTAAAAATAAATTAAAGGGCCCACTGAGCTGTCTTTACTGGAGAGAGAATCTCTTGTGTACTGTGTGGAAGCATCGCCTGTCAATAAAAAACTGATGGCCTATTAGCATGAGGAAGGAAATAATTGGAGGGAGTTCCAGTAGGGAGAGGGGACTCCAGGATAGAGTTAGGGGCAGGAACAGATTTGCCCAGAACTCTGAGGAGACAGATACATAAAACTGAGGAGAGGTAACCAGCCATGTGGCATCCATAGAATAGAATAAACAGATTAATTAAGTTATGAGCTAGTTGGGGAACAAAGTCAAGCTTATCTAGGCATTTCTTAATAAACAATTTAATCTAGGGGTTGTTATTTTGGGAACTGGGGTGTAAGTAGGAAAGTTAGCCGTTGTACTGTAGAGATACATTTTTGTTACTGTTGTCTGAAGCAGTGTCTCATGTAGCCAAGGATGGCCTTAACTGATCTCCCTGCCTCACCTCCCATGTGCTGTGATCTGCCGGCAGGCACCATTGTGTTTTTGTTTTCTGAGACTGTGTTTCAACCTCCCTCTTGAAATAGCCTTCCTGCCCCAGTCCCCTGAGTGCTGGGATTATAGGTGTAAGCCACTGGACCTGCCCTCCAATATTTTATTGCTATTATAAAAGAAGCTGGGGCCTGGGAGGATGGCTCAGGGGGTCAGAATGCTTGCTGTGCAAGTGTGAGAACTGGAGTTCAAATCTGCAGAATCCATGTGAAAAGTCAGGTGTGGTCACACACACTTGTAACCCTGCAGCTGGGGGAGGGGCAGAGGAAGAGGACCGCTGGGACCTCCTGTAGGCCAGACTAGCTCCAAGATCAAAGACCCTGTCTGAAGAGGTAGAGTAGGACATCCATGTCTTCTCTGGCCTATGCATTGCTCCACCACCTCTACTCTCCTATAGAAGAAGCTCAAATGGTGATGTAAAATCTGTTGGCCCAGGCACTCTCCAGAGACTGAGGTAGGAACATTGCTCCAAGTTCAAGGCTAGCCTGAGCTACAGAGTGAGTTCAGAGCTAGCCTGGGCAAATTAGTAAAACCTTGTTAAAGTAGAAAGTGGAAAGAGGGTGGTGGTGTGAACAAAGGGAAGCAGGGTAGCTCCATGGTGGAACAGTCATGGTCATGTGTAAGGTTCTACCTATGTTCAGTCTCCAGTAACACAAATAAATACAGAGAAGTACACAGCCCCTGTGCGGTCATGTGTGCCTGTTTCCCAGCACCTAGAAGGTGGAGGCAGGAGGGCCAGGGTCAAGGTGTCATCACCAGATACACAGCAAGTTTAAGGCCTTCCTGAACTAGATGAGACTCTGTCTCCAAAAATCAGAAAGGAAACAGTTTTTAAAAGTATGAACAGGAGTTGGGGAGACAGCTCAGTGGTTACAGACATTTGCTGCTCTATGGAGAACCTTGACTGGGTTTCCTGAGTGCACAAGGTGCCTTACAAGTGCCTATACTTCCAGTCCTATAGGATACAACACCCTCTTCTGGCTTCTACAGGCACCAGGCATGTACAGGGTACACATAAATACACTCAGTCACACACATACATGTAACATAAAATAAATATTTAAAATATAGTAAATCAGTTAGTTAAAGAGAAATCACTAATAAACACACTTCCCCCTTCTTTCCTTTTTCCTTCCTTCCCTCCATCCCTCCTTTTTTCCTTCTTCCCTCCCTTCCTCCCATCATTCCCTTCTGCTCACCCACCCATCCACCCACTCACTTCTGCTTGCTCACTCACTCATTCATTCACTCACTCACGTGTAGCCCAGGATGTTCTGGAAGTCACTTTGGAACATCACCAACCTGGGCATGAATCCTTTTCACTTGTTTGTTTTGTATTTTGAGAAGATTTTGTGGCTCAGGCTGGACTGGAACTCACTCTCGCTTGAGCTGACTTTGAACTGGAGGCCATTATAGGAATGAACCACCAGGCCTTGTTAATATATATTTCTTATTTTGCCAAAAAGTGTGTTATATATATTCTTTTGTACAATGATGACTCTAGAATTTTACAGCTGAACACAAACATCTCTGTGTTCTTGGCATTGTTATTTACTTCCTTTTCCTGTAGACACTGGATCAGCAACAGTTATTCACTGAGGACGAGCTTAAAGAATATGAAAGTATTATTGCTATGCAAGAGAATGAGCTTAAGAAGAGGGCAGATGAGCTGCAGAAGCAGAAGGAGGAGCTGCAGCGTCAGCACGACTACCTTGAGGCGCAGAAGCAGGAGTATCAGCAGGTAGACACTGAGGGGTGGGGCTTGCAGGGACTTTCAGGGCTCCCTGAAGTGATGCACATCTGGAGTCCAAGGGACTGAGACAGGAGGATTGCTTAAGCCCAGCTACCAATTTATGTCACAGAGTAAAACTCGTCTCAAATAAATAAAAACAACAGACAAGGGGTTGCCGAGATGGCTCAGTGGATAAGAGCACTGACTGCTCTTCTGAAGGTCATGAGTTCAAATCCCAGCAACCACATGGTGGCTCACAACCACCCTGTAATGAGATCCGACGCCCCCTTCTGGTGTGTCTGAAGTTAGCTACAGTGTACTTATATATAATAATAAATAAATCGGGCTGTGGTGGCACACGCCTTTAATCCCAGCACTCGGGAGGCAGAGGCAGGCGTATTTCTGAGTTCGGGGCCAGCCTGGGCTACAGAGTGAGTTCCAGGACAGCCAGGGCTACTCAGAGAAACCCTGTCTCGAAAAACCAAAAAAAAAAAAAAGAAAAGAAAAAAAAATAATAATAAATAAATCTTTGGGATGGAGCAAGCAGGGACTGAGTGGGCAGAGTTGACTGGAGGGAGCGGGGCCAACTGGAGCGAGCAGAGGTCTAAAAAATTCAATTCGCAGCAACTACATGAAGGCTCATAATCATCTGTACAGCTACAGTGTACTCACATACATAAAATAAATTAATAAAGCTGGACAGTGGTGTCGTACACCTTTAATCTCAGGATTTGGGAGGCAGAGTCAGGTGGATTTCTGATTTTGAGGCCAGCCTGGTCTATAGAGTGAGTTCCAGGACAGCCAGGGATACATAGCGACACCCTGTCTTGAAACAACAACAACAAAAAGAAAATTAATAAATCTTTAAAAAAAAATCAGACAAACCCAAGTTAGTGGCTGGAGGTATAGCCCAGAGGCAGGGAGTATTCTTAGCATGTGTGAGTCTCTGGGCTTGGTCTCCAGGGGGACAAGAAACCCAAACCCGATGTTAGATGCTTTGCCAAAAAAGCCCATGTTTTTATGCTATTTATTTGTTTATTTACTTACTTATTTTGCTTTTTTGAGACAGGGTTTCTGGGTGATGACAGCCTAGGCCTTTAATCCCAGTACTTAGGAGACAGAGGCAGGTAAATCTCTGTGAGTTCAAAGTCAGCCTGGACTACAGAGCTTGTTCCAGGACTGCTAGGGCTATACTGAGAAACCCTGTCTCACAAAAACAAAGAGCAAAAAAAAAAAAAAACCAAAACCAAAACAAAACAAAACAAAAAAACCTGACCCCCCCCCCAAAAAAAAACCAAAACACAAAAATCAAAACCCTAAACCACCACACCAGCAAAACAAAAAACCCAGAGACAGGGTTTCTCTGTAGTTTTGTCTGTCCTGGAACTCACTATGTAGATCAGGCTGTCTCGAACTCACAGGGGATTTTTCTATGTGATCCTAGCTGCCCTGGAACTCACTACGTAGATTAGGCTGGCCTTGAACTCACAGAGGGTTTTTCTGTGTGATCTGAGCTGTCCTGGAGTTCGGTGTGTAGATCAGGCTAGCTGGCTTCTAGAGGTCCATCTCCCTCTGCTTCCAGAGTCCTGGGATTAAAGATGTGCACCATTACCATCTGGTGATGGTGTTTTTTTGATTATTTGTTTATTTCAAGTTCTCAGGTAGCGTGTGATGGTGAGGTGCTAGGGTGAGTTTAGGGCCTTGTAGAGTGGTCGTAGGTCCATTGGTCACTTTGGAATCCAGAACTAGGAGCTGGCTTTGTTCAGTATTTTGCACAGGCTTTTGGAAGCACAGGTTCCTGGTCAGAAGAGAAGGGTAGGGACCACTTGGCCCATGCCATCTTGGCTTTGTCCCCAAACCTTCGGCCTAACAAAAGGAATGGATGTTGAAGCCCTTTCTGGGTATAAGTATAGATTTTCCAGAAATCTGGGGACCACCTCTTTTTGTTCCTGTTATGGTTCCTTCCACGACACTTGCCAACTGTCCTGGCACTGGGAGGTGTGTCCTTCAACATGCATATGGCATGTTGGGAACTTAGAGGTTGTCTGACATCACTCTGGCAGCCATCTTGAATCCAGACAGTTTTGTCAGCCCACTTGAGGGGAACCTTCTGACGTACACATGCCTGTCTTCAAGATAAACAAGCCTAGGGTGGAGTAAAAACTCATCTGTGTCCCTTAGGCCGCACTCAGGGTAACAAATTGTATTAGTTATGCTCTTTGTTGCCGTGACAAAGTACCAGGCGAGTTTAACTTATAAAGAGAAGGGTTTGTTTTGGCTCACAGCTGAGGGTGCTGTCTGTCATGGAAGGAAGACATGGTGGGTAGTCATGAGGTGGCTGATTACACTGTATTTGTAGTCAGGAAGAAAAGACAGATGGATGGAGGTACCCAGCTTGCTTTCTCCTTTTTATGCAGTCCAGGAGCCCAGTCCGTGCAACGCCACCACCCATACTTATAGTAGCTTTTCCCACATCAATGAACTCAGTCTGGAAACTTCCTCACAGACTTGCCCTGAGCTTTATCTTCTAGATTACTGTAGATCTTATCTTGTCAAGTTTGCAGACAATGTTACTCGTCATACCCTGGCTCTGTCTTATTGTGATTTCTGATGGTCAAAGCTTAACTTGTAGCTTTTAAAGCTGCATTTGAACATCATTAATGGAGCCATTAAAAGACTAAAATCTCCTGAAGTAATCTTAGATGGGTTTCCTTATTGCCTGGTCAGATACCTACCCTACCTGTTTATATCCCAAACTCTGCCAGGAGTAACTGGAAGGCCATTAGACCTTTCCCAATGAATGAGACCAGAGGTTTGATGATGCACAGCTCTAAGAACAGAGCCAAGCAGGAGTGCCATCATCTGGCCAGACTGGACAAAAATCCCAGTATTGTTTAGTAGGCCCTCTCAACTACGTTTCAAATCTCAATTACAGTTTGATATTGGGCCAGGTTGCCTTTTCTAAAAGCCCATGGGATTACATGACATTCATTTAAAGAAAAAAAAAAGCAAAACAAAACTAGGTATGTTAAGCAACTGTAAGTGTTTTGGTACATTATTTAATCCTTGAGAAAAGAGGATCATTGCTTAATACATCATAAAGTAGATCTACACAAGAGACCAAATTGTTTGTTTGTTTTAGTTGGCTCTTGATACAGGGTTTCATGTAGTTAGGGCTGGCCTCAAACTCTGTATAGTGAAGGTAGCCTTGAACTCTTGACCTTCTGGCCTTTCTTCCCAAGTGTTGGGATTGCAGGTGTGCACCACAGAGCCTGATGATGAGGTTAGATCTTTGTTAGAGGGGTAATTGAATGTGTATGAAAATAACAGGCACACTCTTAGGCTGGAGGAAGAGCTGCTGGGGACCCCCATGGAACCGATGACCCGTAGTGGACTCTGCCTTAAAGCCCATCCACGAGCTACCTTCCGCTCTGAGTCTGTGTGAAGTCCGACAATATTCACCCAGCATTCATGTCCAGGGTATGATAGAGTGTTCTAGGAAGAGACTCAGGTTGTTAAGCTTAGCCAGAGACCGCACATATGACCCCAAATATCAAGCAGTACTTTTCTATTTTGTTTCCACTGGTAAGGCTGTACAGCAGCTGGAACAGAAGAAATTTCAACAAGGCATTGCTCCATCAGGGCCAGCGGGAGAGCTGAAGTTTGAGCCACGTATGTAATTTTGTTCCTTTGTTTGTTTAGGGAAATAAACCTTTATAAACTGATATCCAGTTTCATTTTAAATACAGTCTATCTTCAGATGATTAAAATTAATGTTATGGTCTATATATTTGAAGAGGTAGAAAAATTTACATTGAAGACAATTGAAATGTTCTCTAAAAATTTCATGGGTAAACATTTTTCAAGTGCCACATAATTATATAGTCATCATTATAGTGCAGTGATTTATTTAAAAATTATTTGTAATTTTTTATGATCATTTATATTGATCTTACTAGGGAACATGTTTACAACTTATAATCTCTGATGAACTAATCATACTTTTAAAAAGTAAAATAATGTATTTGTAAGTAAGGGAACATTTGGAATAAAGGAAGATCTGTTTAAAACGCAAGCATACTTCTTTTGAACAGACACCTAAAGTCCCGATGTCTGCCAGAATTTGGAAGAAAACCGTTGACTCAACATGTTTCATCTTTCAACATTCCTTCTTTCCTCTCCACTCAATAAATACTTTAAAGCACATTTGGAATAAAGAAAGAGACTTTTATGTGAGAACACAAGTTCTTATTTTTTGACACAGATATTTAAGGATTGAAATCTCCCAGAACAGGATAAAACCAAACCTAACCACTCTTCCCACTGTTCTTCATTTCCGTTAATGGTCCAAGGGCCACATCCCATAATTTCAGGACACTGTCACTGGCTAGGTCAAAGAGCTCTCTCTGCCAGTGGCTTGAGGATAACCTGCTGTCACTCTGAGGATGGTTTACTTTCACGGTGCTTATTTTTCTCTCTTATCAAATCTATCTTTGATATTCATGGTTATTCTGAAAAAGCCATTTTGCCCCCAGTGTTTCCGGTGACTTTGGACTATTTTCAACACCCTTTCCTCTAGAGGGTTTCAGTTGAGTAGCCTCTGCCACCTCACAGTTGCTTCATTCATGTGCTTGCTTTCCACTCCTCTGTGTTTTAGAAAACCAGTGACAATGATAGAAACTAACAGGAAGTCTCCCTCTTTTGCTAAGGAAATCTAGGAGTGGTACAGAAGTCTCTGCTCTTCTACTCTGCTGTCCTCGGTGTGTGGTTTTATCCTCTGGCTATCATGGTAGTGGGGAAGGACAGGAAAAAGGACTAGAGGAATATTCCAGAAGAATTCAGCAGTATTTGAATTTGTATCTCCTATATTTTGACTGTCTGCCAATGTTCAGGGACATGCCTGAATGGATTTTCAGAGGATGTCTTTGTGACTGGCAGCCTTAGTCCAGGTCCTATTACTGTAAGTCACACAGCTGCTCCTTGATACCCTCTGTAAGCTGAACACCCCACAAGGAACAGTGACCAGCCTCAAGTTTGGCAGTGTTTGGGGGACATTTTCAGTCTTAATTCAACCTCATTCTACTTTGCTCCTCATTCAAATTTCTTTCTGTACTCTCTTGACTCAGAAAACTCTTACCCCTCCCATTCCAAGGAGAAGCTTAGCCATTACCACTGCACATGAGACCAAGGCAATGATATTGCTCTGTTGCCCTCCGCATCAGGTTAGACCAGGGCTCCTGAGAACAACACATAAAGGATGCCTGGGAAATTGCAGCAAAATAGGCAGTTTAGAGGAAGGCTGGGAGGTAGCTCAGTGGGACAGCACTTGCCTACCATGAGCAAGGCTATCACCAATCTCCAGAGCTATAAGAAAATTAAGAAGAAGAGGAGGAGGAGTGGGAGAAGGAAGAGAAGGAGAAGGAGAAACAATCAGAAACAGGATAGGTGATCTTTATCAATTAAAAGATACTGTTTGGTAAGAACAGTGGCCTCTTTACTGTAAGGTTTGACTAGCCATTTGCTTGCCCATCAGGCAATCCCTGGTTGGCAGTTCTGAGAGTAGCTTCTTCGTCCCAGTGTCCTTAGAAGTCTGGGTCCTGTCCATGAATGTTTGGGAACATATCCGAATGGACTTTAGGAAGGGTGTTCTACTTGTCTGACAGCCTTAGCCCATGTTCTGCTCTTGCAAGCTTCAGGTCAAGGCTTGGTTTAGCCAACAGCTGTGGACATTGTCAGGTTGGATCATGTTTTGCTTTGTTTTGTTTTTGCCAACTAGTTTCTCAAATCGTAGCAAGTATCTTGGTATTATTATCGTTATTGTTATCATCATCATCATCATCATCCTCATCATCACCATCACCATCACCATCACCACCACCACCACCACCACCATCATTATTTTGAGACAGACTCAGGCTGGCTGGGAACTCACTGCAGAGATGGGCTAACCTTGGACTAATGGCAGTTCTCTTGCCTTAGCCTTCCAAAAGTTGGGATTTCAGGTGTAAGCCTGGACACTTGGTTACAGGTATGATTCCAACATTGTTTAAATACGGGTTTGTTTTGTTTCTTCTGGTTTTCTGATGGTGAGGATTGAGATGAGGTGTCTGCATGCTAGGCAAGCACTCTACCACTGAGTGACATCCTCTGTAGACAGCTTTGGAAAAAGACTCTCATCCTTTGTTTGCTGGACTCTGTGCTCTCTCTTTGTCTGGGGTCTTAACTCAAGGCTCTTTTGAGTTATAGGTTTGGATGGGATGACAACAACTTTCAATGGATCTTTTCCCTAGGATGATTATTATTACCACTGGAAAGAAAATTATTATTTTTTTTATTTTTAAGATTTAGTTATTTTTTTATGGGTATGGATGTTCTGCCTGCATATATATCTGTGCCTCGTGTGTTCCAGGTGTCCAGGGAGGCCCGAAAAGAACATGAGATCCCCTGGGGTTGGAGTGACAGATGGTTGTGAGTCACCATGTGGGTGCTGAGAATGAAACCCCAGTCTTTCTCAAAGACCACTAAGTGCTCTTAACTGCTGAGCCATCTCCCCAGCCCAGCACAGAAAATCCTTAAGGGAGAGATCTTGGAAAGGTTGAGGAAGCTTCAGTTCCCAGAGCCTTTGCTTATTCCCAGTTCAGTTGGGAGGACATCTGTAGTTGACTTTCAGTTCTTTGGGGCTTCAGATTTGGGCATTTTTCAATCTAAGCCATTGTTACTCTTTGTAACTCAGCCTGAGTTGCATTTCCCTTATGGCTTTGCTAAAAAAGGTAGGAAGGAGTGAGCAGCTAGCACTTTGGAGTCCTGCTCTCATGTTCTCTGGTACCTTAGAATGAAGTGGGAGGACTCATTGAATCCTTTCTCCTCCACCATGCTGGCCCCTTCCCAGTGAATGTGTACCCTTCATGGGTGTGGTAGTGAATGTCTGTCATCCTAGTGTTGGGAAGGCTAAGGTAGAGGGACTGCTGTGAGTTTGAGCTATATGACAAGACCTTTTCTCAAAAAAAAAAAAAAAAAAAAAAAAAAAAAAGAAAGAAAGAAAAACAAACAGAAAGAAAAGAAAGAAAAAGCTGCTGTGCCCTGAGCTGCAGCCTGTGCCCAGTGCCCCTGTACTAGCCATAAATCCTTTCTGAGTCACAATTCTTGGTGGTAGGTGATGAAATCTTCTGTAAGAAGCTTCGTCTCTTTCTTTAAATAGAAGGGGGTTAAAGAGTATAGATAGCTCATAGAATCTCTGGAAGGCTTTGAGACTTCTTTTCCCTGAAGAAATAGATATAGAGCCTAGGATGGAGTTCAACATGCAGGAAGCCCTGGGTTTGATCCCCCAAACTACATAAATTGGGTATGGTGACACATATCTGTGATCCCAGATCTTCAGATGTATAGGCAGGATGATCAGAAGCTCAAGGTCATCCTTAGGTACATAGGGAATTCAAGGGTAGCTACATGAGACCCTGTCCCAAAAAAACAAAAAGAAAAACAGCTCTCCAAGGTGTTACATCACAAGAGAAGGCTGTGGATGATGAGCTGCTGCTTTGGGAATAACCAACAAGCAAGAAGCTGCCTGCTTCTTGGAAGCTGCCAGGAAACTTGGATACTTGCGAGCTCTAGAGCCTCACCAGCCCTGCCAGGTCCTATGGCCACAGAAATGAAGGACTCGTTTCCTGTTCCATGCTCACATAACTCCAGTAAAGTCTCAGGTAGGTATGCCTGATTAACTAAAAGATTGCTGTCCTGAGCCCTCACTATATTAGAGGGTGGGCATTGCTTTTTTACCTCTGTGTTACAGGAATGCACATTAAATGACTGTTTAATCTTCCTGCCTCTGTCATTGAGCTACTCATATATTCCTGTACTTCACAGTTTCACACCAGGTTCACCCTGCTGCCATTTTGTTTGTTTGTTTATTTTTGAGACAGGACCTCACTATGTAGCCCCAACTAACCTGAAACTTGCTATGTAGACCAGGCTGGTCTCGAACTTACAGAGATCCAACTGCCTCCTTCTCTGAGACCAAATTAACAAGTCCTAATATGTTTTTAATCAAACACACTATGTTCTCTTCTTGATGACTGCTTATTGGCACAACAGAAGAGAAAAGAATTAAGAAATGCTGTTTGCAGTAAGAAGTGCATGGGGTTTCTTCTGAAACCAGTTGTCCTCCTCAAGCAAAGGCTGTGGGTGGCTAACCATATAGGAAGATGCTGTGGGATAGTACAATCCCCAGATACCCAGCCTAGTAGCTGACGTCTGTTTTCCAGGCACTCCCCAGCTCTGAGGAAGAAGGAGAGGCTACATAAAGAGTTCTTCTGTGCGCAGTTTAAGGTCATACTTGAAGAAGGAAAGACTATGGACACTTCCTGGCCATGCTTAGCTTAAGGGAGCATCAACATATAGGGATCTACAAAGCAGTTCAGTGGGTGAAGGTATTTACCACCAAGCCTGATGACCTCAGTTTGGTCCCTAGGACCCACATAATGTTGGAAGAGGAGAATTGACTCCTCTGACTTTCACACACTCCCTCCTGCCCACACACCATAAAGAAATGTTTGTATGTTTCTGTTTTTGTTTGAGGCAGTGTCTCATTGTATATCCCTGGCTAGCAAGAAACCGAGCTGGCCTTAGAGATCTATCTGCCTCTGTCTCTGGAGTGATGGAATTAAAGGCTTGCACCACCATGCTCAGCAATAAGTATAATTCAAAATAAACAGAGTGAAACAACAGATACAAACACTTCTGAGCATGCTCAACTGATGACGTAAAAAGGCAGTGGCCAGCAGACCAGGGAGATGCTTCAGTAGGTATAGGTGATGGCTGTGTAGACATGAAGACCTGATTCAAATCTCAGTATCCATGTAAAAAGTGAGATGTGTCTGTATGTCTGTGGCATGTGCGCATGCCTGTAACCTCAGCATTGGGTATTGAAGATAGGTAGATCCCAAAAGCTCATTGGTCAGCCATTCTAGCTTCTGATTCAGTGAGAGAGCCTGTCTTACAGGAGTAAGGCAGAGAGCAATAAAGGAAGACACCTGCTATCCTGCTCTGGCCTCCACATGCAGGTGCACCAATATGAATACATGAATACAACACACATAGCACACACACACTCATGCCAATAAAACAAAACCCCTCAAAGATGGAAGGGAGGAATTCTTCTAGACATGTTCAATTTCTTTTTCCCAGAAACATTTAGCTGAAACCAAAGAAAAGGTTATTTGAAGATATCTTAACATAGGAATTCCCCTCTAAGAGCATGTATCTGGCCAGGTTAATACTTTCTAAAATAATCACTGCATAATCCTATACATGTTTGATTTCTTTTTTAAAATAACAGATGTTTGCATTACTCTGTAGTTATGTGCCAGCTTCAACCAAACCCTTGGTTTTTCTCTTCTTTGTGTTCTTCTAGTATGTATGACACCACAGAAGTTAGCTCTCCCCATAGCTATACACTTTGATTCTCATGTGATTCATTAGAAACATAAGTAGCTCAGCTTTCCAGTGTCTGCATTATGGCTCTTCTGTTTGATTACACCCTTATCTGTCTGTGCTGTGGTTGTTCTCTGTTTCTGCACCTCATGGAGAGTTTTTGGGCAAAACAGGCTGTACATAATGCTGCCCTTGAAGCCCTAGGTTGAGAACTGTGAGGCTTGCTATCCTGGTTCTATTACTAAGAACTGATCTGGTAGCAATGTCTGCTGTGGCATGCATGCCAGCCATGAGCTTGGGACAAGACCTGTGTTCCATTCTGAGATGGCTTTTATGCTGCCCTAGTTGCACGATCTGCTCTCAAATGACTGAGAGGCAACGTGAATGCTTTAGAGCTATGGGCCTGGATAGAACAGTATAAGTCTCAAGCTGGAGGGACTTGGCAAGGTATCTCATTGGAGGTCTGGCAGCCTATTGGGAGCTGTTCATTCTTTGAAACCCACAGTCTCCTGCAGGTGATGATAACTGGCCATCCTCAGATAAACAAATAAACACCCTCCCTTGACCCTCACACAGGAATGCCCATGGCCTCTGGATAAATCCAGAACTTTCCAATTCAAACTGAAAAAAAAAAAAAAGGTGCTACCCAGAAACCAAGACCAAGTAAAGGGCAGTCTAGCTTATATTGTAGAATGAGAGGACATAGATTCAAAAAACCATGACTCTAAAAGATATATGGGAGTATGGAGAAGAATGATTCTGGAAAATCCCAAAGTGACTTGGACTTTCCCTCCTGCTTTTCCAGGCTGGGAAACTGTTTGATCCAGCTATCCTTGGGATGCTGTGATGCTTCATGAGTGTACCCAGGTGTGTGCTGGAGGCCTCACTCTCCAACTGTGGGTCTGGGTGCTTTCTTCAGGGACTCTGCATCCCAGAAAGCCACTCAGGCTGAGGTCTGCTTGTCTCTATATACGTCTTCTCATTCTTTTTGCATGTGGCCATCTCTTGCAGAATTTTTGTCTAGTTTAACCCTTTTTCTTCTGCTTCTTGGTCACTCAGGTCTGTGATGCTTTTGAGCTTTGGTGGCTGTATGCCCAGATCTCAAGGTCCTTATAAACCACCAGAGACCACTAGAAGTCCAAGCAAAGAGTTTTTATTCAAACTCTCTCCAGCACAGTGGAAGGTGTAGAAGGTGCTGAGCTGGTACAAGCCTTGCCTATTTATCATGATTGCAGGGTGAGGGACTTTCCAACTTGGTAGTTACATGATTGGTTGACATTTGCTTGGTGTACCTCTATTGGCTAGTAATAATTTCAGCTTGGTATGAACAATGGTTGCTAGCTTAATCAATCTACTTTAAAACATTAGGTTCTTTCCCCAAGAAAGAACTGATTGGTTCTACTACAACTGTAAGTACTGATTGGTTGTTACTAGGAGTGGAGTGACTATTTGCCCAGGGAAATTATAATTGTTGCTAGGTGACATGGCTTTTGGAACCACCTGGAGTTTTTCCGGTAGCTGAGTTCATTCAGAGGGCAACTTAATCATAAAATGGAGCCTGAAAGCAAAATGGAGTTTATAATGTTAAGCTAGGCTATTCATTAACCATTTGGACCTGTTTTTAGGCTTCTATGGCCCAAGTCTGCAGTTACGTGAATGGACTGCTTACATTTCTTTTTCTCTTAAATCACAATCTCAAAGTTAAATATAGTAATTTAAAGGTTGGTGAATGCCTTTAATCCCAGCACTTGGGACTTGGGAAGTGGAAGCAGGAGGAATAAGGGTTCAGTATCAGTATGGACAATAAGAAACTTTTTCTCAAAACAAAACCAAAAACTAAACAGGAAAAAAACAAAACAAAACATTTATTGGATGGAGATGTTAGCTAATTGGTAGATCACTTATGTAGCATGCTCAAGGCTCTGGATTTGATCATCATCACTACCATCAAAAAATTAAATAAAGTAGTAGTAAAAAAAATCCTCTGAGACACAGTTATACATTTTGGGCTTTTTTGGCAAAAATTGTGTACACTACCATTATGTTTTACTACTTGAGTAGCTTGAATAGCTTTAAAATCTGGTAAGGCTAAATGCATACCTGCTTTTCACATGTAAGGTGCTTGTGAATGATCATGATTTTTAAATTAATTTAAGTAATGAAAGGGGGAATGAGAAGTATCTATTTTCGTATTTCCTTTAGAGTGTGATTTTGGTTTGTGCATATATTTTAATCCCTGTCTTGGAGCTGTGCTGAACAATCAAGACACTGTCAAGGAGCCAGAGTGAGAGGTGAACCACTTCATGTTTGTGCGAGACTCTTGTCCCCAAGGTTCTGCAGGAGAAGTCAACCCTCAACCCAAACTGTCTCAGTGGAATACCTTCTAGACTTCTGAGACAAAGTATCATAGCCCAGGCCTTTCTGGACCTTCCAACTTTCTTACCCTTCTGCTGTCTGAATACTGGAGCAGTGGACATATGCCACCATGCCCAGCTACAAACTTAGAATTAAAAAAAAAAAAAAAAACCAAACTTGTTAGCACCCGTTGAGACTGAAGTCTAGCGTGAATTAAAAAGGACACTTTGTATTGTCATTTCTGAGTGTGACATGTGGGAAGACAACTTAGAAGTGCAGCGTTTGAAAACAATCAGATCATTTTTTGAAATGGGGTCTTATGGAATTTGCCATGTAGTCTAGGCTGGTCCAGAGCTGTTGGTAATCCCTCTGCCTCTGCCTCCTTAGAGCTGGACTTACAGAAATCTTCCATGTTCAGCTTTCCTACTTATCTTAAAGCTTGCTTCCTAACTAAGTTAGCTATAAGTTCCTAACTACTTCTCAGAGAATCGTAGAACTGAGCCAGAATAAGCAACAGCGATTACTGACGGTACCAATCTGAAAAATGTGAGCTTAAGCCTTCAGTACTGTTGGCCTGCTTGTTGAGGGAGTAGCACAAAACCAACAAAACTTACAATTTAAAAATTTAGAGCCTTTCAAACCGTGCTTATTGGACAATACATAAAATAATAGCATTTAGTGATGACATGTTTATGGGTCTTAGTGGCAGGTCTTTCACTCTACAGTTCTTAGTGTAGGTGTTAACTGATGGGAGTCCTGCACTTGCTGATGAGAGATGCCTTGGACCAGCTTGGGCGTCAGCTGCCATGACTGTACTGCTGCCTTCTTGTTCATCTTTCTGGTTACCCTCTCTGCAGCATGGCTGTCGGATCAAGTTTTGTTTTGCTGGTAATTTTTTTTTTTCTGTTAGGAATTGAACCTAGGATCTGGCACATACTATACAAGTGCTTTGCTGCCTAGCTATATCCATATCTACAACATTCTCTCTCTGTCTCTCTGTCTCTCTCTCTCTGTCTCTCTCTCTATGTCTTTCATTTTTCAAGACAGGGTTTCTCTTTGTAGCCCTGGCTGTTCCAAAACTCTCTCTGTACTGGCCTCAAACTCAGAGGTTTGCCTGCCTCTGCCTCTTGAGTGCTGGGATTAAAGGCATACACCACCATTGCTCAACCCCACAACTCTTTTTTTTTTTTTTTAATATTTATTAGGACTGTAAAAGTTTATTTATGAGTATCTTCATGACCAATTAAAAATCTTGAGAAGTTCTTGATCTCTAGGATTCAAACTTTGATCCTAAAACATTCATAAACATGGACAGCGCTACAGCTTTTCTTTAAAAAAGATCTCATTGAAAATGGTAAAAGAGATGGCCACAGGCATTGGTCCCACTCCTCAGAGGCAGTGACATCCTCCTGCATCCCAGTGTCAGGGCTGTGAGGTTACCTCATCATCCAGAATATATAGCTTAATTCCTACACTGAACAGGAACAGCCGTAGTAAACTGTGCTTAGGTAGCACTCAGGTATTCAGGTTCAGGCGCCAGTGAACACTTCTGTCCCACTGACTACAGTATCACCTATTCTCCTTTCTCCTTTTCATCACAAAGTTAATGGAAATGCTTCTTTGAGTGTAACATGGTACTGAGATGCAGCTAGTGAACTCTGACTGCAGGGAATCATACTAATCCCTTTAGTGAGAATAGTTAGTGTATATTCACAAATCCTGATGCTACAGTAAGTCTGAATACAAAGGAACTCCAGACTGTCTTGTTCAATGAAGGAGATGGGACATGAGTATCCTACATGGGAGATGCGCATCCTAAAAAGGTGTTTCTCAACTTTCCTAATGCTGTGACCTTTAATATAGTTCCTTATGTTGTGGTGACCCCAATCATAAAATTATTTTGTTGGTGATCCTAACTAATTTTGCTGTTATGAAACATGATGGAAATATCTGACATGCAACCTGTGAAAAGGTCATTCAACCCCTAGGGGTTGCAACCCACAGGTTGAGAACTGCTGTCCTAGGAAGTGCTCCTTGGCCTGAAGTTTCAGGTTATCCACCATGGGCACTCTTCTCACCCTGACATGGAACCATACGGTTTGTAGACATATCAGCAAGACTATAAATCAACACAAAAAGCACGAGGAGCCCTCCTAATTCTAGGAAACTTCACTGGGGCTGTACATCTTCCCCCAGGGGTTTATGAGAAATAGGAAGTCCCAATCCTTGTCTGTGTAAATTCATCAAGCTAAGTAAGGGACTGGCTAGAGCTCTAGCCTTGGTTTATAATCTGTAGCAAGCAACTGATTTGGCTTTTGCTGTGCAAACTTGACTGTCTACTTTTATCTTTACTAATAATGATCTTTTCCAAATCTTATCATAGTCATTAATAGACATATACCAAGGTGTTAAAATACTTATTTTACAGGATTCATAATTTTGCTATTCTATGGAATTTTCATTGGTAGTGACTTGTCATTTATTTAATTTCAGAGTTATACCTTTCAAATGATTTGAAAATGAGAGAGAGAAAAGATCTTGTGTTTGATGTCATTTTCGTTTACTCTTGCCCATTTAAAGAATTCAGTTATACCTTTCAAATGATTTGAAAATGATTTGAAAATGAGAGAAAATGAGAGAGAGAAAAGATCTTGTGTTTGATGTCATTTTCGTTTACTCTTGCCCATTTAAAGAATTCAGTTTTAGTGGTGTCAGAGCGTATGTCATAAGGTATCGTCAGCCAGCTCCCACGGAGAATTGAATGTGAGATGACCATGACTCAGGTCAGTAGCTAATTGTCTGAAGGTTACTAAATTTAAACATCCTCACGATGTCATATTCCCTGCAAGTGTTTTTGGATTTTATCCCACTTTTAAATTCAGATTCATTATAACTTACAGGAGTAACACAAGCATACTGAAGCCAGCTGGACACTGTAAAGTCTTTAACTGAAGTTGTATTGTTTGACCTGTATCTCCTAATTGTTAAGAAGACAGCTTCTAATGCATTTAAGTTAGCTTCTAGGGTTGTATTTATAAGTTCTTGCATTGCCAAAGCTACAGAGGTATCCCAAGCAAGCTGATTAGCAAAATGAGTAGTTTGAATTTGTAAGTAAGGGCCACAGTGGAAGGAGCTGCAGATGCTATAGCAGTGACTACTACAAAGCTGTTAGTTAAAATGAAGGCTATAGACAATTAGAAGGGAACAATTGGTATGAGTAACTTTGAAGCATCTTCACATTTTTAAATAGAAGGATACTGGGTCAGTGACATATATGAAGGGTTAATAGGTAGTGAGTCTAAACATGAAAGGATGTCTATGCTATAGTTGTTTATCTTTTCCAGAAGTCCCATAGATGGTCACATTGTCCAGGGCTGTGGCTAACAGCCAAAGGTCTGGCTGAACTTTTCCTCTGGAGACATTATAGCAGGGCGTGGCCAATGAGGAGAACCTAGGAAGTTACCTTCATCCAGACCAGGTGGGTGCCTCCAAGGCAAGTCAACCAGCACTTCAGGTCATCTACTCAGAGACATGAAGTTCTTTAGAAGTGTGGATCATTCCACCCAAGAGGAAATTCCATTCTGAAGCCAGGGCACCAGATTCTCACTGCATACTGGGAAATGTCTATCTGATAGGGTAACCCATGAGTGATAAGAAACTGGAAAACTCAAGTGAGAATGAATTGATGATATTGAAAAGCTGCACATCCAATCCTTGCCAGACCCCAAATCCATAAGTCTTGTGAGTCACTCAAATGAGAGGGATATATATGTACTGACCCACTAATGACAAACAAGTTGGAATACTGGATGTTATTCCAGTATAGTCAGAGAGAGGGTAAGAAACCTCTAGATCGGTTATCTCAGTCTGAGGATTTATAACTGTTATATAATATTTTAATAGCAAGTTATTTTATAATAAATTTTGATTTGACATACATTATAGCCAGCATTCAGTAATTGTTAATCATAGCCCTTATAAACTTAAATATCTTATTTATAAGTGTTATCCTCTCTCGATATTATATGTACCATCTATTGTTCTTTAACATATTGGGACCTTTATAATTTATAAAAGTCTTTTAGTTATTCATTTTGTAAGCATATATATCTTGATCTTTATATATAAATTCTTTACTTATTAAAATAATTTTAATCTCTATATTTTATTAAGATAATTTTAATTTCTATCCTTATAACATTTTTATTTTTAATGTCTTTGTTTTATCCTTATAACATTTAAAAAATTTTAAACCATATCTTTTTATAATTGTATAGCTATATCTCCCCTTTATTAAAACAAAATTGGTTGGGATGACCTGTTTATCTCCTTTTATTGTGAATGAGTATTAACACTGAACAGGGTTTGTTTTGATCATTTTACACTGGCTCAGCTGAAGGCAGGAAAATGATAGTCATTTAATTTGGAAGATAGGGCAGAAGACTTGTATTGGATCTCAAAAAAACTCAGTTAATTATTAGTATGTATTTAAAGAGACCATAGAAGTAAAAACAGCTTTTAATATGCTTGTATTTAGATATACATTTATATATATGTATATATGTACATATATATATATATATATAATATACTTAAAAGCATAGACATAAGTTATTCTTACTGAAAGAGAGAACAATTAGATGCTTACTCTCCTCTTTTCCTCCAAAGCCAATCCCCAAGTCTCATCCCCAGGTCTGTAGCTGGTCACCTGCTGTCAACAGCTTATGCAGTTCTTCTCTTACCATCTTCTTCCCGACCTATCCCTTTGTCTCAGCCCCCAGCCCCTACATGCATTCCGTGGGAACCTGCTCACCACACCTGCCAGAGAAGCAGATAGGCCAGGGAGGTAGGCATGATCATTAGATTTCCACTCCTTGTTCTCTCCTCCAAATATAATCCTTCAGTCTCATCCCCAGCTTTATAGCAGATCACCTGCCCTCTCCACCCTCACTGCAGTGGACTGAGTAGATCCTGGGGGTCTACACTGCTTTGCCCCCCTTCTTGTGGACCCTCTCAGATCTCCTCCCTTCTAGCCTATTCCTGTTTCCAAGTGATTCTCTTTATAAACCTGAAAGCTCTAGAACACAAAGAAGAAATCACTCCCAAAAGGCAAATAATAATCAAACTTGGGGCTGAAATCAACAAAATAGAAACAAACAAACAAATAAAAAACAATACAAAGAATCAATGAAACAAAGACAAGATAGAAGAAATGGCTATTATCAGTCAAAGAAAATGTTAAAACAAAAACAAAAACAAAGAAATCCAGACACAAAACATCCAGGAAATTTTTGTTGGTTCTTTGAGAAAATAATATCGACAAGCCCTTAGCCAAATTAACTAAAAGGTAGAGTCCTGATCATACTTTCAAAATCCAAATTAACAAAATTAGAGATGAAAAGGGGGCTATAACAACAAACACTGAGGAAATCCAGAGAATCATAAGGGTGTGCTTTAAAAACTTGGACTCTACCAAATTGGAAAAATCTAAAAGAATGAGTACATTTTTAAACACAAACTATCTACTAAAGTTAAATCATGATTAGATAAACAATTTATAATAGATTTATAGCCTCCAGTGAAATAGATACAGTAATTAAAAGTGTACCAGAACACTAAACAAAACAGAACCAACAAACCAAACAAGCCCAGGGTCATATGGTTTTACTGAAGAATTATCTCAAACTTTCAAAGAAGAGTTAATGCTAATACTCTTAAAATCATTCCACAAAATAGAAAAACAAAGTAAAATGCCCAATTAATTTTATGAGGCCATAGTTACCTTGATATCTAAAGTACACAAAGACCCAACAAAGAAAGAAAATTTCCCTCATGAACATAAATATAAAAATTCTCAACAAAATAGTTTCAAACCAAATCAAGAACACACACACACACAACACAAGCATCCACTACAATCAAGTAAGCTTCATTCCAGAGATGGAAGGATCTCCCATGTTCATGAATCAGTAGGATTAATAATGTGATAAATTACCATCCTACCAAAAGCAATCTACAGATTCAATGCAATCCTCATCAAAATTCCAACACAACTCTTCACAGATCTTGAAAGGACAATTTTCAGCTTCACATGGAATGACAAAACCCCAGGATAGCTAAAACAATCCTGAATAATAAAAGAACTGTTGGAGGAATCAACCCAGCATCTTCAGCAAATAGAGCTGGTCAGGCTATATGGCTGTATCAGAATACTCCAAATAGATCAATACATATCTCACAGACTCAAGTCCTAATGGATCAAAGGCCTCAACATAAAACCAGATAAACTGAATCTGATAAAAGAGAAAGTAGGGGATAGCCTTGAACTCATTGGCACAGGAAAAGACTTTCTGAGTAGAACACTGATATCTGAGGCACTAGGGTCAACAATAAGTAGGACCTTATGAAGCTTCTGCATGGCCAAGGACACTGTCATTCAGGCAAAGTGGCAGCCTCCAGAATGGGAAAAGATCCTTTTACTTAGATTTTTTTTACTACCTATATGATTGAGGGCGAATAGCCAAAATAAATAAAGAACTGAAAACAAAACAAATAAAAACAATCAAACAAACTTGGGCATCAAGAAAACAACCCAATTAAAAATGGAGTACAGATCTAAGCAGAAAATTCAGAAATGAGGAAACTCCAATGGCTGAAGAACACTTAAGGAAAATTTCAACATCCTTACTTGTCAGGGAAATGCAAATCAAAACTACTTTGAGATTTCATCTTATAGCAGTCAGAGTGGTCAAGATCAATAAATCAGATGATTCCTGATGTTGGTGAGGATGTAGAGAGAAAGGAGCACTTATTCATTGCTGGTGGGAGTGCAAACTTGTACAGCCACTATGGAAATCAGTGTGGTGGCTCCTCAGCAAGCTGGGAATTGAAAACCCAGCTACACTACTAGTGGATATATACCCAAAGGATGCTTTATGTCTGCAACAGAGGTGTTTGTTTAAACATTGTTGCTCTATTTGTAAAAGCCAGAAATTGGAAGAAACCTAGATGTCTGTCAATGGAAGAATGGATAAAGAAAATGCGTTAGATTTACACAATGGAAAATCACTCAGCCCTTAAAAATAAAATCATAAAATTTGCAGGTAAATGGATAGAATTAGAAAAAAAATCGTCCTTAGTAAGGTAACCCAGACCCAAAAGGATAAATATGGTTTGTATTCACTTATATATAAATGTTAACATTAAGTCATTGATAAGCAAGCTTCAATTCACAGAACCACAGAGGTTAGGTATAGAGCAAGGAACTAGAGGGTAAGGTTAGGTCTCTCTAATAAGAAGAAATAGAATTGATCATTACAGATGGATGGGGTGCAGGAGGGACTGGAACCAGAGAATCAAATGGGGAAGGGAGGGAAGTGGGGAATGAGGGACAGAATAGAGGGAGGGACATCTAAAACTAAAGTTCATTTGAAGGACCCCATGGAAACCTAATACAGTAGATGCTTCCTAAAATATGTACATATATGAGTGTGATCTAAATGAAACTGGCAAGTAACAGGGGAGACAGAGATGCAACTGTCTTTTTGGGTCTGGGTTACCTTACTCGGGATGATTTATTTCTTTCTAGTTCTACCCATTTACCTACAAATTTCATGATTTCATCTCTTGTAACCATAAGGAGCTTCAGGTACTAGGAATGGGTTCTATCTAAACAACCTAGGCTGTTGCCAAGACCATCATCTGCTTTCTACAAATTGACAGCAAGGCTCCATTGCTAAAGGCAACAGCTGTGTAACTCACTGAACATGGAGAAGCCAAGCTGGTGCTTGCATAGAGACTTCACCCCCATAGGCTTAGTGTTCTTGGTACTGGAAGGTACTCCGTAGGCTACCAAAGGCAGAAGGTAAACACCAACCCTTCAATCTACAGTGGTCTTGCCTATAAGATATGCTAGTACAGTGGTAACACAAAACATGTGCGAGTAACACAACAATATCTGGTTTGATTTAAGGCTCACTCCATGAGATGGAACCCATACCTGATGTTGCTTAGGTGACTAAGAATCTGAGACTAGATAACCCAAGGGCTTAGGGGAAAACAAAATACTACTGTCCCAGAAAAGGAACGTAGCAACTAATGACTCCTATTGACACTCTGTTATACCCAGAGATGAGTGCTTTGCTCAGCCATCATCAGAGAAGCTCCTTCCTGCAGCAGATGGGAACAGATACAGAGGCCATCAAGGAAACAAGGCCTTCTACACACAGTAGGATCAACACACACATGAACTCACAGAGACTGAGGCAGCATGCACAGGGCCTGCAGGGATCTGCACCAGATGGGGTCTTAGAGCTGAAAGGAGAAATGGGCACGTGCCTCTAGAAGCTACCTCCACTTGATAACCACTTCCAAATGAAAATTCAGTTTCCTCTAAGGGAGTCTCACTGGGGAAACAGATCACTGTTGTGGGTAGGCCCAAGCCTGGTATGAGTTAGCTGACAGAAAATGGACTCAGTGGTATCTTTGGAGGTTCCTTGCCTCATAATGTTGTGTCAGGACTTTTTCACTCCTACACAGATTCTTTGTGTATATATTCTGGCTTTACGGTTTGTACTTTTTGGGTTTTTTTTTT
>NW_022196904.1:105495038-105500744 GCF_008632895.1 Mastomys coucha
AGAAATCCGCCTGCCTCTGCCTCCCAAGTGCTGGGATTAAAGGCATGCGCCACCACCGCCCGGCCTGTTTGTACTTTTTATTGGATTTCTTTCTCTCTCTGTGGACAAGTGTGTCTCTGTATCTGTTTCTTTGACTTTTTCTTGGCTCTTTTTCTCGTTTGTTATGTCCCATTCTGATTAAAATAAACTTAACAATATTTTATTTTATTATCATTTCTTAGATGCTTGTTTGTTTTCTGAGAGACAGTAAAGGGGTGGATCCAGATATAACAGAGAGAATTTGGAGGAGTAGAGGGAGTAGAAACTGTAATCAGAATATATTGTATGAAAATATCTGTTCAATAAAAGCAAAGCATGAGTACTATGTTTGAGTCATGCTCTATAGCTGTGAGAAGACACATGGACACCATGACCAAGGCAATAGTGTTTTTTTTTTTTCCCAAAGAAATCAGTAAACTTTTAAAAAAACTTTCCATTGGTTCCCTTTGAACTCTACCTCATGCACCCCAATCCCATAACTCCCCCCATCCCCTCATACCTGCCTTCCACCCTTGCAACCTCCTCTCCAACAGAGGAAAAACCCACCAAACCTCATCGTGGAAGCTGCAGTGTGTCATGATGCATCCCACAGTATACCCCCCTCTCCACATGTCTTTGCTTGCAAATGTTCATCACAGTGACTCGTTGGTCATTGTGGTATGAGGCCTCTGGCTTCTGCTACACTATCAATACTGGAATCTCACTGGGTCTCCTCTCAAATATCCTGTTGTTGCCCTGTCATGGAGATCCGGCAGTTTTGGATCTGTCTGACCAGCCCCTTCATGCACTCCAGCTGTTCATCTATGAGGAAGATGTCGGAGTAGAGCAATTCAAAGCCCTGGATCTGGGCCTGAGAGGCATCTATGCTGGTCAGCCTGCTAGCTCTCCCACTCTCAGGCCCATAACAACCTAAGCCAGCTCTACCCTGCTGCCCAGGCAAAGTGCAGGGCCACTCTCCCGAGTGCTGCAGCAGGTGAGGGGTAGAGACGGCTCTCCTGCTTTTATGACCTGGTCAGGGCCAATTCTCCTGCCCACTACAGGTGGTGGGGGCAAAAGGAGGGGAGGGGATCTTTCCTTCATCTGCGACATCACACAGCAGACAAGAGGCAGGGCCAGCTCTCCCATGCTTATGCCCTTGGGCCTGCTTACCTACAACCCAACACCCAGGGTTGCTCAGGCAAGGTGCAGGGCCAACTTTCCTGAGTTTTACAGCTGTTGAGGAGCAGAACCAGCTCTCCTGATCGCCATAGGTGGCAAGGGGCTAGAGGGGATGGCATCTCTTCCCCATCTGTGTCACTGCACAGCAGACAAGGAATGGAACCAACTGGCTTATCCTTGGTGTTGGCTTCCTGTGCCCCTATCCCCAGCTCTACTGTGAGGTGTAGGGCCTACTCTCAAGTGAGGGGCAGGGACAGCTCTCCTGTTGTCATGATCCCAGGTCTCCCACCTGGGAGGGATCATGGTATGGAGGGTCACGGATGGAGGAAGTATGTATATGGGAGACAATCGGCAGGGCCATCTCTCCCAATGGTCGTACCCTCAGGGCTGGCTTACCGGTAACTCCTGAAATGTGCAGGGCCTGCTTTCCAGAGTACTGCAGCTGGTTAGGGGCAGGGCCATCTCTCTTGCTCTCATACTCCCAGGGCCAAGTCTTCCACAATGCCAAGGCAAGGGGTAGGGCCAATTCTGCACAACCCTCAGACATCAAGATGTCCCCGACAGCAGCCCAGACTGGGGACACCTGCCTGGCCTTCCGTGCCACTACAGGGCCACAGACCTAGACACAGTCCCTGGTGGTAGCACAGGCCAGGACCCCATCATGATCCCAAATGGCATCATTGGCTAGTCACATCAGATTGTTCCTCACTACCCTCAAGTCTCCAGGTCTGGGCCAAGGCAACTCTTACACAAGAAAGTATTTAATTTGGGCTTGCTTACACTTTCAGAGTATTAGTTCATTATCATAATGGTAGTTGAGTTTCCTGGTGAAAGACTATACTCCCCAGCTTTCATTGCAGGCAACTAATGTCATTTTTACCTCTATAAGAGGCTACATTCGGGACTGGAGAGATGGCTTAGCGGAAGACTGACTGCTCTTCCAAAGATCCTGAGTTCAAATCCCAGTAACCACATAGTGGCTCACAACCATCTATAATGAGATCTGATGCCCTCTTCTGGTGCATCTGAAGACAGCCACAGTGTACTTACATATAATAACAAATACATCTTACAAAAAAAAAAAAAAAAAAGAGGCTACATTCTATGTTCCTCTGTAGGCATTTTGGCCATCAGCACATGTGAGTGACAAAGATGGCCCCTTGCTGTGAAGAAACATCATCCCACTTAAGGTCACCATCCCACTCAAGTCCCTCTCTTTAAGCCTCTCGTCTATCTATTTTAACACTCTAATATACGGTGCTAAAGAGTTGGGATGGGAGATCTGAGCCTACTAGGGGCTCAGACACACTCCTGGACAAATCTCTCTGGTTTTCATATGCTCCCTAGCCCCCAGGTTGTGAGAGCTGCAGGGCCTCCCTTTACCTCAGGCAGCCTTTCCTTTTCACTCCCTGACTCTGCCCTTTTCCCCTTACCTTAGCCTTGCCCTGACACAGTCTGACCTAGGTGGGAGGTCACACTTCATTCAACCAGAACACACATACAGGAAAACCCTGGAGCAAGGTCATTAGACTTCACTTGGAGGCATCCTGGTCAGGTCACTGTGTTAGGTCCCTAAGAAACCTGGGACAAGGATGACTTAGTACCTGTGGCTCCTCCTAGCACTTATTACCTCACCCCCTACCCCAAACCTAATGGTCCCCAAGATCTGGTTGCCCCTTGAGGAGCAGATCGTCCTGTACACCAAGTGATGCAGTGTAAACTTTGCTCCCAATTTAAAACTATTAATTAAATAAAGGTGGTTACAGCCAGTTACTGGGGAGACTGAAGAGCTTCCTCTCCTCACCCGAAAAGCTGCAGTCCTGCAGATTCCTTAAGCCCTTCTGAACTTCTATGATACTGGAATCCTCCCTCTGGTGGCATTCCTATGCTTTGTAACCTTGTTTCTTTTGGCTCTCTGCTGCAGTCCTGCAGCTTCATTACATCCCCCTTGACCCTATACCGAAACCCCTTTCCTCCCTTCCCTCCCTTATGGAGCCGACTGCTCTGTCTCTTCCTTATGCCTTTCTGGGCCTTAAATGATGACCCTTTCTCATTTCCTTCTCACACTCAGAGATTCTATTAAAGCTTTGCTGTCTTACTGCAAATGGTTTGGCCTCAGTACAGCTCAATCAATGGCCAAAAAAATCTGCACACTAGATTTTCAAATTCTCTCATATGATAACAACTTCTGCCACCGCACAAACAAATGATCCAAAATCTCTTATATTTAAACTTTCTCTACTCTATAATTCCCAAACTCTCCACTTTCCATTCTTCAGAATCTTTTATCTCTATGATTTCTTTGCTCTTTAGTGTCTAAGACTGTGCTGTAAACTATCTCAGGATTTGAGAGTTCATTGGGTTTGGTTAAAGAATCTATAAAATCTGTAACAAAAAGTCAATAGTTAAAAAAATCTATACATATGCAATCTTATTTTGCTATATGTGATTTGATATACTTTGTATGTAATTTGAATTAGGAAAGTAGATGTTTTTCAACACCCTCCACGTGACTTGCCTCCATCTTGGCTGATGACCTCATTGTGATGGAAGCAGCTATGTGGCTGGCAGCTATCTTTAATATGGTTAGAGAGTACATATAATGTAACTTACCACCACCTCAGTTAAGATGACCATGTGAGATCAACTAAGGCAACACTTCTTGTTCCTACTGAGCTCTCTTCTTATCATTGTATTTCTTTTTAGAGAAGGAGGCAACATCAGGTCTCCAAAATATCTTGGACTAGGATGGATTTTCATATGATAAATTCCTAAGGTTATAAAGGTATACTGAAGTTAACAAAAACTGATTTAGGGATGTATATCTAGCTACTTATGCCTTTGTCAGCTATAGTTAACATCAGGTTTCCAAAAATTTAAATAAGAAACAACATATGTTTGATAAATAAAGTTTATACATTCCAAAGGTAATAAAAGTATATTCAGGTTAACAGAAATTGACTTAGATATACATCTAAGTAGTGCCAAACCACTTACATCTTTGCCCGCTATGTTCAATATAAGGCTTCTAGAAAATTTTAGATAAGAAACAAAATGTTTGAAAAATAAAGTATGTTTGATCAAGGTTTATAAATAATTTTTTAAAACTTTATTGTATTATGAAGAGAAAAGTTACATGATTTCAATTTATCTGAATTTGTTAACATTTTAAAACATCTTTTTGGATACAGACTTCCTGCTATGGTCAAAGCTATTTGACTTGAGTGAGTGACTTTATTCTCAGCCCACAGAGAACAGGTTACATTCATTTAAGATATGGTGTATGTAATAAGATGATCTATCCATAAAGTCATTCACCAACTGTTTCAATGAACAATGGTTCTGCTTGGAGGGTGGCACAGACATTAGGTGAGGGTAAGAATTTGGTTCATTAGCTGTGATAATTTGGAAAAGCATTCATCTCAGAGAAAGAGTAACTTATAAAGTCCTCTTCTTCAAACTTGATACAAGAGTTACAAACGTCAAGCAAAGTATTCAGTCTCACTCTTTGTCGTTCTCTTACAAGCAACCTCCCTAGTTAATTGTCTATGTTTCTTTTGGGTATATAAATACTTTTGAAATATATAAGCTGTTCTGAAAACCATAGTATAGTGTGAAAACATGAAACAAATAATACTACTAATAGAGAGGCTGAGATAGGAGAAGCAAGATTTCAAGATCCTTATGTTATACATAGCCAGACACTACCACGAACAAACAAGCTGAAATTGTATATAGATTGAAAGTGTATATTGGACCTATTTCTCCAATTACCAAATTAAAGAGACCATTGGATGACAATCAACAAATTTCTAATTCCTCATATTTTTGGATTTCAATCGATTAGGGTATATTGGTAATATTAATCTTTATATTAAGAAAAAGTAATTGCCACTTCCTATTGTTTTTGTTGTAAGAGGTGGAATTAGGTTTATGTGGTGTCTTAGTCAGGGTTTCTATTTCTGCACAACATCATGACCAAGAAGCAAGTTGGGGAGGAAAGGGTTTATTTGGCTTACTTCCACATGGCTATTCATCACCAAAGGAAGTCAGGACTGGAACTCAAGCAAGTCAGGAAGCGGGAGCTGATGCAGAGGCTATGGAGGGATGTTCTTTACTGGCTTTGCTTGCTTCTCCTGGCTTGCTCAGCCTGCTCTCTTATAGAACCCAGGACTTCCAGCCCAGGGATGGCACCACCCACAAGGGGCCCTACCCCTTTGATCACCAATTGAGAAAATGCCCCACAGCTGGATCTTATGGAGGCACTTCCCCAACTGAAGCGCACTTCTCTTCGATAACTGCAGCCTGTGTCAAGTTGACACATAAACCAGCCAGTACATGTGGATTTGTTGAAAGATTACTTTCTTGCTTTTTCTAGGGTGTAGTTTTGCTCCTTATGTTTTCCATTTATTATCCTTTGTAGGGCTGGATTTGTGGAAAGTTTTGTGTAAATTTTGTTTTGTCATGGAATATCTTGTTTTCTCCATCTATGGTAATTGAGAGTTTTGC
>NW_022196904.1:105501444-105528796 GCF_008632895.1 Mastomys coucha
TTCTGATTTCTTTATTGTTTCTGTTTCCATTTTTAGATTCTGGATGGTTTTGCTCATTTCCTTCACCTTCATTTGATTGTGTTTTCCTGTAGTTCTTTAAGGGATTTTTGTGTTTCCTCTTGAAGGGCTTTTAGCTGTTTACCTGTGTTCTCCTGTATTTCTTTGAGGGTGCTATTTATGTCTTTCTATTTTTATGTTTTTCACCATGAGAAGTGATTTTATATCTGAATCTTGCTTTTCCGGTGTAATGGTGTGTCCAGGACTTGGAATAGTGGGAGTATTGGGTTCTGATGATGCCAAGTAACCTTGGTTTGTGGTGTTTATTTTCTTATGCTTGTCCCCTGCCATCTGGTTATTTCTAGTGCTACCTGCCCTTGCTAAATCTGACTGGAGCCTGTCCTTCCTGTGATCCTGGTTGTGTCAGAACTCCTCAGAGTCAAGCTGTTTCTGTGATCCTGTGATCCTGGGCTTGTTAGAGTGCCTGAGAGTGGAGCTTCCTCTGGGTGTTGTGGAACTGGCTGCAGAGCTTGCTCCTGGGCTGGAGAGATGGCAGAGATGGCTCAGTGGGTAAGAGCACTGACTGCTCTTCCTGAGGTCCTGAGTTCAAGTCCCAGCAGCTATATGGTGGCTCACAACCATCTATAATGGGATCTGATTACCTCTTCTGGTGTGTCTGAAGACGGTGACAGTATACTCACATATATAAAATAAATAAATCTTTAAAAAAAAAAAGCAGAAGAAGAAGAAAGAAAGAAATGCTAGCTTCTAGCAGCGACCTTGAGCTCTCCAGAAGATGATGGAGCACAAATGACTCAATTTCATTTGTGTTAATTCTAACCATAGGGCAAAGAACTGCCTCATACCTCACCTGCCTTGAGGGCTCTGCCCAAACTGTGGACACTTCAGTTGATTGGGTTGGTTGTTGTACTTTACCTGGCCTAGCTGGTCAATTTGGAGAAGTTCCTTCTCTGTGGGAAATCTCTCAGACCTTCTGGGTCTGGTAGCCAAAGGCCAATGTCCTGTGTAGCAGATAAAGATATGATACTGCTTTGTATGACAGCTGAAGACAAACTTCTGCCCCCAATAAAGCCATCAAGGCCACTATGGGAGCCTAAGGTAACTGTACAGAGTGGTAAGTCTCTGTCATTTTAATTGATACTTCCTGGTATAATTTATCCTTATCTCTGATGGTGTTTTTGGCCAACTATAGCTTTGTGAGTTTGATAGCAGCAAACATTCCCTATCCACCCCTCCCACACATCCCCAGCTGCCTTTTCAATTCATTTCATATGTAGAATTGGGCCTCAGGTCTCACACTTACAGAGTTACTAGGTCTCCAGTTGAGAAAAGCAGACAGTTTAAATGGCTGGCAAACTTCACTATGACAGAGGTAAACTCAACAGATTTCAAAGTAACTTTTCTTTAAATTGTTTATTTAAAGGAATTTGCTTTGCAATGACTACTCTCAGTAATCAACAGCTTGTGCATGAAAAATGAAAGATGTCTTAGTTTCCCTTCCCTCTGGCTGTGCTATTGTTATAGTAAGGAGTACTGACTTAAAGTGCATCTCATAAAGCTAAAAACATCTCTATCCAATCTACATAGCCAGCCCTCTGGACAGAGGAAATAGTGTTAATGCTTTTAACCCAGAATCACTTTCTGGGTCCCCAAGCTTTTATTATGACTCAAAGGCACGAGTTTACTGCTTTTTCTACAATACAGATTTCAGTACAGAAATAAAGCTCACATATATCTAAAAAATTATCTCTTTTTGTAAACTTAAAAGAAAATCTTGTAAGCTTCATGGAGTGGCAACTTATATCCACAAATTGAAGGTTAAACCTATTCCAGGTAAGTATTCCTGTCAATGAACAGCCTAAATTTTCTCATCTGCCTGTTCCTTGAGGATGGGATATCTCTCTTCCTTGCTCTGGGGACTCCCCCGCCCAACTACTAGGACCATGTGCCAAGGGCTATGGTATATGGAAGGCAGCAAGGGTGTATAACATCAGCAATTGGGCCCCCAAACCGATGACTTTTGGCAATTTAACTCTCTATTGCTATTCTGGGGCCCAAAGCTTCTGACTTCTGGCAGTTAACTTCTGCTGATAGCAGCAAGAGATTAAGAAAGGGAACTTAGTTTCTTGGACTCTTTTTCTCTTTGGCTCAAGGGCCTCTTGCTAGCCAGGTGAGAGGTTCTGAGTTTGCTAACTCTTTGTGGGACAGAGGGAAAAGGAAAAAGAGAAAGACAGAAAGAAAAAAAGTCACATACATACACAGACACATGCACACTGGGTGAAACAGAAAAGGGTTGCACCCTCTTTATTATTGCTTTCAGCTTTTTATAGATTTTTTTAGACAAAAAGTTTTCTATATAAGAAAGAATTACCTCATAGATAAAATGTTACACAAAAGGGGAGTTACAAAAGGCTGTCAATAGTAAGTTCAAAGCAGTGTTTCATTCTATAAGTTCATTATAAGTTCAAAGCAAGAGTTTCACATGGCCTTGCTTCATCATAGTGCACACTTGTGGCTTCATCCTTGGACCTGACTTATAATGAATGTTTTTCCTTGATCACAAATCTGTCCCAAGCTTGTTTCTCTTCTTAGGGTAATTTATAAAAGCTCATTGTGTTATTTATTATACAGCCTTTCCTTACTATTCTATGAGGAGGAGGCACATTCTATTCTTGATTCTAACTGGATTACATCTTCCTGGCAAAACAACTAAAACCATCATCTCCTTAAACTTTCTTCCTAAAATTATTTGAATCAAATCAGGAGTTTTATAAAGTCATTAATTCATCTAGATAGCAATATTCATGAATGTTCATCTTCATCTTGATCTGCAGGAAATTTGCCCAGTAGGGTGGGTTGATGCCAGGAATCATTAGGCTATATAATATTTGTAGGAAAGAAATATCAGCAGAAAGAAGCAATCCTGGGACGAAGTCTCTGGGGCTATGCCTCTCCAGAGTGTATCCATCGAAGCCATACTAAACAGTGGGCCGTCTCCAGGAAATTTGCTTGCTTGCTATAGCCTTACCTTGATAGCTTCTGTCAATCATGGGCCTGGAAGTTTCAATTGTATAACCAAGAAAAAAGTATTTTCTCTAAGCTCCTTTACTTTCTGTCCCTAGTGTGCCCTAGTGGATTTCAAATCAACCAGAGACTGCTCCAAAACTGCCTGCAATGTGCCAGCCCCAGGTGTACCTCTAGAAGCTGTGTGTCAGACTGCACCAAAGTGACCTGTACTCTCCTAGCTCTAGGTAGTCCCACAGAACCTGGGCAGTGAGTAAAATAGATGTTCCTCAGTCTGCCTTCCTTTCTCCCTTCCCGTCTTTGATCAACATTCCAGCCTTTCTGGGACCCCTTACAACGATGCCCCAATTTCAGCAGGAAGTAGTTATAGGATACAGAAATTGTGGTATATCTACACAATGGAGTACTACTCAGCTATTAAAAACAATACATTTATGAAATTCTTAGGTAAATGGATGGAGCTGGAGAATATCATCCTGAGTGAGGTAACTCAATCACAAAAGAACAAACACGGTATGCACTCTCTGATAAGTGGTTATTAGCGCAGAAATTTGTAATACAGGAAGAACAATCCACAAACCACAAGGAACTCAAGAAGAAGGAAGACCAAAGATGGACATTTCATTCCTTCTTAAAGGCGGGAACCAAGTACCCATGGAAGGAGTGACAAAGATTAACTATGGAGCAGAGACTGAAGGAAAGACAAGCCAGCCTAAATATAGTTAGTTATCTCCTGAGAGGCTCTGACAGTACCTGACTAATACAGATGTAGAGGCTCTCAGCCATCTATTGAACTGAGTACAGGGTCCCCAGTGAAGGAGTTAGAGAAAGGACCAATGGAGCTGAGGGGTTTGCAGCCCCTTAGGACGAACAACAATATGAACTAATTAATACCCTCAGAGCTCCCAGAGTCTCAACCACCAACCAAGGTCTGCACATGGTGGGACTGATTGTTCTGGCAGCGTGTGTATAGTGGAGGATTGCAAATTCGATCATCAATGGGAGGAGAGGACCTCAGCCCTGTGAAGGTTCTGTGCCCCAGTGTAGGGGAATGCCAGGGCCAATAAGCAGGAGAGGGTGGGGTGGCAGTCATGGGGAGTGGGGAGGCAGCTGGGGTTTGTTTTTGTTGTTTTTGTTTGTTTCTTTGTTTTTTAGAGGGGAAACTGGGAAGGGAGAAATTTACATGTAAATAAAATATCTAATAAAAAAAAAAAGAAAGAAATTATGTTGTCCTTTATCATCTACAGAATGATGGTCCCAAAAGAAAACCTGGACAACATTCACTCAGTACATGTGGCTCCTCCCAGCACTTCTTGCCCTGCCCCTCTCTCCCAGGGGCTTAGGCCTTTGCTTCCCCTCCCCCAGACTGATCCCTATGAAACTCTGCCATTTTGGGTATGTGCTCTCTTGGCTCCTTGTTTCTTGGTCTGTGATTACTCTCTTGGTCTGTTTGCCCACTTTTCTCCTCTTTCTTTTCCAATCTTCCCCCCACCAATGGCCTGGATCAGTCTGGACCCTTCCAGACACCTCTGGCTGCTTTCTCTCTCATATTTACAGACCCAAAGCTAGAGATAGCCAGAGCCTGGGAATAATTTCCTGAAAAAGTATTTTACTAACTAGTGGAACAATCTCTGTATGGAAGAGGTAGGCCTCATCCTGAGATCTGGTCTATGAATACCAGAAAATACTTATGGCCCAAACCAGTAGTTCGTATTTCAGTAGAATCCAGCTTTCAGTGTTCCCCAGGCCCATTTCTTCAAGCTGAATCCCTTGTGGGATCTTTCTTCCCACTTTACAGGGCTTTTACAGGGTTCACCTGAGCACAGATGTGTACATTTTAAAGATGTCTTTAATTAGGCTTTCCAAATTTTGAACATAATACCTGGGTGTGAGGAGTTGAACAGTTTTGTGGATCCTAGGTCAGGTGGCTTGGTGGCGATCCATAACCATTTATTTCCCAGACTCAAGGTCGGGCTGAATATCCTTGTTCATCCCTTTTTGGCTGGTTCTTGTTTCACTCAGTCAATCTCACTCTGGGATGTATTCTGGGGGTTCCAGTAAGCTTAGCTACCAACTGGTTCTAGGCTTTCTGGGCTGCCAAGTCACATGCTTTGTTGCCTCTGGCTTCTGGGGAATGACCTTTTTGATGTTCTTTGCAATGGACACTGGCTACCACCTCACCCTAACCATAGAGCTTCTAATAGGCCTAAGATTTCTTTTCTTTTTTTGATTTCTTTTCTTGCTGAGGTTATCATTCCTGTTTCCTGTATTGAGCCCCATGAACATGGGTCATGGCAAAAGCATATTGCCTATTAGTATATATGGTGATGTCTTTTCCCCAGTGGAGTACTTGCATTAAAGCTAAAAGCTCAGCTCACTGAGCTAAGGTTCTCCTTCTTAAAGAGTGTGTCCGATAATCTTGGGTTGCCACCACTGCCCCGACATACCTGATCCCATTTTTGGTGAAACTGCTCCCATCACTCAGTAATACCTTGTCTGGTGTCACCAATGGGTCATCAGTCTTATCAGGCCTGACAGACTGGATCAGGCCAGTCACCTCAAGACAGTCTTGCCGGGGACCTGTGGGGATCATTGTTTGGCAGGAGAGTGGCATGGTTGAGGTCTGATGTCTTGTGGAACCAAACCCAAGATCAGTGGGTGTTAGACATCTATTCTCTCAGGTGCTTTCCCTAAGAGGGTCTCAACAGAATGTGGGGGCTGTCAGGAACAGTTCTTGCCCTAAAGTTAATCTGTCAGCTTCTTTTACTAGCTGGGCAGTGGCAGCTATGGCCTTTATACATGTCTGCCATCTGGCTGTGACTAGGTCAAGGCCCTTGGACAGATACACTGCTGGTGTTTCTCAAGGTTCCAAGGTTTGTGTGAGAACCCCCTAGGCAATGTCTCTGACCTCATCCATGTATAAGTAGAATGACTTAGTAATGTCTGGGAGGGCCAGGACTAGGCCAGGCACCAAGGCCTTTTTCAAGGCCTCATATGTCCTGTGATCTAATCTCATTCCATAGCAAAGGTTTTGTACTCCTGGTGTTGGCATAGAGGGGCTTGGCTATCTCATGAAATCCTATTGTCCATGGGCAGCAGTAATCAAACAACTCCTAGGTCAATGAGAGAATAGGGATTTGCAGGATAGCTGAAATTTAGTGATGAGGATACATTTGCTTCCCTTCCTCCATGTTGTAGTCTAGGTATGTAGCCTGAGGGACAGTCAGCAGAGCCTTCTTGCTAAGACTTACCCCAGAGCCTGGAGAGCCTCTAAAAAGGTCTTCTGTCAGCTGCCCACATTCTTCTTTTGTGGTTGAGGTGGGGAAGACTCCATTGACACACTGGAGATAAGATGTCTTACGGATATTTTTGTCTAGACTCTGACAGATCTGCACTCAGGGCCCCATCAAATGAAGCTAAAGAGTTCTTGAACGACTCCTGGTCTATTTCCTCCACTTCTCTCTTGTTTGTTTCCCCAAGTTCAGTGATCACCAAGTGGGAGAGTACCTTTCTTTGTCGTCTTTGGCTGAATCTTGGCTGTTGTAAATTTTCCAAGCAATTTCCAAAAGCTGAAACCTACTCATCCCTTCAAATCCCTCTAATTTTTAGAGCTTTCTCCTTCTACCTGGGGTCAACTTCATGACATAGGCAATATTAGTGGCTCTCTGGTTTTCCTATACATCTGGGACTATGGAGGTAAATACCTGATATGTCTCACAGAGTCTTTCCAGAAAATCATCAGGTGATTCATCAGATCTCTGAGTGACCCCAGGAACCTTAATTTGTCTGGGTAGTTCTGGCTACTGCTTTTGATTTGTACAATAATGTTTGGTGGAAAAAAATTAAAGCCCTCCTACCTTAAATCAATTTCCAACAAATGGATAAAGGCCTGAAGCATCTCTGAAAATGGAGGTTTTGGGGTCTTCCAATTATACAAGTCACAAGGAAGGAGTTGAACTTACGTCCCTGCTGGACTAGAGTTTCCAGGACATAAAAGCAGGAGGAGCTTATGGCTCTGGGAACTATTTGAACTATTTAACTATTGTGTTACAGCAGGGATTAGAAAGGTGTAAGTATTACACCTCTTGAGGGAAAAGGCTTCCCTAATGCAAGGGTTACAGCTTTGATGGGGGTGGGGAATTCTCCAGGGCAAGTGTTCCAGCTCCTGACAGGCAGGAGCCAAGGGCTACCACAAAGTCACACTGCATTAGAAACCTCACACCAAGACCTGGGGGAGGGGACTGCCTGTGCTTGGGTGAGAAGCAACAAAGAATTGAGTAGAAGACAAGATTTATGTAGGAACACTGTGGAGCTGGGGGCTGGGTAGGGGGAAGGCAATGCTTTACAGGTTGGCCTGGGATTGGAGGGAAGGATTGTGTGGGACTCTGGGACAAGTGGATTTTTTGTTGTTGTTGGTTTTGGTTTTGGTTTTGGTTTTGGTTTTATTTTATTTATTTATTTTTTTGGTAGGGTGGAGCCTGGCCCCTCTCAGGAACAGCTATTACAGTTTATGGGAAATCTGGGAAGCAGGGCCTGGCTGTTGACACTCCTCAGTTTAGTGTCTAGCTATTGGAGCTCCTGGGGGCTAGTGTTGGTCACTCTTGAGGCTCCCGGGGTCAGGCCTAGCTGCCAGTGTAGTCTAGGGATAGAGACTGGCAGCCAGAGGTCTCCAGAGGTGGGGATTATAAAGGAGTCTCTGTGCTTGGCAGGGAAAGCCTCCACTCTCCACTCCTATCCCCAACCCCACCACTGCCATCCAAGTTAGCATGAATAGCCAACACTGTTTGTTTCTCCCTGTGGCAGGGCTGAGAGAACAAGCAGAAAATTTGGGTTTCTTTGGGTAACCTGGCTAGGCCAAAAGGATTTGGGTCCCCAATGAAAGGACACAGGTCTTAAGGTAAGGTGGAGGGTCTTGCAGCTCCTGGGGGTGGGGTGCACACCTATGTTGCCATAGCAACAACAGAAGTAGTCAAAGATAAAGTCACTGCCAGAGCCAGGGCAATACAGGAGTCGGGGTGAGGTGCCCTGTGAACCTGCAGGAAATCACGTGTTGCCTCAGAGCTACTGTGGCTACCATCTTGGGTTGGCTTACTTCCCCTTCCATTTTAGACCTGTTTCTCCAACCAACAGAACTGACAGAAACACACAGAGACATACCCAAGGGACACAGTCATACAGCGTGAGACACACAGGGTTAGGGTTAGCAGTAGTGCTTGGGGATATTCTTCCTCCTCATCTTCCTCCTTGTCCTTCTCTGTTTTTTCAACACCGGGTTTCCCTGTGTAGTGCTGGCTGTTCTGAAACTCTCTCCATAATAAAATGTTATGGGTCTTGGGTAGCTCAGAGTTTCACCATGACCATGAAATATAGCAGGACTTTTTGGACCTGCCAGCAGTTTAAATAATGACTCAGAGGCTTATTAATATTTAAAAGTATAAGCATCCAAAATCGCTGAAGACCCCAGACTCAGATAGTATGCAAAGACAAAGAGCGTTTATTCTGCAGAAACATCCAGTATGCAGGAGTCAACCATTCTTTGAAATGGTGACCCCAGACAGAGACACATAGGCCTTCTTATAGGGAACCGGGGGAGCTCTCTAGAAGGATTAGGTAATCTGAAATTTCATTGGTGAGTGCTGGGGAGGCGGTCGCAGGTGGTCAGTGGTCTGCATTCCTGTGTCATGAACGTTTAACCATAGGATGAGATGGGGCTGCCCAGCACAAGTGGCCCAACCAGGGATAAGGTATTTTTCCATTTTTGTGGTTATCCCCAGGCTGTTCATTGGGAGGGAGTTTTATGACCTTGTTTCTGGATTTTATGGTCTGTTCCTGGAGCTGGTGCCGTATGGCCTTCTTTTCTAAATCAGGCCTGGTTCTTAAATGGAGGCAAATGGGGTTTATGTTGTCCTTTCAAAAGCTTAGGCATTTATCTGGGTAGATCCTTAGCTAGCTCATCTAAATCACCCTGACTAATCCTGGCACTGTGCGCTGCCGTTTGGGCAGCTCTAATTCCTTTTTCCTGTTCATGTGCATCCACCTCTGTACCCTGCTGGTGAACCTTTCCCTTCTGCCTTCTTCTCCCTGATACCCTCTCTGTGCATGGAAGTTTTACCCTTTCTTCCTGCCTCAGCTATTGGCCATCAGACCTTTATTAAAGCCAATCAAATTCAATTTTAAACTGCCGTAGGCAGGTGAGGAAGAATGAATATTTACAAAATGGGAAACGTGGTGATGGGCCATAGCTTCTGCTGGTACAGAATTAACAACTGAATATATGGAGACATGCCTTCACACAGTGCACCCCATCACACCTACCTTTTAGTCCAATAAATGACCTTTTCTCTAACATCAATAAACTATATTAAATAAGAACAATGTTGGCGAACTATCACACTATTTTTGTGAGTCCAAAGTTCTGGACCTAAATCATTTTCTATCTCTATTTAAACTTTTAAACCTTCTACCTTTAAAACTTATATTACCTGTGGGAAGCCACTTCATAAGCACATCGCCATTACAAGATGGCGATGACATCTGGCTTGCCGTTGGCATAAAAAACGCCTTGTGCGCGTGTGCCTGTAAATCCCAACGATCTGCGGCGGAGTGCCTTTGGTCACGTCAAATGGCCTGATCGTCTCACAGCCTATTATGAGTCGCCACGTCTGAGGCGGGCATAGAGCTCTATATAAGGGGAGGGTTTTGAGATAGTCGGGGTCCTCCTCAACTGAAGCTTGTGATCTTGCTCTCAAGATACATTAAAGCTTGTACTGCAGAAGGATCCTGTGTGTGCCGCGTTGTTCCTGCTGGCGGGAGATAGCGCGGGACAATTACCAACCTAAAAATATCTTTCTAGACCTTAAAACATTTTCTTAGATCATAAACAACTTAAGCTATAATGTCTTTAATCTTTAATAAGGAAAACTGTAAGACTGTACCTATCTAGTCTTCAAACCCATCAGAGACCTGAGAGTAAGTAGATATTACCTGAGGAAACAAGAAGTACAGAGAAAGCAGCTTCAAAAACTATGAAAATAACAAAGACTGTTGGTTGCCACGGACCACCCCAGCCAGGTATGGGTGTCCTTGGGATGTGGGTTCTTGAGGCCAGGTGGGTAAGGATTCAGTGGTGACAAACAGAAACAAACACAGAAGCAGTTTGAATATGAATGTATTTTGCAGCTCTCAAGCAGGGGATTTTATATATTAAAAACCAAACATTACAACTCTTAGAAACTGTATCCAATGAAACAATCACAAATATGAACAAAAATCATTTGGCACAGTAAAGCACAAAAATCATCCAAGCCTTACAACTCTGAAGCTATGTATTCAGTGAATCACAAGCAGAACAGGTAACATCATTATTAATATAAATCTTCAAAATATAACAATTTTAAAAGGGGGCAGTCGTCCAAGGCTAGTGGCATATTTCCAAGAGCAGGTTAATAAATCTTTATGATCAGTGCTCTTAATTGCTGAGCTAACTCTCCAGCCTCATATGGTCAATTACTATTTAACATCTAATGCCTAATTTTTTATAAATCTTCAACACATAAATTTAAACTATTTTAATTCTTTTTATTTAAGGCTATCTTTACCATATACCAAAACCCACCTCCGATGACACACGTGTAGCCATATGAACTTTTATTGTTGGGAAAGTTTTTCTATCATAATAGTTTTGTAAATGATTTAGAAAGTAATAGCGTTGGTTTCCCTGAGGATAAGTTCATGTTAGTGACCCCATCTCAACGGATGGTTTCTTACCCATTATTCACACTTAAGATCTGGGCCTAGGCTACCAGGAACATGTAAATAAGAAAAAGAATAAGAGAAACCAAACAGATAGATTGCCATGAGAACTATGGCTCAATAATTCTTCTCCGGTGAAGAGTCCCACAACCGGTTCCAGCAGGCCTCCCCTTTTTGAGGTCAATTGCCTCAGTCTGTGGACCTTGTCATACAGATCCTCCTGGAGGTGGTGTGGTAGTTGGCTACCTGGTGAGTCACTCAAGTCTCCTCTGTATTAGTGTGGCATCTATTCTTTGGCTGACAGGCCCTGAATATCTGACAGACATGTAAGGGGGCAGTGTTTTCCCCGTGGTTAGCTTTGCCACATTTGAAGCAAGCTCCATGTGTAGGTGCTTTGGTACCCATCTTCATCTTTGGAGTAGAATGGAGTTCTGCCAGGAGCTGATGTGTGTGTCTCACTGTCATAAAAAACCTTTCATTATTTTATTTTATTTTATTTTTTTGAGACAGGGTTTCTCTGTGTAGTCCTGGCTGTCCTGGAACTCATTCTATAGACCAGACTGGCTTCAAACTCAGAAATCTACCTGCCTCTGCCTCCCAAGTGCTGGGATTAAGACATGCACCACTACCACCCAGCCATTATTAAAATATTTTACATGCCATATTCTATAGATCTCTGAAGTGTTTGGGGACCACCTACCTACCTAAAGTGTATCTAGCTATTTACTTTCTGTTTAACATTGATAGTATACATAGAAGGCTAAATAAAGCTTTGAAGTGGGAGCTTATGGTTTCTTTGGAAGGTCAGTTGTGTTGGATGGTGTTTTGCTGGAGTAAACACATGAAGGAGTGCTTTCCTGAAGTGGATATGGCTGAAATGATGTTTTGCTAAAGCAAGCATGTGAAGGGATGCATGATGAAGAATTCTTAGCTAACGATACATATGTAGTCTGCCTTATATTTTGTAGCTGAGATCTATTTATCAGGACTCCATAGAGAGAAACATAGCAAAAAACATCTGGTGGTGTGTTGGTGGCTCCTTGCCCCTTCCTTTGACTTGGGCTGAGAGGCAGAGTGAGATCAGCTAATACAGACTCATGTGGAGTTTTTCTAAGACAGACTCACGTGCCCAGGCAAGACCTGTGGAGGACGTGTGATATCTGAAGGGAGTATAACTAGGACTCAACGGACTGTGAGAGATTGCTGGCATAGCTAGCTTCTTGGTCTCCTTTGCTGATCTCTGCATCATTTCGAGAGGCACAGCATGGAACTTTTCTGGCATTCCTGGTGGTTCTGCTGAATCCTGCTGATTCTGCAGAGGCCTGGCTGTCTCTGCTAGGTGGTGCCACTGCTGCTGATTCATGTTTGTTATGCTGACACTACAGAACTGGACTGCTGGTGTGTCTGTGAAGTGTTCGTGAGTGGATCGAGCTGTGCTGTTGATTCATGTGAAGCGAACTGCTGATTTCCTAACAAAGCAGATTGGATTTGCTCCAAAGAACAATTTCTAAATAGGTCCATTCCCCTGTATTCTAATAACCTTTCTTTCCTACTACTTCTGGTGGGTGGTGGGCTAGAAGGGAGGTTTAAACATTTAAGAACCCATATTGAAAGAAGGGTTGAAAAAAATCAAAGTTACAAAATTTATGTCTGCAATTAACTAAACTAGTACATACATAACATGGCTATAAGTTTGATTATTTATAGGTGACTAACTTACTAATTTATATTCCTTAATTATCCTAAGCAGTTTACAAAAATAGTAGTTTTCAAGGACTAGAACTTTACATTTTTAAATGAGTTGGATATGCACATATACCTTAAATAAGAGTTGAATCATATATACAGTATGTTGTAGCAAATATAGACTTAAATTTCTATCAATATACAACAATCCATACCAATGTAAGATATTTGAGACTTCTTGTTAATTCTTGTCTAAAAGGGGAAATACTAATCTACTCTTCTTTTTCTTTTTCAGTGTGATTCAATAACCATTATATTTTGTCTTTTTATCTTCATATTCCCCTTTTCCTTTCATCACATTTCACCCATAACATTAGATAACAGAGAAAGGATAGAGGGAAGAGAAAGAGAGGAAGAATCTAGCTTTCTTTACTTTGTTTCCTCCTTGACCAGGACCAATAATGACTTGTAACCAACTCCGCAAATGACAACAAATATCCGTAACCCACTAAACAACCAAAACCAACCCCTTCACCTCTTGAGAATAAGGGGATCCTGTTCTTAAAATTGCTTCCTACTGTCTGGGGGCAAAAGCATCTTTTGGGGGCCGTAAGAAAACTGGGATTTTGGGCCAAATCCTGGGAGAGCTATCTGTTTCATTTGCTATCTAGTCTCTGTGTGATAGGAAAGTGCAGGTCTTTTTTTTTTTTAAGATTTATTTATTTATGTGTATGAGTACACGGTAGCTGTACAGATGGCCGTGAGCCATCGTGTGGCTGCTGGGAATTGAACTCAGGTGAACTCAGGACAGCCCTGCTCGTTCCTGCCCTGTTTGCTCCAGCCCTGTTCACTCAGGCATAATACACTGCCGCTGTCTTCAGACACACCAGTAGAGGGCGTCATATCTCATTACGGATGGTTGTGAGCCACTATGTGGTTGCTGGGATCCCAGCTCAGGACCTTCTGAAGAGTAGTTAGTGCTCTTACCCACTGAGCCATCTTGCCAGCCCAAAAGTTCAAGTCTTAACTGAAGTCCTGGCTGAAGCAGTCTGTGAGGCTGTAGCCAGAAGCAGTGGGTAGACGTGCCATAATGCCATGGCTACGAGAATCCTGGAGGACACTCCAGACTCCCAGTGAGAAGTCGAAAGGGTTTGATTTCACGAGAGGTCTTTGGCGAGAAGACCTCTACTGAGTTATTTGGTGTTTCTCCTGTGGCACTCATGGCAGGGGTGCATTGGTATTTTACTTTCTGTTTTTCTGTTTGTGTGTGGACTGGAACTGATGCTATTTTTGGACAGAATGGGACAGACTGCTTCAACTCCTTTAGGCTTCACCCTGAAACATTGGAGTGAAGTAAAAACCAGGGCTCATAACTTGTCTGTTGCTGTTTGAAAGGACAAATGGACCACTCTGTTCTTCCAAATGGCCCACTTTTCAGGCAGGGCGGCCAGCGAAAGGATCTTTCTCCCTCCCTGCCATACAGTCTCCTCAGCTGTTCCCAAGTAAAAGAATTAGCATTTGTGCCACCTGTCTAGTTCTTTCTGGGTCTCTTATTCCATGTCTGCAGCCATGATTTCTAGGAGGTCTCTCCCTTGATGAAATCTAGTTTAGTTATGCAGTCCAAATAGACTTATAAAGTTAACAGGTGTCTTTCACCTGCTCAAACATAGAGCAGAGAATCACTGTTAGCTGATTGGTGCACACTGCACATTCCATACATGTGTTAATGCAGAAATGTAGGTTACCTTTAAAAGTTTGTGTGTTTTCAAAGCAAAAGGACAAACAACCAATGAGGACAAGACAAGTAGCCCAGGTGATCCAACCTCACAGACCACCTCAGATGCTGTTTCCTCAAAACCTTCATCCAGAACAGCTCCAAAGTGGCTGGCAAAAATGGCCCAGCCAAGCGACTCCTTTGCAGAGCTTCAAAACTGAAACCAAGTTGATCAGTGGCTGAGTAGAGTCAGAGAAAGCAGAGAAGTACAGACAAGACAAACACAGAAAACACAAAAACACAACCTCAGTACTTGCTTGAGTGGTCCTGAATCCAGTCACTGGTCCCGAGAGAAGGACTATTCCCAGCCAACACACCAAATGTAAGACCCAAAGAGCCTTATGTTCAGGATGTCCCACTCACAGAAACACAGAGATGGAGATCAATGCAACAAGCATGAGGTTTATTGATCCAGTGCGCTGGGGCCATCCTGCAATCTGGGCAGAGGCGACCCCCAACATTCCAAGCACACAGTTTTTATACAGTTATTGAGGTAGACTTTGGGAGCAGCATGAATTGGTTTACACTCATTTGAGGCCTGAGCTGCCCTTTTCTCGGCATTTGTGGCCCCAGGCAAGGTGTGGTCTTAATTACCAGAAGGGGGAACTGAAACATTTTTGGTTGTTATCTGCACCTGCCCTGCCCTGTGGTTGGGGGTAAAGTTTGTATTGCTGGGACATACCAGGAAGGGAGTATTCCTGGCAAGGTCTTTCAGCAACCACCTTATGTTCTTCTCTAAGGTCACACACACCTTCCCTTCCTGCCTCAGCTATTGGCCATAACCTCTTTATTAAAGCCAATCAAATTCAATTCTAGATTGCCTTAGGCAGATACCAGGATGGGCCATAGCTGTCTGCTGGTACAGAAGTAAGAACTGGATATACAGAGACACACCTTCACACAGTGTACCCCAACTGTAACCTCCTCCTCTGCAGCTTCTGTTCTGCCGCCAGAGTAGCTCACCTAGGGTGGAGTTTCCTGAGACAAAGAGAGCTCCTTTATCCTGCTGCTAGGAACCACTATCTGCTGATTTGCTGAGTGCTCCTGCCTGGCAGGCTTCCACTAACAAAGAGATGGACAAAATGCTAATGACTGGATGAATTCCTGGCATTGAGGGGGAATGGATTTACCTCTTATAAAAGGCTGATTTTCCTAAGTAAATTTGGACCTTGATTGGAATCTCTTTGACTTGGTCTCATTATTTCTTTCGTCCTCTGACTTCCCCTTTTTTTTCCCCAGGCCCTTGCCTCTCTTTCAGAAACCCGGTTTGCATAGCTGTTGGCAGCTACACCCAACGATGAATAAACTTTAATATAATATGAAGAGGCTTTTAATTAGGTACTGGTGGCCAAACCTGGTGCCAGGACTGCATCTATCTGAGAGTGCTCCAAAGACGAAGCCCCTAACCATATCAGCCAGGGCTTATGAAGGGAAAACCAACAAAGTTACAATCCTAAGTCTCACAGTTTTCTTTTTGATCAGAGTAAGCAAGTTTGATTACAAAGGCAGAAATAGCAGTTAGTCTTAAGACCTACTATCTGTGAAGAGCAGCTAATTTTACAAGCCCAGTGAATTTTAAGAATTGTCTTTAGTATCCTGGAAGTAGGCTGTTAGGGAACAACCTGTATAAGCTAGGGGCTTCCATGTTTGAGATTCTTTTTTTGGTTTCTCAAGCATGGTAAGTAAATTTAAGTGTTAAATGTATTGTTAACCATCACACACACTGGCCTACGTCTGCCTCCCCAGTGCTGGGATTAAAGGTCTGCACCACCACTGCCTTTTGCTTGTTTTTGTTTTTCTGTTTCTTTGAGGAATCTTTTCTAAAACATACCAATGAGCCAGAGCTCATTTAATTATCTTGTTTACAAATTATGCTTCTTAACAACCAATCCATTTTAAATAGAAAAATTGTTGAGAAATATGCTTACTGCTGTCAGTATGTGGTGATCTAGACATGAGTCCCTCCACAAAAGGAGTAAGTAAGGTGCTGGCTTTAGCCTTCACTGATAATTCAGTTTATTGCCTGTATCACTCCTTCCTACGTATTATCCTCATGCTTAGAGACTTCATATCCATCTTTTAAATATTTTACCCACTGAACTTCACCGTGTACCCACAAAATGTCCACACGTGCTCTCTCAGAAGCTCTCACCCTGCAATTGAAAGGAACCTCATAGCTCTCACCCTGGGTCAGTTACAGTGTTTTACGTTTGTCCTCTATTTTCTGCTGTCCCTTTCTTGTATGCCTTGTAGCCCCCTGATGTTTTTGCTATGTTATTTTTGCACAGCAGACCTGGCAATGGGACCAGTCATTGTCACCCTGAAGCTCTCATTGGCTTACTTGGTCTCTATTCCTCCCTACCCCTCAACCTTCCTGGAGAATCTCTCACTCTTACTCTATAACCAAACCATCTCAATACAGCCTTCTGAGAATTATTCTCCTAGTCTCTTCAGAAATATAGGAGGGTGTATTGCCTGAGTCACGGTAGGTAGCCAAGTTAAGACTCTTCCCATGCTACATGACTGGAGGATCCCTTCTTCCAAGGATCCAGGACTACCCCTCTGACATAGATCCTCCTCCATAGAAAATAGCTATAAATACAAATACAAAAATGCACAGAATTTATATTTCTCATAGTCAACAATACTAGCTGAGACTACAGTCTCCAGCATCCCTTGTGAGGGTGTCATTCTGCTTCTACATCTCATATTCTTCGTGATGCCATCTGCACACTGCCATGAATAAACAGAATTCCGGCTTTGCCTAAAGTCAGACCAAGCCTTTCCTACCGCCTTTCATCTCGAGGAAAGCAAGGTCAAACCAAATCTCTGCCTTTCATTTCTCTACAGTAGGAATGCACGGTGCTGGGGAAGTGGCTGAAACTTACTGTTAGCCTCAAGGTTTTGAGACAAAGGCCAAGTTGGTGCAGGCCAAAGGTCCCCTACCCTCTGCCTCTTCTAACCAGGATCCCATCCTTGCAAAAGTCCAGTGCAAAACACTGGACAAAGATGACACTTAGTTGTGGATGCCAAAGTGACCACTATTTGCTTATAGGAGATTCCACTAGGCACCTCCCAGGGACCTAGCAATGGCTTGCATCATCACCTGCAGCCATTACCTATCCCTGAGGCATATAAAAGGACACCTTGCCACCCCAGCTCTCTGCCTTTTTCTCTCTTTCTATTCCCATGTGTTCCTGGACTCTGACTCTCTCTCTCTCTCTCTCTCTCTCTCTCTCTGTCCTTCTCTGTCCCCCTTCTCTGCCCCATGGCTCTGCTCCCATCTGTCTATCTCTACACCTTTTCTCCCTCTCCTTCCCCCCAAATAAACTTCCTTTGTACTAGGTTTGTGGCATGGAGTGATTTCTCAGGGGACACCTTGGCACAGGCACACCAGGCACCCCCTTGCTGCTGCGTTATATTTTATAACAGCCAGTGGACCTAAGACCACTTTATAGGGCTCTAAACACTGAATGAGGCTGTAATCCCAATGCCTCACCATCACACTACTCCCTCCCCCTCCCCTTTAAGAAGCCCCTCCCCAGCTCAGCCTGATGACTTCACTGAACCCCTCCTGTGAGGTTGGTGAAGCTGTCTGAGTGCTGCCCCCAATAAACCTGCCTTTATACTTTAATTTGGCTCAATTCAATTTATTGGAGAATGAAATTTAATGGATTGGAGAAGCCAGTCATTTATATTCTGATCCACAGGCAGAGAGATAGAATGAAGGGCTCTGGTAGGCCCAAATATGGGACCTACAGTGGCCTGCTTCTTCCCTTCTCCCTTCCCTCTTTGTTTCTATATAAACTTCTCTCTCTCTCTCTCTCTCTCTCTCTCTTTCTCTCTCTCTCTCTCTCTCTCAGAGTTAAGAATAGATTTTTAGAATGAAAGCCAAGAACAATACATCATAAGAGCAAGGGTGCAGAAGAAAATAAAGCATCTAAACGAAAAGTAAAAATAAAAAATGTGTTCTTTAAAACCTAGCCATCCCAACATTGTCCTCTCTAGAACCTAGCCATCTCAGCCTGTCCACTCTAGAACCTAGCCATGTAACATTGTCCTCTCTGGAACCTAGCCATCTCAGTCTGTCCTCTCTAGAACCTAGCCATGTAACATTGTTCTCTCTGGAACCTAGCCATGTAACATTGTCCTCTCTAGAACCTAGCCATCTCAGCCTGTCCTCTCTAGAACCTAGCCATGTAACATTGTCCTCTCTGGAACCTAGCCATCTCAGCCTGTCCTCTCTAGAACCTAGCCATCTCAGCCTGTCCTCTCTGGAACCTAGCCATGTAACATTGTCCTCTCTAGAGCCTAGCCACCCCAGCATATCCTCCCCTCCCATTCTTTCCTTTCCATTCTACTTATTATTTTTGACAGTCCCTTAGACTGATTCTTTTTATATATTTAACACGGCCATCCTCATGCTTGATGATTTCTCCCATGCTCCTACCCAACACTGCTCCACTTGTCCCAAATCAGCAGGAATAAGGGTCACAAAAGGCAAGGTGTTGAGGTGAGGAAGGCTGGATATGAGAAACAAAGAAGACAAAAGCAAAAGCTGGGACCAGAGGCCTTGCACAAGATGATGTCTTATGCCAAGCAAGTTTATTTAGAAATATAGCATTTTTACAGTGTTTGGAAGGGAGAAATGGCTGAGGTCACATAGTTGAATCACCCAAGGCTGACATACAGGACACAGGATGTCACACCTGCTAATTCCCAAGTCATCATCTAAGGAATGTTCTATTTTCAACTGTTTTATTTTTGGTTGTGTTGTGCTGGGGATTGAACCAAAGGCCTTGATGTTGTTAGCCAAATACTCTACTACTGAGCAACATTCCTACATTTAGGGGAATTTACTTTTAAGTACTTTAATATTTAATGTACTTAATTAAATTTCTTTAATAACATTCTTAAAAATCAAGCATTGTTTTATACTTTGTATAGCATTGTTTTACACTTTCTATACCCTTGTAGACATAGTCTATCTTATAGTCAATAAGGAAAAAAAATATTGTTTGGAAAAACAAACAAACAAACAAACAAACAAACAAAACCAAGCCAGGAACCTCTCTGTTTCTGACTATAAAGGCAGTGCCTGGTGAACTGTTACCTCTTTACCTTTCCTGGATGATCCGCTCTCAAGTTCTCCTTCTGCAGGATCCATTGTCTCATATGCTGCCTTCACATCAGCATTGCATAGATGTATCTCAATGTGCCCCCCTCCCCATGAATCATTGGAGGATGCTGAAGGATGTAGGATGGTGCGGCTCTCCAGTCAGCCTCAGGGGTCAGTGGCCTCATCGCAAGCCTGTTAACATGGATCCCAGTATTCTCTCACAATCCTTAACTATCCATCTTTTCTCTTTTTCCAAAACACATGGAAATGAGAAACCTTGAAAGTTTAAACATAGTATCTGGACAGTAAACTACGTATCTCTGAGCAAAAGATCATATCTTAAGTCTTTGGGTGGGATATGTGTGTTTGTACATAAGTTTGTGCCCCAAATAGCTTGACTATTTTTGGACAGGGTATTAATTACTATGTAGCCCTGGCTGTCTTAGAATTCAATATGTAAACCATAGCTTGAATTCACAGAGATCTGCCTGCCTCTGCCTCCTGAATGCTGAGATTAAAGGTATGAGTCACCACACTTGTCTATAAAATAGTTTTGAATAGAAGGTCACTCAGTATCTTCTGAAAAAAAGTGTCTTTTGGAGTTTAAAAAGTGATATTTTCATTATTAATTTTCCTTTTATTTTTTGCTCTTTAAAAAATTTGAGAATGGTATACATACATACATACATACATACATACAATGTATTTCAATCAAGTCCAAATATCTCCCTTCCATCTCCTCCTCTATTCTCGTCACAATTATTCTCTCCACATTTTATGTGTTTTTGTATTTTTCACATCCACAAAGTCTACTTATTACTGCCAGTATGTGCATAAATACATGACCAACTACCTCCTGAAATATGAGTAGGTTCTCAGAGGCTGTACCTCTGTAGAAAACTGACTGTCTTCCCATTAGCCATCAATTATAAATAGCTCCTTACCTGGAGTTTGGATTCCCTGACTACCATATTAGAATTTTGTCTAGATGATTTTGTTCAAGTCTTGTGAATGTTATAGTGTTATATCGATATCTATGTCTATAGCTATATTCTTCCTTCCTTTATTTTATTTTATTTTTTATTAGATGTTTTCTTTATTTACATTACAAATATTATCCCCTTCCCTGGTTTCCCTCTGAGAACCCCTCATCCCATCCCTATTAGTTTTCATTTTAATGAAGAAAACTGACTAGAACTACATAGCCACATTTTATTAATATTTGTTATAGTTAGGAAATCTTTAGTGCAATATATATATATATATATATATATATATATATATATATATATATATATATTTTGTTGTGTGTGTCAGGACCTTATGTCATGTGGGGTGGCCTTGAACTCTTTATAGCTGAGGGTGATCTTAAACTCCTGATCCTTATTTCTACCTTCTCAGTGCTGAGATCATAGGTGTGTGCCATGGCTCCGCATTGCTCCTCCTCCTTGAAATTCAGTGTTTTAAAAACTATTATTTAGTACTATCATTTTTGGGGTGGGACTTTTGAAAAAATTCAGTCTTAATGTTAAATTAAAAATATAACATGTTACCTAGAAATGTTCTTTTAATTTTAAATTTGGAAACAAAATTCTGTTAGCGTGAAGTTGAGACAATTGTTCTTGGCTTATTTTGATCTTTTGAGTACTTTAAAAATTATAAATCAATAACTGGATTTCAAACACAGAGAATTTATAATATTTATTGATATTTTGTGATTTTGAACTTATTGTAGGGATGTTACAGCTCTACTAGTGTGGAGTTCTCTGCAAACGCCTTGGCCGGCAGTGTCCACCTGCAGGAGGCAAGAAGGGAGTCCATTTCGACACCACTCAGTAGACGGTGTTGGTTCAAACTTCAAGAGGCTGACCTTAAGTAGTATGGTTTTGGCATATGTAAGCACAGCACAATTTTGAAAAAGTTTCCTAGTGATAATTAACTTAATGCTGTGAACAGAACAAATCTTAAGATGTAACTATTGTAGAAATTCTTGTAAAATACAATGACATCTTCTATAGAGATAAATTCTACAGATTAACTACGAAAACAGTCTCAAGATAAAGGTCTGGGGCAGCCAGTGTGGCCTGGCTATACAGATGCCAAAGAGGTCACAAGGCCATAAAACACATCCATTCCTAGCCTTCTGGGCAGAAAACCTGTTACACATCTCTTCCTCTGAAGCCTCAACTCTGTGTGTTTAACATTCCTGTTTTCCCTGGTACTTATCTGTGAGCACAAGGACCTACATTTCTCCAACACACCAGCATTTTACTTATTGGAATTAATGTTTGCATATGTTCATTAAAATTATATTAAAATCAGGGAAATGCATATCTGTAATAATTTTCTTTTCTTCTTTCTGCATGTTCTTGTTTATGTACTTATGCATGTGGGTGAGTACATATACTTGTACACAGGTACACACATATGTAGAAGCAGAGGTTGCTGTGTTCTTCAACCTTTTCCCACATTATTTGCAGAGGCATGGTCACTTGCTGATCCCAGAACTCATCAATTTAGCTAATCTACCTAGCCAGTTTGTTCCAGAGATCCTCTGTGTTCATCTCTAGCATGCTGGGATGACAGATGGGCCTCTACTCATGTCTGGATTGTATATGGGTGCTGGGGATCTGAACACTGGTCCTCAGGCGTAACCCTCTGTGCCATCTCCTCAGACAGCCCTTTTCTTTATTCTCAGCACAGTTGGGAATGGAACCCAGTCCTTGCCCACACTAGGTAAGCTTTCTACCATCGAGCTTTATCCATAGCTCCTTGTAAAAAAAATTTTTTTTGACAACCTGGGCAATGCTGAAAGAATACAGTTTGCAAACCACAAACATAATTTAGAGCAGAAGGGCCTGAGCAGACTTTGTACTGCTGAGAGTCTTCTATCTGCAGAACTCTTAAGGATCAGGCCTTCCTGGTAGTGCAGAAGCACTGTTTCCCAGGCATGTTTGCCTATAGCTCAAAGTTACACAGAGATGACAGAGTAAGGGTGCTCTGCTTCCATGTCCCAAGACTGAGATTTACTGTCATCTATTGCCTGGGTAGCAATTCACCCCATTGTCAGTTCTGATCAATTTTAGCCTGAAGCAGTTATGGCTCCCAAGCTGGAAGAGAGGGAACCTAGTTTTACTAGAGGGTCATTTCATTGTTTTTAGTTACTGTCTGCTTAGCAAGGGGTGGGCTTCCCACCTAAGGAGGTGGGAAGGCAGCAAGCACAGAGGGAAGAAACTCAGACATAATTCAGAGAAGGGAGGAGTAAGAAGTTGTTTTCTTTTTGTTTTTGTGTTTGTGTTTCTTTCTTTTTTTGTTTTCTGGTGTCAGTAAGAGCTTCACCATGGTGCTTGTGCCCTAAACTCCCACCTGGTGACTCAGCTGAAAGAAGAGAAGGAGACCTCCAGCCAAACCAACCTGGCACTGTGGGCTCATCATGGGTGGCAGAGCGGCAGGCTGGCTCCATGGTGAGTTTGTTGTTGGTGTTTCTGTGGTGCATGCTCTTGGCAGGTAGGATATGGATGGAATGGGATAGAAGAGGACACTGCTGTGGCTCTTGCCATACCTGGCGGTCAGGTGGGGCCCCACTTACTGTGGTTATAGCCTACCAAGCCTATGAAAGTGCTGCAGAGTGCAGATTTAAGGGCCAATTCCTCAGGTATGCACTGAAGACCTACAATGTGCAAATTTGCCTTGATTGCATCCCTCTTGGTGCCGTGCTCCTTTACCTGTGATATTGGAACTAGAGGGAAAGTTGAGAAAAACAAAACAAAACAAAACAATTCCAGCTTTGTCCCATCCAGGCATCTTTAACAAAGTTTTTGCAGAGGCAGGAAGAGACAGTTTTCATTCCACGGTAACATTCTAAAGGTTTTGGTTCTGTAGCTTGGGAATCTAAGATAAGGGGCTGGCTGGTTCAGCACTAGGATAACTTCCTGTTCTGTCATCATGGCAGAGAGAGAGAGGTCTCTCTCCTGGTTCACACAGTAGCTCTAGTCAATGGCTTTAATCCCATTCAGAGACCTGCAACCCTATTCCCTAATCATCCCTCAAAGTCCTTCCTTCCAAATGCTGGGAGGATGAAGAATTCTGTACTTAGTACACCACCAAGCACGTTAATCACCAAGCATGTTAAGAAAAATGTAATGTTCTTAAGATGACAATGTATCCCAACTGATGTACAGACTTAGTGTGATTCTTTGTTTTTGTTTTTGTTTTTCTGAGATCCTCTATGTAGCCCTGACTGTCCTGGAACTCACTCTGTAGACCAGGCTGGCCTCGAACTCAGAACTCCACCTGGCTCTGCCTCCCACGTGCCCTAGTAGACTTCTGTGTAGAAATCGCTAAGCTGGAGCTGCTGAGATGCTTTTCTTGTCTTCTCTGCCTCTGACCCAGGTGCCATTGTCACCTACAGGAACACTTAGCTCTAGAAGGGTGCTAAGCTTGTGGCTCAGCATAGATCTTTGCACAGCCACCTTTTTCTGTCTGTTTCTTTCTTCAGTGTCTGCCCCAAGTGGGCAGTCCCTTGACTTGTAGTTCACCTTATTTTTCCCCCTTTTATTGAAAATAGATTATTTCCCCACATAATAGCCTGATTGTCAGGAGCCATCATAGGAGAAGGTAAAAACTAGCAGGTGAGCTTCCTGAGGTGGGTCCACCTTAGATTAAAATGTATGATGAATTTGCTCCGGTAGGTGAGGCCCAGGATAAATCCATCTCAGGGAAGATTCCTGATATTAATATGCTCTTCCTGTTACTAGTAAACACATATAACAATCACTAGGTATGAGCTCACTCTTTTGAGCAGATCTCTGCAGACCTACAAAGATGTACTATCTTATAGTGATGCTATATAAACAAATAGATAATAATTCTATAGAATTCCTAATTTGATTCAAATAATTTTAGGAAGAAAGTTTTTAGAGATAGTCTTAGTTGCTAAAAAGATGCAAGAAAGTTAGAATCAAGAATAGAATGTGCACCAGTGGTGGCTCATGCCTTTAATCCCAGCACTTGGAAGGTAGAGGCAGGTGGATTTCTGAATTCAAGGCCAGCCTGGTCTCCAGAGTGAGTTCCAGGACAGCCAGGGCTACACAGAGAAATCCTGTCTCTAAAATACCAAAAAAAAAAAAAAAAAAAAAAAAAAAAAAAAAAAAAAAAAAAAAAAAAAAAAAAAAAAAAAGAAAGAAAGAAAGAAAAAAGAAATAGAATTGCCCACTCCTCAGAACAGTAAGTAAAGTTTGCATAGTAAAAAGTACAATGAACTTTCATAATTACACTAAAAACATAAATAGACCTGGGGCAATTTTGTATTCAAGGAAAAACATTTATGTCCAAGGATAAAGTCACAGGTGTGCACTATGATAAGGCAAGGTCATACAAAAACTCTTGCTTTGAACTTTTAATGAGCATATTATAATGAAACACTGCTTAGAACTTAATAGCAACATCCTGTAAGTCCCATTCTATGTAACATTTTATCTCTGAGGTAATTTTCTAAAGAACTTTTTGTCTAAGGATGGATAAAAGACCAGAAAGAGAAATAAAGTTGTTGGTTGAATGGTTTGGCTTGGGGACTTCTGCCCTATCTATCCATCCATCCATCCATCCATCCATCCATCCATCCATCCATCCAAATGTATATGTCTGTTTGTCTATGTTTATGTGTAGGTATATGTGTAAGCATGCTTAACACTTGTGGAGTTGATTGTGACTGACAGTTGGGTCCAGCCAGAGTGTTGATGTGTGAATGTTTGAATGTATACACATCTGTGCATATTTGCTTGTATACAGCATCTTAATTCTCTTCCTTTCCTTCCTCTCTGGTTCACAAAGAGTTAACCAGCTTAGTCAGAGAGGCTTCTGGCTGATCACTAAAGAACACCAGCAATAAATCCTTTCACTTAATTCCCTGCTGCTAAACAGTATGTGTTAATTGCCAGATATTAGCGCTTATTAAAGCACAGTAATAAAGAGTTACATTTTTAGCGCTTAATGAAGCACAGAACAGTAAGAGTTAAGTTTCCCTAGTGCTTATTTAAGCATAAAGAGTTAAATGAAGCACAGAGACTTATAATGTTTAGTAAAGCACAAAGTTAAAGAGAAGAGAAACCAGAATTTTTTTTTAGCCATAGAATGTGCAAAAAGGTTTTTAGAATCTTTAAGAAGTTATCAGCAAGCATTCAGTATAGTTAGAGAGCTAGAAGGCCAGAGACCATCAATCTTTAAAACTACACCTATAGACAATCAGTCTTTAAAATAAAATACAATGCTGCATCCCACTTCAAGCCCATTCCAGGCCAGGCAGGCTCCCTGCACCTGATTATGGTTTTCCTTCCCTCTACTTCTCCAAGTTTCTCCCCTTTTCCCTTCTCATCTGAATCCACCACCTTTCTGTCTCTCATTAGAAAAGAACAGGCTTATAAGAGATAACAATGAAGTATAACAAAAACAAAAGGTAGTTAAGATAAAACAAAAACTTATTGGTCTGGAGAGATGACTCAGCAGGTAAGAGTACTCACTGCTCTTCCAGAGGTTCTGAGTTCAATTCCCAGCAACCACATGGTGGCTCACAACCAATTGTAATGGGATCTGATGCCCTCTTCTGATGTGTCTGAAGACAGCTACCAGGTAATCATATGCATAAAATAAATAATTCTTAAAAACAATACAAAACCAGATAAAGACATAAAGACAAAGAAAAAAATAAAACAAACCTTTTATTTACTTGTGTGTGGGCATACCCATGCATGTGGAGGTCAGGAAAAATTGCTGTCCAGTCTCCCTGCTGAATGAATATAGATACAACTATATTTTTAATTTATAAATCATGTTTAGTAAGTTTCCCTGATATTGAAAGATTCTTTTCTCATATAATATATACTGATTCCCCCTCCTTCTTCTGCTTCTACTTCCTTTCCTCTTCTCCCCATATCTGGATCTTTTCTCAACAAAATACTTGTGTGATGGTTATTCTTGGTTGATAACTTCACTACATCTGGAATTAGCTAAAACCCAAGTAGCTGGGTACACATACCTGTGAAGAATTTTTTATGAATAAAATAATTTGAATGGGAAAGACCTGCTTGTAATCCAGATCTTTTGAGGTGGAAAAAAAATCTACCTTTAATCTGGGTCATATCTTCTGATGGCAGCCTATGGGAAGAACATGGAAGAAGGAAGCTTGCTCTCTCTTTGCTGCTTGCTCTCACTGGCAAGTCCATTCCTTCACTGTCATTAGAGCCTACTTTGGGGTTCCAGCATGCATTAAAGACCAGCCGAGACATCTAACCTCATGGACTAAACAACTACTGGATTCTTGTACTCTCCTTTAGCAGGCAACCATTGTTAGACTAACTGGACCACACCCTGTAGCCATTCTGATAAATCCTCTTTATGTGTATATTTCATTCTATAAGTTCTTTTCCTCTTAAGAAACCTGACTAATACAGATTTTGGTACCAGGAGTTGTTCCAGAGCAACAGAAGTATAGAGATAAGTTGTTTAAGTATCAGGATTAGGTGTTCCAATCTGCCAGCACCTATAGTTACTAACATCTATCCAGTTACTGAAACCTCTTCTAGAAGCTTGGAGTATATTGAAAGCCCATGGTGTGAACTTGTCTGTAAAATTACAGACTTAAGGAGGCACATACATTTGATTATTCTGATTTACCACTTGGGAGAAGGAATAGATTTTGTGATTATATAAAACCTGTGACAGTTGGTGGAGAAATAAGGAAAATGGTGATGCTGGTTGGTTGCTCTTATCATCTCTGGATAAATGATAAAGGAAAATCATGCACTGCCTGGCAAAATTAACAACAATAAACTCACTAATAAAATTCACTGGCTCCAGATACACATAAACAGTCTCAAGGTTTCTAAGTCTGCTCTGAAGGAGAATCTTCTCTCTGGCAGCCACAGAGCCCAAATTGTGGAAAATCAAATTGAAGTTCTCATTGTAAGGTTGGCTGAGTTACA
>NW_022196904.1:105528815-105534996 GCF_008632895.1 Mastomys coucha
AAAAAAAAAAAAAAAAAAAAAAAAAAAAAAAAAAAAAAAAAAAAATCCATAACTGAATTACAAAGAGAATTCAGCATTGGAAGGTGTCATTTGGTGTTTTAAGAGCATTGGTTGGTAAAGATTGGGATCCTGTAACTTGGAATGGCAATGTGTGGGAGGATCCTACTGAATCTGAGAATGTCTCTCCACCCTCAGCTAAAGATGTGCTTACACCCCCACCCCTGAGATATATTGCCTTTTCATCTTTGACTGAGGAAATTAATCCTTCATTGTCTGCTAAACCAGAAGTGACCTTCTCTGAAAGGAAATAGCAGGCAAGACAATACTGATGTCCTTCAGGGCCCACCGATAGTCACTTCTAGACATATAGTCAGACTAAAGGCTAAACAGGTTCCTAGGAGGGAGGGAGAAACTGTAGTCTATGAAGATGTGTACTATCTACTAAAATGCTGGCTGAGTTTGTCAGTTCATTCAAGCAGAAAGAAATCTAGAGAATATGTGTGGGGATGGATATTAGGGGTGTGGGATGGATATTAGGGATAGAAGGAAAATGAAACTGAACCAGGCTGAGTTTATTGATATGGGACCACTGAGTGGAGATTCTAGGTTTAATTTGGAGGCTTACTTAATTAAAAATGGTGTCAAATGTTTTTTTGAATGGTTGGCTGAATCACTTGTCAAAAGATGGCCTACTGAAAAGGACTTATAGATGCCGGATGTCCCTTGGTTTACTGTTGAAGGATTTTTAAGGCTCAGGGGGATTGCACTGCTAGAGTGGGTACACTGTGTAAAACCTAACCCTCCACTTATGTGCAGGCCCAGAAGACATACCCTTCACTAATCATCTAAGGCATAAAATAATGAGAGGGGCACCAGCACATGTGAAGAGCTTTGTCGTCACCTTTTCCCTTGTCCCAGACCATGGGGTTGCATCTCTTCCCTTCAACACCAGCTTTGAGTGTCCCTTCCCACTGAACGTTTCTTTGCCCTCCCTCAAAGGCAGACCCACTGAAAGCTCACTCCTCTGGGGTCCCAGGCCTGAGTGCAGCTCCCAACATGGCCATTGCTCCCCAGCATGGTAATGATTCATACGTGGGTTTGTCTCTCTTGTGCTGGGAGTGTCTCTGGGGCTGAGGCTGAGTGTTGGCTCTGGCACAGAGTTAAACAATCCAAATAAATATCTGTTAACTGGATGTATGAATGCATGGGCAAGTGAATGAATGACTTAGTCAGGGACAGTGTTGGCCATTGGGTGTAACAGCTACATGCTTGCTCATCAAAGAAGAAGAAAATGTATGTTTATAACTGTTTCTGCGTTTTCATCCACATACATTACATCATTAGCCATGCACTCTATTTGATTTTAGCAGATCATTTTTATTTATTTAGTCATGTGTTTATAGACAGTACTTACTGTGTGCCGGACACTCTGTGGATTGCTGGAGAAAAGGTGGGAAGCACTGTGCATACATCTATGGAGTAGTTTCACCTTTGGGGTGCTTCTGATGCCTCACTATTCAGGATTTGCTTTCTTTTTGTATGTTGGGGCTGTGTCCTGTGTGCATATGTGTTTGTGTATGTGTAGGCATGCACATGCCACTGCAAGCATGTGGTTCTAGAACAACGTGTTGTTCTTCACCTTCAGTCTTGTTTAAGATGAGATACCTTTGCTGTTGGCTGCTGGCGAGGGTGGGCTGCCTGGACGCTTCCAAGCAATTCCCCCATCTTCACGTCCTTTCTCACTATGGCTTCAGTTACAGACTCGTTCCATTCCACTCAATTTATGATGTGGGTGCTGGAGATCCAAACTCAGGTTCCCATGCTTGTGTGGCTCTTGCACTGTGCCAATGGTTTTGTATCAGGTACCATTTTGCTCTGATACCTTTAAGGTGAATGATGGGTCTTAAATAGTAGACTCTGACTTTCTGGGCCCAGAAATCTCCTTACTCGACAAACAGTCAGAGGTTTCTGTGCCATGTGCAGCAGAGGAGGAATCTTCACTGCTTCACTCCTGTGGTCCTGCTGGGGCATCATTGTTCTCTTAGAACCAAGCTGAGTGGGAAGTTCCTGCTGCTGGAGCCAGAGGGGCTGGGGCCCCTGCGCTCATGAGGGTCAGTGCCTAGGGACTCTATCCGCATCCATTGCACCTGTAGGGAATCATACCCTGCTGTGCCCCACACCTGCTTGGTGACATCTGATGACCCTAACTTGGCTGTTTTCTTGCTATCATTTGGCAGCAGGCTGGCTGGGCCAATGGCTGGAGTTTACAGAACTGGGCATGGGGCTGGCCCAGGAGAAGTGCCTGAAAATAAGTGCATTATATGGGCCTTGTGCATCTACCTCTCAGGGTTTCTCCTCAGGAGTGCCATTACAGAATGTGGGGCAGGTAGGAAAAGTTCCTGAACCAAAGTCAGTTTGTCAGCTTTTATTAGCAAAGCTATAGTGGCAACTGCCCATAAACAAGCCAGCTAATCAGCAGAAACAGAATCAAGTATTTTGGAACGATAGGCCACTGGCTTCTTTTAGGGTCCTAGTGCCTGGGCAAGGACCCCCTTTATTAGATGGACTGTGTCCTGAACCGGCAGTTTGAATCCTGTCATGGAATCAGCCTATCTTAGTCCTCTCAGTTTAGAGGCTTAGTTCTTTTCTGATGTCTTCAGATCCAGATGTAGAACTCTCAGTTACCTGTCCAGTACCATGTCTGCCTGTGTGCTACCATGTGTCCTGCCATGATGATAATGGACTAAACTTCTGAACTGTAGGCCAGCCCCAAGGAAATATTTTTCTTTATAAGAGTTGCTTTGGTCATGGTGTCTCTTAATAGCAAAAGAGACCCTAATGAAGAAATCAGGCAATGGTCTGAAATATTTTAAGGTATTTTTCAATGTCCAGGCAGCCAAGCTTGAGGAGAGATAAGTTCTGAGATTTTTTTTTTTTAGGTGACAAGTTCACAAAGCAGTGTAAGGTATAACTTTATTTTTTTTTCAAAACCTATTTTTAATGGTGGTTCTTAAATGCTTTAACCTCCCCTTTAGCCTGCCACACACCAGAGGTAGTGGGAAAGAAAGGATACAGGGGAAAGTGGACCTGTTCAGAAATGGTTCTTTGGAGTGAGTCTTGTCTGTGTTGTCTAGAAATCTGCAGTTCACTTCACGTTAGCAGTGGCAGCTCCAGCCGCTCATAAACCCTTCACAGGTAGACCAGCAGTCCAGTTCAGTTGAGTCAGGATAGCAAACATGAATCAGCAGTGGTGGCACCACCTAGCAGAGACAGACAGGCCTCAGCCTTGGCTCAAGTCAGAAGAAGGCACCAGGAGGGATGCTAGAAGAAGTTCTCAGCTGTGCCACTTTCATTGAAATGAAGATCAGTGAAGACTTGAGACCCACAAATGTTGCACAGCTAGCTCTATAAGCAAGCCAAGCTTAGCCTCTGTTACTATCTGTCGAGTCCTTTTTATATTCTCTCCAAACATCACATGTACTCCATGTATCTTGCCTCAGCACGTGCATGCATCTATCTCAGCTGACATCACTCTGCCAGTCAGCCTAAGTCCATGGAAGTGGCAAGAAACTGCAGCATGCCACCAGAAGGTTTTTTTTTTTTTTTTTTTTTTGTGAATTTCTCTCTATGGGGTCCCAACAAATGGAGCTCAACTACGCAATGTAAGGCGGATACATGCATGTCATCAGCAAAGAATCCATCATGTGTCCTTTCATGTGCTTGCTTTAGCAAAACATCTTTTCACTTGTGAACTGCTTCAGTTCCTTCACGAGTCTGCCTCAGTCTTTCACCTGTGTCCACTTCAGAAAAACATTCCTTCATGTGTTTGGCCCAGCAAAACACCATCCAACACAACTGACTTTCCAAAGAACCCTTAAGTTTCCAATTTAGTAAGGCATTTAGCCACTTCTGGCCCAACACTGTTGGTATACAAATTCTTCCCTAGCAATATCCACTATCCATTGCTGTTTTCCCAGGACCCCAAATCATACTATGACTTGATTTCTCCTGGATTATACTCAGTGACATCTTCATTGAAGCTGAATGGGGGCTCAGAACAGCAGATGGCTCTAAGATGGTTCTGCAGCTGGGTTTCCTGAGGTCAGACTCCTTAGCGATCTGAATTGTATACTTGTAACCTTGAGTTTGGGGGCTTTGGTCTTTTTGGTATCCTGGCCAGTATATTATGTCCAGTTCAGCTGAGATTGCCTCCAGCAATTGAATGATTTTATGCTTGTTTTTTAATAGTCTTTCTTTCTGAAGTGAGCAAGTCTCTTTGTCTATAAGTCTGTATGTAAACATAAGCCACAGCAAAGGCATTCTGGCTGTCTATATAGATGTTCACCCTATCAAAGGATCTGCACCAGAATTATTATTTTTATTCTGTGGGCAAAAGGGCCCGTAGGCAGGACTTATGCCTAGATGACTTCTTTTTGACCTGAGACCACCCCTATTCCCACATAACTGGTCCCTTCCTAGATGAAGCTACTGCCATTTGTGTAGAGATCCACATCTCTGGTGGTAAGAGAGATGTCTGTCAGGTCATATGATGTCCAACATTTCCAGGCAGTCATGGATAGGTGTCAGGGTCATTGCCCAGTGACAGAATGGTGAGGCTAATGGCCAAGGATTTATCAAAGGTCACTCTGTTCTTATCCAGGAGAAGGGCCTGATACTGAGCAGATGGGAGCAGGCTCAGATCTTACCTGGATTACAACAGTGGCACATTTGGCCAAGACAGGGAGTCTGTCTTCTGCCCATACCATGGGAACTTTTTTTTTGTTTTGTTTTGTTTTCGAGACAGGGTTTCTCTGTGTTGCCTTGGCTGTCCTGGAACTCACTATGTAGACCAGGCTGGTCTTGAACTCAGAAATCTGCCTGCCTCCACCTCTCAAGTGCTGGGATTAAAGGCGTGCGCCACCACCTCCCAGCCCCTATGGGAACTTCTTAAATTCATGTTTCCCATTTAACTTCTGGAAGATGAGTCAAATTTTGGAGGAGCAATTATCCCTTACTTATTTGGGCAGATTATTGTTCAAGATTTTGTAGGCGATCCTAACTGTAACTTGGGGGCACCCCTGAGAATGAAATCATAACCTGAAGTTTGCTTAGAAGATCTCACTCGGGTTCAGTAGGATCCTGGCAGCAGCTGCGGTGGCTCAGGTCTTCAGTAGCTCTTTCTGTCTCCCTTTCGTTTCTGGAAACATGGCCTCTGGTGTGGCTGTCTCTGATGATGTCATCAAGGTGTTCAATGACATGAAAGTTCGCAAGTCTTCAACGCCAGAAGAAGTGAAGAAACACAAGAAGGCAGTGCTTTTTTTTTTTTGCCTGAGTGAAGACAAGGACATCATCCCGGAGGAGGGCAAGGAGGTTCTGGTAGGAGATGCGGGGCAGACTGTGGACGGCCCCTACACCACTTTTGTCAAGATGCTGCCAGACAAGGACTGCCGCTACATTCTCTATGATGCAACCTATGAGACCAAGAAGAGCAAGAAGGAAGACCTGGTGTTCATTTTCTGGGCCCCTAAGAATGCACCCCTTAAGAGCAAAATGACCTATGCCAGCTCCAAGGACACCATCAAGAAGAAGCTGACAGGAATCAAGCATGAATTACAATAACTGCTACGAGGAGGTCAAGGACCACTGCACCCTGGCAGAGAAACTAGGTGGCAGTGTTGTCATTTCCCTGGAGGGCAAGCCTTTGTGAGCCACCCCCAGCCCACCGCCTGGAGCATCTAGCAGCCCCAGACCTGCTCTTGGGTATTGCAGGCTGCCCCTTTCCTGCCAGACTGGAGGGGCTGGGGGGATCCTTGCAGGGGTAGGGGCTAGGTGGGGTGAAGGGCTACCCCTTCACCTCAGTTGCCAAACATCCCTCCCACCCCCTGGACCGTCCTTCTCCCTCCATCCCTGACTGTTCTGGCCTTCCCAAACTGGTTTTGATCTTCTGATTCCTCTTGGGTTGAAGCAGACCAAGTCCCGTCCATCCTAGGCACCCAGTTTGGGAGGAGCCTGTATTTTTTTAACTATACCCCTACTCCTCATCCCTCCCCATCCCACGCTACCAACTTCTAACCACAATAGTGACTCCGTGCTTGTCTGTTTAGTTCTGTGTGGAAATGGAATGTGGAAATGACCTTCCCTGCACCAGTTGGTTGCCCTCCCCTTTCCCTTGATCTTGGCC
>NW_022196904.1:105535006-105550217 GCF_008632895.1 Mastomys coucha
CCCAATAACAGGGAGCGGCATTCAGGGGTGACCATAGAGGAATTGTCAGTAAAGATTACAGTTCTTTGATCCAAGTTGACAGTCTGTTAAGTGGTACATATGTATCATTTTACATCTGCTTGTATCTTCATTGTTTGACTGGTGAGAGGTCCTTGTGGCTCTTGCAAGACTCAGTAGGTAGCCCCAGTGTTAACCAGGTAGTCTATAGGTTGGCCTCCAACATTAACAGTTCCCAGGGATTGCCTCAGTGGCCTTCATGAGAATCCATTCTCTTTGCAGTAATAAAAAAGTGCAGAGAATCTGTTGAATGTCATCCCAAGTAGGGAGGTGATTGAAAAAGAGAGAATCAGCTAGAGAAATGAGGGAGTCAGGACTGACACTGAAAGGGGGACAGGGTTTACAGTTGGGGAGATCTGTAGTGGAGAAGGGAATGTAAAGATAAGTTTCATCAGGATATCATTGCCAGGAACAAGGACAGAGACACATGTTTTCTTTAAGTCAGGGTTTCAGAATTCAGGAGGGCCTGTTGGCCAGAAAGGAGAAGAGTAGAGCAGAGAGGCCATATGGAATTCCCTAGTGGGTATGCAGAAGAGAAAAGGACTGGGGAGGGATGGGAAGAAATTGGTAGTTGGTCAGGAAAAGAGGAAACAGGAAGAGGTGTGGTGAGACCTGATGGGGAACTGAAAGCTGGACCTGAAATATGAGTACACTGTGGGATTCTTTGCTGGTTATGGGAAAGTAAGTGGACAAGGGGAGATAGGGAGACAGAACTGGGGGTGTGGGTGGCTGGGAAAAGATGAGAGGTAGAGGAGAGTAAAGGAGGAACAATGAAAATTCCTAAACTTAGGGCATGGAACAAGAAGCAGGAAGGGAGGGACCAGGGAACAGGAGTGTGGAACAGGCCATATGGGAAGGCTTGGCAGGAAATAGAGGAACTGGTTCTGGAAATACAGCTGACTGAGGTTGTCTAAGCCAGGGCTGAGCTGGGCAGGACACTCAGATGCCTAAGGGAGATGTGTATGGAGGTGGTTGGTTATAAGGGAGAAGAAGTTGTTTTAATGCCTCCCATGATTCCTGAAGAATGGGTTTTAAAAATAGGCCCTTGTGTTTGCATAGCAAATTCCTGGAGAGGAGGGCTTGAAGAGGACCCCTGAGTCTGGGTGGCTGCTTCTTGGAAAGCCTTTTACCAACCCTGGCCACCCTGCCTGCATCATGGAGACCCTCATCCAGGGATGTAGAGCAGAAGTTGCCTCAGCCAAGGCAAAATGTATCCAACTTAATCTGGGTGACTCAGATTCCCATAGGTCATATTAACTGCTGCTGAGGACACTAGTTAGAGCCCTTGGGAGCCAGTGAACTCTAAACTGGGGCCATTCGAGTTCATAGAATCTTTACAGCCAGCTCTTGGTGATAACCAAAATCTTCCTTATCTAGAAGGGGATAAAGTTTGTAAAAATATTTTAGAACAGAGGCCAGAGGGTTTTCTAGCTTACCAATCTTGTTACCCATGTCATTTCTCCATTCCCGTTTCATTCACCCAAGTTGGAATAAACAAAAACAGTCAAAACACAAGACAAAATGGTATACCCAGATTGTGGAGTTCCTGCAGACCACCAAAGACTATCAAGAGTTTAACTCACACAACCTCTTCAATGCATTGAATGGGTGTGGAAGGCCCCAAGCTGGTAAGCCTTGCCTTTTTTATCACAGTCTCAGCAGGGTGAAGGGCTCTCCAACTTGGCAGTTACATGATTGGTCAACATTTGGGAAATTATAGCTTGGCACATTCTTATAGGCTAGCAATGATTTCAGCTTGTTATGTACAACTGAGGCTAACTTGAGCAATCTATTTTGAGACATCTGGATCATTAGGTGTTTTCCTCCTAAGAGCTGATTGGTTGTCACTAAGGGTGGAGTAGCTGTTGTTAGGAAAGTTGTGGCTCTTGCTAGGAGGTGTCTTGGTTCCTGGAACAAGTTGTGGTTTTTCCAGTTCCTGAGTTCAACCTGAGAACAAGCTCAATATAAGATGGAGTCTGAATACAAAATGGGGTTTGTAATGTTAAGCTGTGCCCTTCACAAAACACAAAGCAAGGATAACAGGGACAAGGATAGCCACAAATGAGTTCATACGAGATTCACCAGTTTGACCAAAGAAATTTTTTAACAAATAGGAGGCCTCTTTTTAGAGTAGCTTGCACCTATTCGATCTCATGCCACCTGTGTCCTTGGGCTTACGCTGGTGACTTTTGTTCCTGTCCATGGGAACTGTGTACAACTATTGCCAGAGATCGGGTAAATGGAAAGAAATTCCCAGCCCTGTTATTTTCTGCCTGGTCTTCCTTACTCACACTGCTTAAATGCCTTGTCTATAAGTTGCAGTCAGGGTGGGTTGGGACCAGAGACTACAGCATACATGTTTGTTCTCGATAATGGCTGCTTCTAGCCAAGCCACTTAATCAAACCACTCCTGAGGTGTGCAGATCATTTTTCTGTGAATTTGATTCTTTATTCTAAATAGAGTCCAATTTCATGGCTCTCGGTCTCAGCCTGTCCACATGGACCTGCTGGCCCCTCCCTCCTCCTGCCTCCATGCACCTGGCCTGCAGATACTCACTCTCCTTTATGGAGATCCTCACTGCCACAGACAAATGATTCTCAAACATCTCAAATGTAAACTTGTTCTGCTATATACTTAAAGTTCTACTTCCCCACTCTTAAAAATCTTTTTCTGATTTCTTTGCATTCTGCTCTCAAAAAATTTATACCTTAAGATTACCTGTAAACTCTCATCTAAGGATTTATAAATTGCTCATTGGGTATGGGGTAAAGTCTATATAATCTACAACAATATTTGGCCTTATTCAGCTCTTGTTATGTATGTAACTCAAGTTCAATGCTATGTATATGTAACTTGGATTTAACTCTGTGTATATGTCCATATGATTTGGAATGCAATTTTCATTTTAAAGAAATATACAATTAGATCTACTAGTAAAAATGTTTTAAATATTAGCAACTATGTCTGCCAAATGGCTTGCAACCTGCCATGTGACTTTACCATCTTAAGATGATCATATGACAATTATAAAACTTCTTAGCCATAATGAACTGCTAATTATATGTCTCCTTTTAGACTAAGAAAACAACAAATCTCATTTTTTTAAGTTAGTAGGGATTTTTTGCGATGATTACAGAAATGTAAATGGTTAATGATTGAAAGCTTGTATTCAAATAATCTGAAATCATGTGACTTGATTCCATCCTAGGATATAGTCAACACATGACTAGTCACATGGCCATATCTGTTATGGGAAATCATAGCTTCACTGTCATTTTGCCTAAGGGCAGCAACATGTGACTTGAGCAAATTAGGGAAGTAGGTCTCCAAGGTTATCTTTGAATGGAGATAAGATTTTTGTAAGATTTCTGTCCTATCTTGATAACTTATTATACTGTTGTTCTATGTCTTTATTCTTGAGAGTGCATTATTTTAATATTACTGAAAACACAATTGAGAGATTTTTAAGCTTTTAAAGTTTTAAAGTTTTAGAAGTTTACAACATCAAAAAGGTTAAATATCACTGCCACAAAAAATGGTTATCCTTATTTTTGCTAATGTTATGAAGCTATAATATACCTAGCTCTCAAACCTGCCAAGATCTGCTGAATATGGTATTAAAATGTTTAAACTTACTATAACAGTCAGACTCCCACCTCCTAACAGTGACTCTCCCCCAAGGTCTCCAAGAAGATATGGGAACAGTGACAAAGGCCAGTGGAAAAAAAGGTAGAACCTGGATTGTGGTACACCAACCAGTGGATGAGACTGTCATCCACTGAAAAACAGAGGATACCCAGAGAGTTAATTGTCTCATGTTGCCCAAGACTCTCTCCCATGTTCCTCCTCCACGGAAAAAGCCTCTCATCTTCTGGGCCTGGTGGTCAGACTGCCTCTTCCCACATTGTGATGGAGACCACAGGAACCTGGGAGTACTGTCTAGCCAGTGGACTATGGACGAGTCTCTGTCATTTTAATTGATACATGGCATCTAGATTATAATATATGCTTCTCAGGTCTCTGGTTGTATTAATGGTTAAGCTAATGGTAGCTTGACAGCTAGAGAACAACAGCTCCTTACCCCAAAGTAATCCACCACCGAATTAGTTCATTAGTTAATTTATTAGCTAGCTAAAACTACAAGATCTCTTATTAGAAAAGCAAACAGGTTTGTCTAGCTCATAGGCTTCATGATAAAAGTTAAACAGGTTCAGATGTAAATTTCTGATATTCCTTTAAAAGAACTCACTTACAGTGGGTGCTCCCAATGATCAGCCACCTGAATCTCATGGTCAATAATTGGATAGGAAAAAGACAAAACTTATGTAAAGTCTTAGGATATGAAAACTTAAGTTATAGGGACCTAAGAAAGTGTTTTAGGGTCTTAGAAGGTGTATCAAGGTTGGTTAATTCAAGTCATGAAGTTTGGAGTAAGTGGAAACCTTGGAATTTGGTAGGAAAGTGATTTAAGGTACATAAAAGGAATGGAAAAAAAAAACGCTTCTGATTTCTTCCTTTCACTATGCTACTGTTATATAGGATTTTGAAAGTTCAGAGTTCTAACATTGATCAGTGGAGTTCTGATAAGTTATTAGTGTAACTCTAGTAAAGCCTTCCACTATACAATCTACTATCATAGTCACAAGTTCAAGATTTTAAGTTTCTTTTGGCTTTTTTTTTAAGTATTGACTTAAAGGTTTTTCTCTTTATGCTAAATTTATATACACCCAGCCTTCTAAACAGATGGGGAAAGCCTCTCTTGCCCCTTTTGCTCCACAGAAGGTTTCTGTCTTCCCTGAGCTCACCTTAAAGAGTGTTCACTCTTTTAAACAAACTCCTCTCTATTTGTAAATCTAAAAAAGATTCTTGTAAGTTTCAGGAAACTTACTTGGATCCACTTCTCATGGGTCAATGCACTCCATCCAGATAAGTACTCCTTTCAACCAACAGCCCAAGTTCTCTATCTGCTGCTTACTCCAGAGAGTGGGATTCATTCCTGATTGCCTGGTTCTGGGACTCTCCTCCCCCAACTGTTAAGACCATGCACACCTAATCAATTTTTTTTCTCTCTCTAACCTACTTAACTTTCTGTCTCTAAGATGTATATGTGTTTGAGCATCCTGCCAAGTCCAGTTTACTCAAAGTCTGCATCCAGGACAGTGCCAGAGAAGCAACCCACAAGTGCTCCAGGCTACCCTCACAGCCCACAGGTGCTCCAGGCTACCCTCACAGCCCACAGGTGCTCCAGGCTACCCTCACAACCCACAAGTGCTCCAGGCTACCTTCACAGCCCACAGGTGCTCCAGGCTACCCTCACAGCCCACAGGTGCTCCAGGCTACCCTCACAACCCACAGGTGCTCCAGGCTACCCTCACAGCCCACAGGTGCTCCAGGCTACCCTCACAGCCCACAGGTGCTCCAGGCTACCCTCACAACCCACAGGTGCTCCAGGCTATCCTCACAGACTGCTCTGACTGGGACTGCATTTTCCTAGCAGCAGATGGTCCAACAGATCCTGGACCACAGTGAAACAGCCATCTCTCCCAGGACTTGGCCCAGCACCCCAATTTTCATAGGATTCCCAAAGATGACATCACCCCCCAGTCAGTAGTAGTCTAAAGTAGTCAGTAATAGTTTAGACTAAAGAGTAATTTAAAGAACATGTTGTCACTTTTGCCACACCATCATCCCTTCTTGGTTCCTCATTTTTTAAAAAAGATTTATTTATTTATTATATGCAAGTACACTGTAGCTGTCATCAGACACCCTAGAAGAGGTCATCAGATCCCATTATAGATGGTTGTGAGCCACCATGTGGTTGCTGGGATTTGAACTCAGGACCTTCAGAAGAGCAGTCAGTGCTCTTAGCTGCTGAGCCACCTCTCCAGCCTCGGTTCCTCATTTTTAATTAAACAAAAAGGAAGGAATGTTAGCTTATTGGTGATGCCTCCCAGGGACCTAGCAACAGTTTATGTCACCAGCTGCTGCCATTACCTGCCACCAGGTGTAAGCTTAGATATTTTAAAACCTACTATTAATAAGGACTCTTAAATGCTTCAACCCTGCTTCTAGCCCACCATCCAAAGGTAGGGGAAAAAAGATGGTAAATAGGACAAGGAGATGTGGACCTGTTTAGAAGTAGTTCCTTGGGGGTGATTCCAATCTCCTCTTATCAGGATACCAGCAGTCCAGTTCAGTAATATCAGGAACCAAACACAAATCAGCAGCAGTGACACAATCCAGCAGAATAGCCAGGCCTCTGCCAAATCGACATGAGTCAGTGGGAGAGACCAGGACCAGCCAGGATGCCAGGAGAAGTTCTCTGCCGCGACGCCGAAGGAAGTGAGGATCCATCTCAGCAAAGATGAAGACCAACAAAGTGTTGCAAAGCTAGCTGTGCAAACATCCCGTCACTGTCTTTTGAGTCCTAGTTATACTTTCTCCAAACATCACGTGTCCTCCACAGATCTTGCCTCAGCAAAACACCATGTGAGTTGGCCTCACCAAGTGAGTCTGCATCACATGACCCAAGAAGAAATTTCCACTTCAGCCAGGTGTGGGTGGTGCACCAGGTAGCTTATAAAGGATTGCTTGCTACCCCATTCTCTTTCTCCTCTCTCTTTCACTCTTTCTCTCTCTGTTCCCATTTGTTCTCAGCTGGCCTCTCTTCCTCTCTTTCTGTCCTTCTCTGTCCCCACACTCCCTTTCTCTGCCCTCATGGCTCTGCTTTCCTCTGTCCTCACTCCCCTCCATTACCCCAAATAAACCCCCTTATACTTGATCTGTCGCATGGTGTGATTTCTCAGGTGGTGCCTTGGCATGGGCCTGCCAGGTACCTCTATTTGCCTGCCATCATGTTATATTTCATAACACTCAGAATGCCTGCTGCTCTGTGCTGGGCCTCTCCAAATCCTTGGCTTGGCCCCCAGTGTTGTGGGGTAGCCTTATGGTTCCTTGGCTCTGTAGTGTATTTTAGGTGTTGAAACCCAGTTGATGGGCACCCAGGTGGATGGTCTTTCTGTGTTTTCTGGCTCCTGGTTTTTATCAGGGTGTCTTCAGGATATCAAGGCAAGTCAGAGAAAGAACTGGTGGCTTAGCTGAATATCCAATTAACCAGAAATATTCAGAGGGCCATGCAATATCTTGCTGTGCCCTGAACAGGGGAATATTGGATCATGTCAGATAACCCCATCTCCCATTCCCAGACTGAGATCCCCCAGAGCCAGAACAGAACCAGAAACCAGAGAGAAAGATGTCACAGAAAACTATAACTTACCTGGGGAACCCTCCATTAAAAAAATGCTTGTTATCTCCTTTTTGAACATGGTTGTTCACTCTGGAAGTTGATAGGTGTTGGGTTTCAGACCTGAAACAAGGGGTTGAGGTTCATATTTTACATACCAAAGCAGACCTGGCCTGCAGGTCCTCCCAGCACCCCTCAGTCCCTATATCTGACAACATTCCCTGCCCTCTTTCCAGGAGCTGGGTAATCCCCTCACCCAGAAACTCTTTCCTATATAGTCCAGGCATTTTGGTCTCTCTCCTCTCCCTTCCCTTCTGTATCCCCCCCTCTCTCTTTCTGTGTGTGTGGGTGTGTGTGTGGGTGTGGGTGTGCAATGTTCTTTGTCTCTCCCCTTCCCTCTGCCTCCCTCCCCATAGAGATTCTTCCCACACCCCACACTCCATCCCTGCAGCCTAGTTCACTGGGACTCATGAATCTGCCTGAGAGCGGTTTCCCAGTAAACCTGCCTTTATATACACTAATCTGGCTTGAATTGATTCATTTCACTAGCAGAGAATAATGTATCAGTAAGACTGGAATGGTGTACACTCTGCTGGTGCTCTGACTCCATGAGGGTCACTGGGCCTGGCTTCAGAATTTGGGTGGATGGTCTGATCTCTATGGGGAACTCCAGATGTTAAACCTGAATATTTGAGGGGAAAGAACAAAGCTACAGCTGTTGGACTAAAGCTAGTGTTATTTTAGAGGTGCACCAGGGAGTGGCGAGCTGGCTGTCTCATCTTAAGTCCAGATTTGGGAAAACAACTTCTTTCTGGCTTTAAGAAACAGCTATAAGTGTGTTTAGAGGGGAGGGATAATTGGCTGTTAGAAAAAAAAAATCCAATGAACGGTAAGAATAAAAGCAAGGATATATATCGTGCAGCAGGGAGTCATGCAGTGTTGGGTAGAGGTGGTCATGGGTATAGATTAAGGTATTTTGAAACCATATTTTGTAAGGCAAATGTCAATCACACATCATGGGGTCCTGAATTCAGCATAGTTTGAAAAGCATGTTTTTCAGGGTACATTAGATTCAGGAAACAGAAACTTACTCTTGTAAGGGATGGAGATTGTACAATTCAGCTCCTTAACTACAATGTGGCTTCTTGTTCCAGTGTCACACCATCTATGTGCTGAGTTTATGGCCTGAAAACAACTTTCATCATAGTGTCAGTTGTGCTAAGGTCTGGGTTCTGTTACAGGGGCAGTTAGAAAATGAATCAGTAGGCTGGTGGAAAGGCAATTTCAGTTCCTTGAGGAGTAAAGGTGATGGTGGTGCCTAATTTTCAAAGAAGCTCTCAGCTTAGAAGTGGGAAAGGGCGGTCTGGAGCCACCAGGAAGGAGTAGGTCACCTGCTTGTGGCCCAGACTGACTTCGTTTAGGTGTGAGGGGATCATCCTTAATGGTGTTGGTGCTGTGGCTCTGTGTCCTGGCGTCTTTGTCTTAATAGCTGGCCCTGGCTGTCCTGGAGCTCACTCTGTAGACCAGGCTGGCCTCGAACTCAGAAATCTGCCTGCCTCTGCCTCCCAAGTGCTAGGATTAAAGGCTTGCACCACCACTGCCCAGCTTGCCCCACTGGATTTCTAAAACCAGAAATGCCTGCCCCAGTATCTACCAAAGTGGTGACCATGGGTTCTAGGAGCCTTCGTTCTGACTCATTTTCCGCGATGCCCTTGTGGTTGGGTCATTGCTCTCCTGGCATTGGGGTAGTTTGGCCATTCTTCCGATGTCTCCTTTCCTTACAATATACACACTGATCCCTTTCCAGTGTGGCTCTTTCCGTCTTGTTGTTTCTGAGATTCCTGCGCTGGACATGAGCAGTAGAGGCTCAAACGAGCTGACTGGAAGGCAGCCAGCACACATGCTGCCTGCCTGCCTCTCAGTGTCCTGGTTATCAGGCCGCTTCAGTGAGCTGAGAAGTATTCATCCCCACAAAGCGCGATAGCTTTTGGAGTTTGTACTGATGTCTGGAGTTGACTGAATGATAAAAGCCAAATCTAATGTCCTAGCATTTTCTGGAGACAGTGGATCAAGAGAAGTGTAAATTCTGAAAGCAGCTTGTAAGAAATGCCCTGGAGACACTTCTGGGTCCCAAAGAACCCCAATAGTCATAGACAAATCAGTGACTACGCATTGGGGTCCCATTCCAGGTACCTTGATGGGAAAGATGTGTCAAAAAAGTGACTAGCTCTTCAGTATCGAGCACCAGTGAAAGCCTTCTTGGCTCTTCCCCATCATGTTTCCCCTTTTGAAAGCAAACAGGGTCAGATGGAGTTGTTGGCAACCATTCCAAATGGGGTGATGGATGCAGAGAACAGAATCCAGCAGGGCAATTAGGCCCGGGACTTATCCAAAAAAGGTGGGAGGGAGGTCCTGGGTCTCCCAGTTATTCAGATTTGAAGTAGAGAAAAGAACCTAAGTCGGGAAGGGCAATGGCCCTCCTCTAAGAAGCTGTCCTGTGTCCCAGGCACAGCATCTCCACCAATGGAACAACAGAAGCTGGGGTCTGAGTGGAGTCAGGGGCATGGTGGGACCTCAAGCGGGAAGCCAGTGGTGGGGAAGGTGGTGTGGGAGGGGGAGGTTGGGGAATCGGATGTCTCCACCAGGAGGGAAGTAATAGAGCATAGATCCAGAAGGGGAAGTGGGTGAAGAAGGGGTGGGGGCAGGGGTGGATAGAGTGGGGTGGGACAGGATGGGGAGGCGGGGCCTGAGGGGTGTGTGTGTGTGTGTGTGTGTGTGTGTGTGTGTGTGTGTGAATCTGGAAGAGGTGGAGGAGATGGAGAAGGCTGGCTGGGGAGTAGTGGGGTCCTTGGTCTCCTGGAGGTGTCAGGTCAGGTGTTGGGAGGCAAGTGACAAGCAACTTTTTTAGAGACCAAATTAATAGATTTTCTCAGCCAAGGAAATAAGCCAATTCAAGCCGAATTAAAAGTAAAAAAGGGTAGGTTTATTTGGGAACAGGCTCACAGGCGAGTTTACCAGCCTCAGGGGTGGGACCAGAAAAGTCTTGGGCAGGAGGCTGTGGCAGGGAAGATTTTTATGGATTGTAGGCAAAGGAAAATGAAGTGTCTGCCACACGCTGGGCTCGTGCCCTGTTATGGTCATCTATGGTGGGGGTGCTTAGGTGGCTGGTGACTTCAGGGGCAAGATTGGGACAGCTGTCAGGATTGTCAGGAATGTGGAACTGAGCTTTTGGTGACTCTTTTCTGTTCAGAGGCTTTCTGAGTTGGGGTTGGAGAGAGGGAGGAATTGAGTTTACTGACTTGGGGTGGAGGGTGGTAGGGGGAGGGAGGTGGGGGGAGAGAGGCAAGCTGGAGGCTCCAACTAAACACAAAACAGCAGAATAATTCCTAGAAGCAAACCTTTTAAGCTGAACAGGTGGGTTTGAACTAGAGCCCATCACTGATCAATATAAGCTCCCCGATCAGGACACGTGGGGGCCGATGTAACCTTGAGCCAGATTGCCTTCACAACAGCAGTGTCCAGGGAACTGGTAGATGTCCATTTCATTTCATAAGAGGACTAGTTAATCTCAAAGTAAGTATGCAGCTTTTCTTTTTCCATATTTCCCCCCTCCCAAACCCTTGGGAGAGATTTTTTAGCACATACGCCAAAGGGGTGAGAGTTTTGAGTCGATGGTCCTCAACTTAATTGACTAAAGGAAGTTCTAATATGACCAAGCTAGCGGCTCTGGCAATGAGAGAAGACCCCACTAGTGAGAGAAGACCCCACTAATAAGAGAAGACCCCACAGCTCCCTTGTTGTGGGACTCAGTGAAACTCCACTAGTAGCAGGGACAGTTGACTCCAGAGTGGGATTGGTATGACTGGAATTTCCCTCAGTCCTAGAGAGGAAAGACTACGCCCCCACTCTTCCACCCCTCCCATACAAAAAGATAAATACTTGAGTGCCACCCAGTGGCTGAATCCAGAACAAACAGCCATAGACTCTCCAGTGACCCAAAAAAAAAAAAAAAAAGGCACGCAGGGGCTGGCTGCCACCTAGTGGCATAGTGCTGGAACCCGGCAGAATCTGTCAGCTTTAGCACCACTTTTCCTTCTGGGGAGGCAGGAGGCACTGTGGAGGGGTGGGTAGAGGGGAGGAAGGGACTATTAATAAAGGACTCAGAACTCTTTTTTTTTTTTAAGATTTATTTATTTATTTTTTATGTGTACGAGTATACCGTAGCTGTACAGATGGCCACTTGACCGGTGTAATACACTGTAGCTGTCTTCAGACGCACCAGAAGAGGGCATCCAATCTCATTACGGGTGGTTGTGAGCCACTATGTAGTTGCTGGGATCCGAACTCAGGACCTTCGTAAGAGCAGTCAGTGCTCTTACCTGCTGAGCCATCTCGCCAGCCCCAACTCAGAACTCTTAATTAGAGTGGTTGTCAGTAATTATCTCAGGTACCTCATTATATTCCCGGTCTCAGGGAGATTCCCCAATGCTTCATGGGGAGCTGTACTCCTGGCCAGGCAGAGGTTGGGGGAGGGGGACAGCCCCTGACAAATGTTCCAGGGTTCCCCTCCTCTCAGTGAGTCCGGAGAGGTCTGGAACAGTAGGTATTTTTCCAAACAGGAGGACAGAGTCCTCCTGACACGCTCAGGAAGTAAGTCTGTGTACTGAATTAAGTTCTGTTTCTGGTTTCTGTTCCCGTTGAAGAGGACAAGACAGAAGGGGAGCCTTCTGGATAAGGAGAAGCCCCAAAGAAAGGGTTTCTTTTCTAGATTAGGGGGTTAGCCCCAAAGAAGACCCGGTTCTTTTGGGGGGGGCCTTCTTCCTGATCTGGTCCCCCTACACTAAACTAGCATGCCAGTAGTAGGGGTGGGTACCCTGTATTCTGGTTATGGCTCTTATGAGAGATCTGGTTTGAAGACTGCTGGAGTGAATGGTTGCCCAACTGTGTAAATATTGTAAATGATTAAATGCATGGCAAGAAAGTTTGGCCCAGGTAGTTGTAGGTTTTTTTTTTTTTTTTTTTTTTTTTTTTTTTTTTTTTTGATTTCTTGATTTTTGTCACTGGTGATCTTGTTTGTCTCATCCTCCTGTCTGTCCCTGTCCTCTTGGTCTCTGAAAACTGTCTTGGTGCCCAAGTTCAGGAATATAGCGTTTTAAAAGACAAAACCACAAAGATGTACCAAAGTTCCATGAGTAATCCTAAAGCATTCCTTCTTGGAAGAGCACAGCAGTTATTTTAGACAGAACTTGGTGATTAGTTTTGTAAATACTTCTGGACAATAGTCAAGGGCACGGAAATCTCAAATGTGCTGCTGTGGTGGATATAACTGAGGTGGGAGTCGGGTAAAGGGCTGAGAATTATCTAAGCAAACACAAAATGGAGTCAGAACAGGATACCATTGCCTTAGTCATTTCCAAGTAATGTGAGGTCCCATCTACTCAAGGGGAGAGGTTCCCAAAGTACTTTTCCCTAAGTGTGTCTACCACAATTGGGTCAAAGTATCGGGAGAAGAGTGAGTCCAGAAATCATGGCTAACACACACAAGGTTCAACATGGTTATGATTATTAATGTGGGGGAATACTTGGAACTAGCATCTGTGGGGGAGGGAGTTACCTCTTTCAGGACATGTCCTTGAGAGCAGCCCTCCCATGACTTGGGTCTTGACTTTGATAGGAGAACTATTTTGAGAAACTTACCAGCAAAAGAGAGCCCAGAATATTCCGGGCAGCTGCTCTCAGACTCCAGGCGAACGATATCGGCTCAACCCTGAAATGGGACTCGTTTCAAGGGGACGGTTCCTTCATTCTGGATTGAGCAGATGCTGCAGCAGAGGACATGTGTCCACTCAGAGCAAGGTTGAGAGAATCAAATTAATTTCTTTTATGACCCGAGGCGAGTTTGAAATTGACTCTTCCGAGATGAAAAAACGAAGTGTGGAGTTGCTCATGAGGCTTCGTCTGCTCCCCTTCCCCTCAGCAGCCTCTTCCTGCCTCTCAGGGCTTCCAGCAAGTTAATTGGGGTGGGAGGCAGCAGTCTCTTGCCATGCCAGGGACACAATTCCCAAACACTGTCCGTGGGAGGGACAACCGGGCAGCCCCCCACTTAGGTATGGGGACTGCGGTAGGTGTTAATAGAAGGGAACTCAGGGTTTACAGTGGCACCAAAAAGGAGGAAAGATTGTAAGCATCCGTGTAATCTTGTGACTGGCAGTGGGGAGAAGGTGTGTTCCCCTGACCCTTGGCCTCTGGTTATGAGGGTCTGACCTCCTGTCTGGACAGCGTGCTGGAACCAGAATAGCCATATACTCTAGCTCGCTGGAACTCTTCCATCTGTATGTCTGCCATCTAGGCTTGGCTGTCTCAAAAGCACTCTGTATCGGGCATTGAATAGTAACGGTTGGCCTAACTCAGTCCTCAGCCTTAGCGCTGTTGATATTTGGATCTGGTGTTTCGACTAGTTTGATGCCAGCCTCCCACAAGCTAGAGCCATGTGGGAAGAAGGAACCGCCGTTGAGAAGGGCCCACCAGATGGGCCCATGGGCCAGCCTGAGGTGTATTTTCTTGATTGATGATTAATGTAGGAGGGCCCAGCTCACTATGCTATCCCTGGGCAGGTGGTCCTGGTTGCTATAAGAAAGCAACTGGCTGAGCAAGCCAGTAAGCAACACTCTTCTAGGGTCTCTGAATCAGTTCCTGTCTTGCATTTGTACCCTGACTTTACTGAGCAATGGAGTATGACTGGAGAGCTGTAAGCTGAAATAACACCTTTCTTCAAGTTACTCTTTTTTTTTTTTTCCCCAAGACAGGGTTTCTCTGTGTAGTCCTGGCTGTCCTGGAAGCCCTGTAGACCAGGCTGGCCTCGAACTCAGAAATCTGTCTGCCTCTGCCTCCCAAGTGCTCGGATTAAAGGCATGCACCACCACTGCCCAACCTTCAAGTTGCTCTTAGTCATAGTATTTTATCACATCGATAGAAAATCAAACATGGATGGCTAATCTTGCTTCTCCTCCTCCTCCTCCTCCTTCTCCTCCTCCTCTTTCTCCTCCTCCCTCCTCTTCTTCTGTGATCTACCCTCAAGTGGGTTTTCGATATTGGAACTCATGGCTTTATGCTTTCATGGCATGCATTTTGCCCACTGAACCATTTTACATGCCCCCCCCACCCCCTCACAAATTATTAAGTTTACATGAGTTCATGGAAGTCTTGGCCCAGTACCCAGTATACAGTAGGCATCTAATAAGTGGTAGCTGGACTTGCCCCTTCTGAAACGGTCCATGGTTGGCATGTTGAATCTGTGTGGTTCTTCTGAGCTCCATACTCTTTTCAGGAGAAGCTTATCCTGCCTGTGGGTTTAAAGGGACTGCCAGGCACAGTCTCCAACTCCTATATCCCCTGACAGGCCGCAGCATGACCAAGGTGTTGGCTGGTGGGGATGGATGCTCTTAGGAGAGCACCTCTGGGCTGTGAGTGGTTACAGCCTGCCCCACTCTCTACCCCTCCAACTCTGATCTTCTCAGTTGTGAGTGAGCATTCAGCTGTGGATTGTGGTTCAGAAAGTTCTGAGGCTCCCCTGAGACACAGACATGGGTGCAAACTGGTTGCAGACCCTACACGGAGCAGGATTGCTAAAACACCAGATCTCCCCACTCAACTCAAGAGCTTTGCAATGAGGCAGGTAGCCTCACAAAGGCCAATGAGATCCTGACTTACAGAGGTGGGGTCTGGACAGTAGGGGCTTTGAGACTTCCTGGTGACTCACTTGTGGCCATGCTGGAGAACTATTGCTGTAGAGGGAAGTTTCAATCTGCCCCTCCTGAACCAGATGATGATGATGATGATGATACGAATCCCACCACCTGTTTTCTTATAATTGTGTGTATGAGACCTCTCTCCCTCCCCCTCTCCCTCTC
>NW_022196904.1:105550227-105567750 GCF_008632895.1 Mastomys coucha
GATCTTTCACTGGCCTAGAATGTGCTGATTTGGGTAGGCTGGCTGGCCAGTGAGCCACAGGAGTAGCATTTATTAACACCAGTGAGGCAACATTTCCAAGACACAGTAAGTTAAGTGGCTGCTTCTATGTCTGCCACCAACTCCCTAGCTCCCCATAGCGAGTCACTGAAGAGTTCATGTCAGACCAGAGAGTCAGCTCCAGAGCCAGTGTCTGTCCTCATCCAACCCTTAGTCAACAGATGTCCATATTCATCTCCCTGGTGCCAGAATTACAAGTACATAGACCATAGCAAGACTTTATTTAAAAACATGTTTATATCTGTTTTATGTGTTTGGGTTTACTTGTGTGTATTTTCATGCAATGCCCACAGAAATCAGGAGAGGGCATTGGATCACCTGGAACTGGAGCTACATACAGTTGTGAGCTACCGAGTGGGTGCTGGGAATTGAACCCAGGTCCTCGGCAAGATCAGCCAGTGCCCTTAACTGCTGAGCCATCTCTCCAACCTGTGCAAGCTGGGCTTTTTATGTGGGATCTGGGAATTGAACTTTGGTCCTGAAGCTTGGGCTCTAGTGACAGAGCCACCTCCTCAGTCCAAATGCTTTTATTGTTTAAGGTTTCTGTGGCTTGCAACCTAAGAATCATAGTAGAGAGGGCAGCGCAGTCAAGGCTCTTTTCAGTATGTCTGGCCTCTCCATTCTGGATCTTTCTGTGACATTTCCTTTCCCTGAGGTGAGGTTTCAGGTTTTCTTTCTTCTTGTTTTGAATCAGGCCTTGCTGGCCTTGAATATCAGATCCTGCTGACCCAGGCTTCTGAGCACCGGGATCCACAATTACATCACCTTGGCTGACCTAAGGGACTTTAATCTGGTTGGGTGGTGCAGTAGGGAATGTCTCCTCACTCTTTGTCTCTTCAAGGTGTCTGAAGGCTGCTTCTCTCTAGGAATACTTTGTTCTCTCCTTAGTCCCAGGCCTGGGTTTGGTGCATGTCAGCTTCACTGGTGTTTGACAAGCCATGCCAACTGACAGGAGTGTGAACCAGCCTCTCCCCTGTCAGGTGATGACAGCAGGGGCTGATGGTCTGCAGTGGGCAGAGCTGCCGGCAGCGGCTGGATGACCACCTTTCTGTCTAAGGCAGGCTGTTTGGACACTTTTGCAACTCAGGTACGGCCAGAGGATGGGTCACTCAGGGGAGCAGACTCCTCCCATTCCAAATGGCCTTTTTGACCTGGATCAGTTGACTGTGACCCCAGAGAGTCTTCCCAGGAACACTCTAAGCAAAGCAGCCATAGCTCTGTCCAGATGTCTCGCTTTTCTTCTGTTCTCTCTGCTTGGATGATTTCCTCACCTGTGGAGTTGGTAAGCCCTGTAAACAGGCAGGGCTGAAATTTACCAATGAGGTAATGTTTTCAAGACACAGTAAGTTAAGTGGCTGCTCCCATGTCTGCCACCAGTGCCCCAGTTCCCCACAGCAGGACACTGAAGAGTTTACATCTGAGCAGGGACACATCTCTGGAGCCTGTGTCTGTCCTCGTTCAGCCCTTAGGCAGTGTTAAGGGTGGGATGTTTCCTGGTTCCTCAGCCTGCAGGTCTGGGAAACAGGCTGTGTGTGTGGCAGAGCCAGCCTGAAAGGCTCAGAAGCTAGACCCTGAGCTGCTTGCCTTGGGGAAGAGGGCCTGGGCACTGGGGAGGGGTTGGGACAGAAAGGAAGTTTGCTCTTCCTTCCTGGCTATTTTGACCATGTGCTTATATTGCTGAAAAAGAAAAAAGAAAAAAGAAAAATGACTTTTTGAAAAAGATAAGAGGTGGGAAAAAACTCTACTTACCCACACTCTGGCAAAACCATTTATCAACAGCGGATCACTGGTAGCTTGTATCAGCACTGTGGACATTTTATACAGCACCAGTTAATTCAGTGTGTGTGTGTGTGTGTGTGTGTGTGTGTGTGTGTGTGTGTATGTATGTATGTATGTGTGTTGTCATAGAACCTGTTCTATAGCTGCGAAGAGACACCATGACCATGGCAACTCTTATAAAAGAAAACATTTAATGGAGGCTTGCTTACAATTTTGGAGGTTTAGTTCATTATCATCATAGCAGGGAGCATGGTGGAAGGCAGGCTTGATGATGAAGAAGTAGCTGAGAGCTACATGCCATTCTGCAAGCTGAGGGAGGGAGAGATAGATAGATAGATAGGTAGATAGATAGAAACAGAGAGAGACAGAGAGAGAAACAAAGAGAGAGACAGAGACAGAGAGAGACAAAGAGGAAGAGAGAGACAGAGAGACAGAGAGACACACAGAGAGACAGAGACAGAGAGAGACAGAGAGAGACACATACAGAGAGAGAGACACAGAGAGAGACAGAGAGACTGGGCTTAACATGGACTTTTGAAACCTCAAAGTCCAACCCTAGTGACACATTTCCTCAAACAAGGCCACACCTCCTAGTCCTTCTAATTCTATCAAAGAGTTTCACTTCACGGTGATTAAGCATTCAACTATATGAGTCTACAGGGGCCATTCTTATTCAACCATCACAAGTGTGTTCTATGCTGTCTATGTCCAGATGTCCAGGTTTATGTGTGTTTGTGTGAAGGAAGGACAGAGGTCAACCTATGATGTCATTCCTCAGGACCATCCACCTTTTTTTTTTTTTTTTTTTTTTTGAGACAGAATATCTCTCTGGGACCTGGGGCTCAGAGATTCCCAGGGATTCTCCTGTCTCTGCTTTTCCAGTATGGGGATTACAGGAACACCATACCATGCCCACTTCTTACATAGATCCTGAAACTCAAACTCAGAGCAGTGTGTGTGTGTGTGTGTGTGTGTGTGTGTAACACTTTACCATCAGAGCCATTTCTATAGCCTTCTTATTTACCTTTAATTCTTACTAAAAGGCAGAAGTGGTGGTGTATGCCTGAAAACCCAGTACTTGGAGGGCTGAGGTAGAAGGGTTGCTGTGAGTTGAAGGCCAACATGGGCTATACAGTGAGATCCCATCTCAAAAATCTAAATAATAACAATGGCAACAACAATAATAAACTAGTGGTTTGAGTGAATGTGGTCCCTCATAGACTCATAGGGAGCGGCATTATTGGATGTATGGCCTTATTGGAGTAGGTGTGGCTTTGTTGGAGGAAATGTGTCACAGAGGGTGAGCTTTGAGGTTTCAGAAGCTCAAGGTAGTCCCATTGTCACTCACTCTTCATTCTGCCTGCTGATCCAGATTACTTCTTGTATTCTTCTTTAGCACCATGTTTGCCTATGTTCTGCCATGTTTCCAGCCTTGATAATGGGCTAAGCCTCTGAAACTGTAAGCCAGCCCCAATTAAATATTTCATTATTAAGAGTTGCCATGGTCATGATGTCTCTTCACAGCAGTAGAAACTCTAAGACTAATAATAATGATGGCAATAATAATAATAATGATAATAAAGTTTCCACTACAATCATAAATAATCAATTTCTCGGTTTTTGGTACCAAAATTTCTATATTCCTGGAAACTCATCAGCTTCGGGCCAACCAAACGGTTGATGATCACAAACTGTCAGTCTGAGACACTGTTAGCCAAAGGCATCCTATGGAGTAGAAACTTGCTAAGAGTCAGGAGGCTGGCTAATGGTAAATACAGTTAATTAAGGACATGGTCCATCAGTGGGTACAGTTAGTTAGGGGTGACATAGCTATTAAAGTTAATGATAGAACCTGGGCTTAGTAACACTGAATGCTGGAGAATCCAACCTCTCTGAGGTTTAGGAGATGGCTCAGTGGTTAAAATGCTTACTGTACAAATAGGAGGATTGGAGTTTGAATTCTCCAAATCCATATAATGGCAGATATGGCAGAGATAGGGGATTCCCCAGAGCCAGTTGGTTAGCTAGAGTAGTCATATTGTTGAAGTCTGGATTTGACCTTGCCTCCATGAATAAGGTTATAGAGACAGAGAGGCTTATCCTGACATCAACCTGGGGCCACCATATGCACAGCCACCCCCATATATGCCCACATGTGCAAACATACATACACAAAATGGAAAAATAGATATAAATGAACGCCCCCCGGCAAAGAACCCTGAACCCCATTTCCCACTCCACATCATACAAACGAGATGAAGTGGCTGCTGTTCAACCCTGTGTTTACGGCAGGAATCTTGGCTCCGGTATAGGTAAATACCCTTCCCAAGGTCACACTGTGAGTTAGTTTTGTGCTTCCCATGGCTGAGAGTCAGAATAGATTTATGCCACAGCAGGGACCCATTAGGAGATCTGCCAGTTGGCTTAGGATCATGGCTGGCATCTCCTGGAGGAGGAGGCTGGCTGACACAGGCCAATGACACAATGCTCTGAGGCTGGGGGCTGCTTCTTAGAATGTATGTAAGCAGCAGCAGCAGCAGCAGCAGCAGCAGCAGCAGCAGCAGCAGGGGTAGGTAGCCTGGGACAAACAACCTAAACAAACTCTCTAAGGATGCTTTGGACATAACCCCAGCAGCTTGGTAAGATAAATAAGATAAAGCTGATGTACCTCTAAGGTTGGGCGATCCTATTGCTACTACACTTGAAATATTCATGAGAGGAGGGGAAGGGTGGGAAGACAGCTCTAGAAACATATTCTACTTTGAAAAGATGGAATTCAAAGGCATGAAAAATGAATTTCGGGAAATTAATATTGGGGTGGGGAGAAGGGGTGGGCTGATGGGGTGAGGAGAAGGAGTGGGCATAATTATTGCCCAGAAGCAATAAGGAAGGATCTGGGCGGTTATGTATCAGACTGGGCTACATTCAGAATTTTCCATCAGTCCTGGGATACTTGAAATGTCAGTCATCTCATACATCACTGGAAGTCAACCCTTGGCTGCATAGTGGATGATTCTAGCAAGGATTAAATAGTGTGCTGGCAGGCACATGGACTGGGAAGGGTGTGGCGGGGCAGAACAGGGGAGACAGATGGGAGAGCTGAGAAATGAACTCACTCCTGTATCTTAGTGTAAGCCTTCTGTGAATGCGTGTGTGGAGGCTTCAGGCATGTCGTTCCTCAGGCTCTGTTCTAGTTTGCTTTCTCCTCCTCCTCTTCTTCTTCTTCTTCTTCTTCTTCTTCTTCTTCTTCTTCTTCTTCTTCTTCTTCTTCTTCTTCTTCTTCTTCTCCTTCTTCTTCTTTTTTAAAGATTTATTTTTTATTTATTTTATGTGTATGAGTACACTGTAGCTGTACAGATGGCCATGAGCTATCATGTGTATAGCTGCTGGGAATTGAACTCAGGACCTCTGCTGGCCTTGCTCGCTCTGGCCCCATTCGTTCCCCTGCTCCGGCGTAATTCACTGTAGCTGTCTTCAGACGCACCAGAAGAGGGCGTCAGACCTTATTACAGGTGGTTGTGAGCCACCATGTGGTTGCTGGGATCCGAACTCAGGACCTTCGAAGGAACAGTCAGTGCTCTTACCCACTGAGCCATCTTGCCAGCCCTTCTCTTCTCTTCTTTTCTTTTCTTTTCTTCTTCTTCTTCTTCTTCTTCTTTTTTTAAAAGATTTATTTATTTTATGTATATGAGTATACTGTAGCTGTCTTCAGACACACCCGAAGAGGGCATCAGATTCCATTACAGATGATTGTGAGCCACCATGTGGTTGCTAGGAATTGAACTCAGGACTTCTGGAAGAGCAGTCAGTGCTCTACATCTCTTCAGCCCCCTCTAGTTTACTTTCTGTTGTGGTTTCTGTTGCTGGGATAAAACAGTGACCAACACCAATGTGGAGAGGAAAGGGCTTATCTGGTGTACAGCTTATCGTCTACCATTGATGCCAAGATGGGAACATGAGGAAGGAGCCTGGAGGCAGGAATTGAAAGCAGAGACCCTGGAGGATGCATGCTTCCGGGCTTAGGTCCTGGCTCATGGTCAGCCTTCTTCCTTACACAGCCCAGGCTCACAGCTGTGCTCTTCTGCATCAATTAGCAGTTAAGAGAATACCCCGCAGATATGCCCACAGATGGAGGCCATTCCTCAACTGGGGTCACCTCTTCCTAGGCATGTCAAGTTGACAACCCAGATTACCAATGCAGAGGCTGTTCCTGTGTGTGTGTGTGTGTGTGTCTGTGTGTCTGTGTGTGTATTTTCAACAGTGTCTCTCACTGGCCACAGAACTGGCTGATGATGCTAGGCTGGCTGGGGCAGAGAGTCCCAGGTATCCTCCTGCCTCCACCTGGATCTTTAAATGTGGGTTCTGTCCCTGTACTTCCTCAGCAGCACTTAGACTGGGCCGTTCTCTAAACCGGCTTTGCTGGACACATCTTACATGTCTCCAAGCTCAAGCTCAGTTTCTCTCCTTGTGAAAGGCTCTCAGGCTGGACACTACCTCTACCAACCTCGTAGCAGATTTCACGATTGTGATGCTTATTCTTCGTTGTCAACTTGACCACATCTGGAATTAACTAACAACCAAGTGGCTGGGTACACCTGTGAGGGTTTTTTTTTTTCCTTAATTAAATAATTTGAAGGAGGAAGGCCCTTTTTAAATCCTAATCTTCGAGATGGGAAGATCCACATTTAATCCATATTTTGTTGTTGTTGTTTTGTTTTAGTTTTTTTTTTTTTTGAGACAGGGTTTCTCTGTGTAGCCTTAGCTGCCCTGGAACTCACTCTATAGACCAGGCTGGCCTCAAACTGGAACTCACAGAGATCTACTTGCTTCTGCTTCCCAACGGCTGGGATTACAGGCATGTGTTATCATGCTCACCATAATTCAGATCTTTTGAGACAGGAAGTTCACCTTTAATCTGGGCCACATATTCTGTCCACAGCCTATGGACACGGATAAAGGAAGCCTGCCCTCGTTTTCCTTGCTTGCTCTTACTCATGCTACCTTTACTACCATTACAGCTGACATCTGTGGGGTTGTAGCATATACTGAAGACCCTTTGAGACATCCAGCCCCATGGACTGAACAACTGCTAGATTCTTGGACCTTCTATTGGTAAACAGCCATAGCTGCACTAGCTGAACCATAGCCTATAGGGCACTTTAATAAATCTCCTTTACACACACACACACACACACACACACACACACACACACACACACACACGCATGCACAACCATTCTATCTGTTCTGTTCCTTTAGAAAACCCTGACTAATACAGTAATGTACTTTGAAGTTGAGAGTATCTTTGGGAAAACGGTCAATAGTACTGGGGGTGGGGGAGGGAATATAGATAGTTTGCTTTGGTTAATGTCAGCTGTTAGGAAAACCACTCATTTCTACAGCATGAGTTGAGACCAGTTGGGTGTGGCCCCCCTTTAAGGCAAGACCTTGCAGTACAGAATAGGAACAACCATTCTTGAAAACTGTGGTGTCAAAGCAAATGAAATCCACACATATGTCTCAGGCCAGCAGTCTGAATCCCCTGTGCTGATAAACTCGTGAATTGTAGCTCCTTCCACAGCTTTCATGTTGGAGTCTGCCTTCCAGCCAGATTACCTGGTTAACCACATGCAGGGTGAAGCCTGAATAGCAGCAATTCTGTTTCATCAGAGATGCTCAAGGGGGTGAGCTGCAGACAGCTGGTGTACTGGTTAGTTTTTGTCAGCTTGGTACACACTAAAGACACTTAAGAAGAGGGAAACTTGATTGAGGAATTGCCTACATCAGACTGGCCTGTGGTCATGTCCAAGGCATTTAAAATGATGAACTTGAGAGGGTCCAGCTCACTGTGGATATTGCCAATATGTGGATATTGCCAATATGCCAATATGTGCCAATATGTGGATATTGCACATGGTCCTGGGTTATGTAAGAAAGCAGACTGAGCAAGTGAAGAGGATCAGGCCAGTAGACAGCATTGCTGTGGGTTCTGCTTCAGTTCCTGCCTCGACTTCCTTCAACAATGGACTAACTTTGACATGGAAATGTAAGATGAAACGAACCATTTTTCCTCAAATAGGTATTGGTCATTGTTTTATCATATATTTCAACCAACAGAATACATGCATGCACACATGGACACACACATGCATGCATGCACAGGCTGGTTTGGCAGGCCAAGGAATCTGCTTCCCTCTCAGAGTTGAGATTATAAGTCCATGCTACCATATCTTGGCTTGCTCATGTCCCCCACCTTCTTCCTCCTTCTCTCTCTTTCACCCTCTTTCCCTCCTTCCCTCCCTCTTTCCTTCTTTCTCTCCCTTCCCCCTCCCTTCCTTCTCTCTCTCTCCCTCCTCTCTTCTTTTAAGGGGTTCTAAGTATGGAACTCAGGTCCTCATAATTACAGGGCAAACACTTTACTGAGCTAGCCCTCTAGCTCTTTGTTTTTAACCACTATATGTGATTGCTTTCCTGAAGCTAAACACAAACACAGCACTTTGGACAACAGTCAGAAATGGAAAGGGTTTTCTGCTCTCATGTTCAATTATGTCACAACTAGTGTGACTTCTTGTCCTGATTTGTCCAGGTCTGGGCAGTTCCCTGGAGTGTGGTGCTTTAAGCACTGGAAAAGGATGACTGGCTGATCACTCTTGTAACATCCAGACTCTAAGCATGTCCACTTGTGACTTGATTGCCATAGTCAGGGTACTGAGCACATATTTTGCACAAATCACTGATGATATATGGCCCAAATCCCAGATCTAGCTTCCTCTCTCCCCTGTAATGCCTAGGGACCATGGCCAAGTTTCTCTGTTCTGAAAATATTTATCTGTGAGGCCAGAGATGTCCAATCTTTTAACAGCTTGACATAATGCTATTGTGAACAGATGTCATGGGCTGTTTTCATGATGATTCTGGGATGCTTGCAGCCTGTAGACAGGAGGTTAGACACACCTGTATAAGACTCTTAGTTAAATCAGACAGCATGCAAGTAGACCAGCATTCATCCTCAGAGCATTTCTGAAGCTCATTTGAGGCACAAGTCAGTTGGAGTTGGCATGAGAGAAATAATCAAGGTTTAATGTCAACACATGAGGTGTTCATCTGAACTTGGATATACCGCTGCATCTATCTAGTCCTGGGTGACTTCATCTGTACTCCAAATGGAAGAGGGAGCTCTGGGAAAAAATGTCCAGCACAGGGATCCAGCTGTTGACAGCAGAGTCAGGATGCAAAGCCACACTGTGTGGCTCCAAAGTTTACACTCAGCTACTCTACAGTGCTGTCTCCCTCACCTATTTCTGAGGAGATGTAGGGATGAGGAGACATACCAATTAGGAACCCCAAACCAGGAGGTGGCCATGAGGGCAGTGAGCAAAGTGTTTGCAGAAGCATCTCTTCGCTACTGACACCCTGACAGCACCTCTGGCTCTGGACACCTGCTGGACTTACCCTCTGGCTGCAGAGTGCCCCGAAGCTTCCCCGGCAGAATGTATTTGATGTGATCAGCAGGTTTGATGCATAGCTCAGGCCCCAGGAACTTCCCTTCGTCATGGAGAAGTGAAACTAGAATCTTCTAAGGGCAGCTGGCCTGTCATCTGAGTCCCACTGAGGAGTGGCAGGAAGGAGTCAGCCGGCTCAGTGAACCTGCGGCGGTGGCACCTGCTGGCCGTCTTTGATCTGTTGTGGTGCACTGCCAAGGAGAGCAGAGACTACTTTTCTTGGCTCTCCCTCTCTTGTCATTTTAAGAATAAAAGCGACCATCTCTCCTCACCCTGTATTCCTTAATTTTTTCCCCCCCACAGCTAGTGACTACATTATTCAGAGCACAAGGAAGAGGGCCAGAAAGTATATTCAGTAAGCCTTATGGAATGTACACATCAGTGTGTGTTAGGTTTTATGCTGAACTTATCATATAGGATTTCCCTTATATCTCTCACAATCACCTTAAAGATAGAATTTTACTGAGTTTTTTGTTTTTGTTGTTTTTGTTTTTCGAGACAGGGTTTCTCTGTGTAGCCCTGGCTGTCCTGGAACTCACTCTGTAGACCAGGCTGGCCTCGAACTCAGAAATCCACCTGCCTCTGCCTCCCAAGTGCTGGGATTAAAGGCATGTGCCACCACTGCCCGGCAGGATTTTTTTTATTCACATGTTACATATAAATGTGTCCAGAAAGGCCAAGTGACTATAACACACACACACACACACACACACACACACACACGCATGCACACACAGCAAAAATACACATTCAGTTGTTCTTTCTCAAAACACCACACCATTGCCTTGTACTGTTTTCTATGTAGGAACACAGTTTCAGCATTTAAACATGCACACGTGCACTTTCTGTAACACATCTGCAGATATGCACCCTGTGTTATATGCACATGTACACTGTGTACACAGAGTTGTGTGTGCATGTGCCTGTCACTTATTGCTATACAAGAAACAAGCTCCCAATGCTGCAGTAGGCTATACACACAAGTACTTACATCTCATGCCTAGGTCTGAGGTTTAGCTCAGGAGGATTGATTTAGGTTGTGACCAAGCTCAGGTTCAAACTCTTGCATTTGCTTGCGATGCTCAAATTGGAGCAGTAGTGCGTTCTTAGCAACTTCTAGAAGGGTGGATAGAGCCATCTGGTGCCATCCAGTCTGGGATGAATATGGGGCTACTTCTTCCCTCCTTTTGTTGGCAGAAACCAGCCTGATGGCTAATGGGAAAGGACCTATGCTTCTTTCATGGTGGAGGGAATGGTGGATACATAACTGCCTTGTAATGGTGGGCATCAACAAAACAAATAAGTGCTAGCAAGGATTTGGATAAAAGGGAACTATTATACACTGCTGGTTGGGGTGTAAACGAGTCCAGCCACAATGGAAATCATTATGGAGCTTCATCGAAGCAAGCAAGCAAACAAACAAACAAGACATAGATATAGCATGTGATCTGCTCTTCTGCTCCTGGGTATAAAGAACTTCCAGTGTCTTGCAGAGACTCCTCATGTAAGGGCATGCCACAGAATCTGGCACAGTAACTGATCTGTGGAGCCAGCTAGGTCTCTGTAGAGGATCAAATGAACACAGCGTGGTTTATAGACATACTGGATCTTCTCAGCCACAAAGATGAATGAAGTTACATCATTCTCAGGGAAACATATGCCACCAGAGAGCATCATATTAGATGGATTAAGCCTGTCTCAGGAAAGCAAATATTAAATGTTTTCCCTTGTTTGTGGGTCCAAGATTTTATCTAGATACATAAACCTTATGTGTACAGACAGCATCAGAGTATGAAACTATCTGGGGTTCAAGGGGACTGATGGGGGGAGGGAGGAAGGGAGAGAGAGGGAGATAGTGGGACGCAGGGGTAAGGGTTATGCTCAAAGCACATGATATTCTCCTATGAAATGGCTGTATGCAACCCAGTATAATAAAAACAATCTAGACAAAACCATAATAAAACAGTACTGTGGCATGTCACATTTTCAGCATGTCAGGTTGTTCTTGAGCGGTTGGCTCCTGTGAACCCGGCTCTGATGAATTTGTTTATGTGCTATTACTGAGTACTGATTTCTTTATTTGAAACGTGGGATTTAAGATGACTGCCTTGTGCTGAGAATCAGCCTTGAGCTGAGCTCATACTTGGTGCTTCCCCATGTTGTAAAGAGGGGCAATGTCTTGAACCCCGCAGCTTCCAATGTCACCTGTGATCTCACAGACCCCTCGTGAGCTTTACAAAGTGGTGTGTGACAGGGTGAAGCAGGTCCCCACTTCACAGAACACAGGAAGGAGTAAAAGGGTAGGAGTAAAAGGAGTAAAAGGATAGGTAAAAACTCTGGGAGGTAAAAATCCCATCAGTATCAGCCACTCCCATTAAAATGGAGATGATTCTTCCAACAAAATAAGCTCAAGTCAGGCTGTGGCTATACTGTTGCCTCAGTCAGTAAAGTGCTTGCTGTGTAAAATCAGAACCCTGAACCCACAAAAAAGCCAAATGTGGTGGTATATGCTTTAATCCCAGCACTAGGGAATCAGAGACAGGGAGACTCCCGGTGCTCACTGGCAGCCAGTCTAGTTGAATTGGCAAGGTTCAGGCTAGTATGAGACTCTGTCTCAAAATAAAAGGCCGAAACTTCCTGAGTAACGACTCCTGAAGTTGACCTACAATCTCCATATGTCTGTACATACACACTCCATAATAGTGTATATATACTCCCAAATGTATGCCACATGCATACATGTTGGCATATGTTCAGACTGGGTCTATTGCTTTGTATTATAATGCTAAATTCTATACCCAAAGGTCTAGGGCTATAAATGACTTCTCAAGTTTACAAGCTTTTCTTGTGCAGACTTTGTTCCTTGATATAAAACTATTGGTTAAATAAAATTGACTTCAGACAATTACTGGAGGGGTTAAAGGTAGATGGATTTGGAGTGACTTGGTTGGAGAAGGAGAAACCAGGGGAGAAGGAGGAAGAAGAAGGTGGGGGAGGAAGCCACCATGAGGGGAAAGTAACCATGAGCACATGGCCAGGAGAAACAGCAAGAATTGAGTACACTGCTGGGGAGGTAGCCAGACCAGCAGTTAGAAGAGTAGATTGGGGTGACCCCCCAGTAATTGTCAAGGGCAAATAAAGTAACTACAGTCTGAGTCCCATTTACTTGTAAGCTAGTTGGGGATAAGCTTAAATTGGACTACATTTTACTACAGGCACACGTGGACACACACACATTTTGCCATTCTTCTCCCATCTAAGTACTAACCAGGTCCAATCTTGCTTAGCTTCTGGATCAGACAAGATCCAACATGTTCAGGGTGGTATGGCCATACACTTGTTATTGCGTCTCAAGACTAAGCTTGTAGATTGTTCTTTGGTGGTCCCGTTTTGTGTTCTACTGAGGCTGCTTCCTTCCTGATTATCATCTATCTTTTTCCTTATAGACTTCCCCCAAGGTTTGTTCTTCCTGACTTGGCATAAGTCTGCACTCCTGTGGAACCATCTGGACATATTTTACTGGTATAATTCTGCCTGGCTAACCCACGACCCAGGACTGACTCAGTCTTCTATCCCTAGCAATTTCTTTCTTTTTTTTCTTTTTTCTTTTTTTTTTAAAAAGATTTATTTATTTATTTATTTATTTATTTATTTATTTATTTATTTATCTATTTATGTGAGTACACTGTAGCTGTACAGTTGTTGGGAATTGAATTGTAGGACCTCTGCTTGCTCCAGTTGGCCCCGCTTGCTTCAGTCAACTCCATTCGCTCAGTCTCAAAGATTTATTTCTTTTTATACATAAGTACACTGTAGCTGACTTTAGATGCACCAGAGGGGGGCGTCAGATCTCATTATGGGTGGTTGTGAGCCACCATGTGGTTGCTGGGATTTGAACTCAGGACCTTCGGAAGAACAGTCAGTGCTCTTACCCGCTGAGCCATCTCACCAGCCCACCCTCCCCCCCCTTTTTGTTGTTTTGGTTTTTCGAGAGTTTCTCTGTATAACCCTGGCTGTCCTGGAACTCACTCTGTAGACCAGGCTGGCCTCAAACTCAGAAATCCACCTGCCTCTGCCTCCCAAGCACTGGGATTAAAGGCATGTGCTACCACCGCCCGGCTTCCCTAGCAGTTTCTTGCTGGGCATTGCAGGCCAACTGTAGCATTTCAACCAGAGTACAGGAATCAGAACTTCTTGTAACTCCAGGTCCAGTATATGTGATACCCTCTTCCGAACTCTGTAGGAACCTGCTGTAGTGGTTTGAATGACATGGCCCCCATGGTCTTGGGCATTTGAATACTTGATTCTCAGTTGATGTCACTATTTTGACAGTTTAGGAGGTGCAGCCTTGATGGAGGAAGTATGTCACTGGGAGCAAGCAGGTTTGCTGAGCCTTGAGACATCCCTCCCCGTGCCTCCCCACCCTAATACTTGCTCTATGCCTTGTGTGTGAGGTCTGAGGTGCAAGCTCCCAGCTTCTGTTCCTGACTCCATGCCTGCCTCTTTCCCACCATCTCAGAATCTTATCCATCTGGAGTCAGCTCCTTCCGCCCCAATCCTTTCTTCTATAAATTGCCTTGCCCATGGTGTTTTATCACAACAACAGAAAAGGAACCGATATGCCTACATTCATGTGCATATGCTTCACATAAACATACAGTTTAAAAAAATAAAAACAAATCCTATCAAAGTGTTAAGAAGTCAACCAGAGAAGAGGCGGTGGAAGGCCTTCAGATGCTTTCTGACAGCCGCTTAGATGTGCAGGGGCTGCCTGGCTGGGTGGAAGTGGTTCTTGCTGCCTGCAGAGTCCCCTCAGAGCTGTCAAACAGGAATCTTTGTAGTTTTGACAGTCTGTTAATAATAGTATCAGGGAAATACATTCTGCTTACAAATGCATGACCTTTACTTTTTTTTTCTCTCTCTCTCTCAGCATTTCCCAAGATGCACCCAGTTGGTGTGGAAGGGCCTGGTGCTGCCTGGGGCACTGAGCTTGCATTGGCCAACTGATCATTGCTGTAGCAATTTGCTCCTGATCTCAAGGTCGATGTCGAATAATTTTAGCTGGGTTAAGTCTCCTGTATTGAGTAACTGGAAGATAAGCCATGAAGGTGGGGTACAGGAGGACAGGAAGCAGGGCATCTTTTGTAGAATCCTTTGATTTTTAGAGAGACAAGAAAGCTGCTAGCTTTTCCATGAAAGGCCCAGGTAGCCCTGAACAGGGAAGAAGGGAACAGACGAGGAATAAATAGCTGGTATATGCTTGACAGACAATGTCTTGGGATGCTCTCATGCTAAGTAACCTACATTGTGAGTAAATTCTGGGAACTAAGAAACTGAGGGCTGTGCTAATAGCTCAGCCAGTAGAGTTCTGGCCTCCAAAGCATGAGGAGCTGGGCTTCATTTCCCAGAAACCACGTAAAAAATGCCAGGTAGGGCACCTGTCACCCTAGTTCTAGAGAGGTGGAGACAGGTGCAGTCCTATGGCTGGCTGACCAGCTAGCCTAGCCTTCTAGTTCCAGGCCAATGAGAGACCCTGTATCAAAAAATAAGGTGGATGGGTAGCTCCTGAGGAATGACACCAAAGGTTGTCTCTGGACTCACATGCACCTACAAAAATTGTGCACTGGCACACACATGTGTGCCTGTACAGACACATGTGCATCTGAACATACATGCATACTTGTACATTCAAATGTGTACTGGTACACACATATGCACTTGCAGACACATGTGTGTCTTCTACACACACAGTGAATTTCCACCCACACATGCACCCACCCACACATGCACACATATACACATGATACTGAGGGTGAAGAACTGTGGAGATAGGGTTGTGTCTGGGTGAAACCCATGTTTTCTTGTTCTCTTTCTCTCTCTCTTCACTTGTCCTCCAAGGTCAGCCTTCAATGTATCATCGCTCTGTGGCCACCTATCGGCAGCATGGCTCTGTGCCCAACTGGAATCACCATGGCTATGTATCGGTCTAGAAGCACCACTTTTGGGGGCATCAGTGGAATGTCACAGACTGTGTTAGAATCTCTGTGCTTCTGTCTTCTGTTCATATATTTGGGTTCCAGTCTTAGTTTATATCTAGACTCAGAGCTCATGTAAAGTTTTAGAGTACACAGCATCACAGGCTTATATTTACATGGAGCCAAAGCCCTGGTCCCAACTTCCTCCATTTCCAATCCTAGCACTTCTGGGGTGGGCTGGTCTGATTCCCAAAGGCCTGGTTTTGGAGAGTCTGATGACACAGCAATGGGACGCAGACTAGCCCAGGATGGCTAGTAAAGGGACCTGAGTAAGGCACTGGAAGCAGCTACATGCCATGTTCTTTGCAAGCCTTCTGTTTCTTCGTTCATAAATGCTATATTGATGAACCCCTGAGAGGGCTGTGGGGCTTGCGATGACTGCATTCACATTACACATAGTACCCACCAATTTGAGAGCAGATGAATTTTATTGGGAAACTACCAAAAAACACAAACAATCCTCAGTCATCCCATTTAATTCTTACCAAGTACATCTTGCTTTCATCTCATCTTACAGATGTGGAAACTGAGGCACAAGGAGGCAGAGCCCCTTGATTGAGACCTCAGATCGGGTCTAGGATTTCATTTCCAGCCATCCAGCCCTTAAGCCTCAAGAGCCCTTAAGCCTCTTTTATGATGGATTTCTGGTCATAAGATGTCTTTTCTTTAGTTACTCTTGGATCCATACTTTTGCTTGTCTTTGAGACTTTGCACAGTCTTCTCTCTAACTGAAGATAATTCTATTACTTATTTGTTTGTTATTAATTATTTAGTTATTGGCTGAGGCAGGGTTGGCCTCGATGTACTCCAGGTTGGCCTTGAACTCACGACCCATTCTGCCTCAGTCTCCTGAGTGCTAGGACTAGAGGTGTGCATTGCCACATCCAGCTAGTTCTCCTGTTAGGCTGATGTTCTCAGGCTCACCCTGAGCCTTAATTTTGCCTCTTTGAGGAAGCCTTCAGATGCGATATCTCCTTCCACGTCCCTTTACTTGTCCCCATCTAAGCACCCAGTGAAATATGTTTAATAACAAGTCCGCTATTGTCAGTGACTCAAATTTCTAGAATGTGTGGACAGAGCAATCCTCCTTCTCCTCAAGGAGATAAGCTCTGGGAACCAGAACCAGTGGCTTTGGAGACCCACTGAGACTTTATTTAATTGCTGTTCAATTAGTTTATTTAATGTAACAAAGTTATTTCTTGTTATGAAAGAGGCTCACACACTGAAAAACTGGAAAACCTAGAAAAGGAAGAGAAACATCATTTTCCTTAGAGCCTTTTTCTCCAAGCCTGTTTATTCTCTTTTTTTATTAAGGATACTTACAACTTCATTATGAATATATATTTGTAATTGAATACTTTTTTCTCACTTAGCAAAATAGGATTTTCCAGGTGTCATCATACAGTTAAAAAATAACCATGCTTCCTTTTATTTTTATCTCCTTTGAATAAAGAAATTAGCTAATGTATACAAGGAGAAAAGTCAGCAGACTTTCTAATGAAAGCAAGAGCTTCTGTCCCTTCTGCCCCTTCTCTCCTCTGCCTCCTCTCAAATTCTGCTTCCCAATGGCAACTGTTAGCGATGATGTTCCATTTTTAGGACTTTCTGGTGTTTATCTCTGTCAATCCAAAGAAGATGCTTATGCAGCTGTTTCTTGATTTATCATTTTAAGACAGTGCCTATTGACTCACTGGATTCAGTCTATTGACATGCCCATTCTTCCCCCAGTTTGTTCTCCATTTCCCTTCTCCCTATCTGTAAAAATGCTTATGGAAAAATCACAGCAAGAAGGTTACAGACTCCACAGCATCTACTGCACCAAGATGGTGCTCAGCACTAGAGTAACAAAGAAACAATTCTATTATACACCAAAGTAAGACTTGCAATATCTGTCATCCAATAAGAAACTACCTTATGACTGGTGAGATGGCCCAGTAGGCAAATGCATTTGTCACGAAGCCTGATGATCTGAGTTAAGCTCCTGGGACCACATAGTAAAAGGAGAGAACTGACTTTTGCTGGTTGTCCTCTGACCTCCACATGTATACCATGGCACATGAACAACCATACACACACACACACACACACACACACACACATGCACACACACACACACACACACACACACA
>NW_022196904.1:105569536-105577362 GCF_008632895.1 Mastomys coucha
GCCCAGAAGTTCGGAATACAGGAAGAACAACCCACAAACCACAAGAAACTCAAGAAGAAGGAAGACCATAATGTGGACATTTCATTCCTTCTTAAAAAGGGGAACAAAATACTCACAGAAGGAGTTGCAGAGACTAACTAACTATGGAGCAGAGACTGAAGGAAGGACAAGCTAGCCTGATATAGCTATCTCCTGAGAGGCTCTGACAGTACCTGACTAATACAGATGTAGAGGCTCACAGCCATCCATTGAACTGAATACAGGGTCCCCAGTGAAGGAGTTAGAGAAAGGACCAATGGATCTGAAGGGTTTGCAGCCCCTTAGGACGAACAACAATATGAACTAGTACCCTCAGAGCTCCCAGGGACTCAACCTCCAACCAAGGACTATACATGGTGGGACTGATTGTTCTGGCAGCATGTGTATAATAGAGGATTGCAAAGTAGAGCATCAGTGGGAGGAGAGACCCTTGGCCCTGTGAAGGTTCTGTGCCCCAGAGTAGGGGAATGCCAGGGCCAATAAGTGGGAAAGGGTGGGGTGACAAACAGAGGGAGGGGGAGGCAACAGGGGCTTGTTCTTGTTGGTTTTTTTTTTTTTTGTGTGTGTGTGTGTGTTTTTCTCTTTTTTTGAGGGGAAACTGGGAAAGGAGAAATCATATGACATGTAAATAAAGAAAATATCTAATAAAAAAAAAGAAATTCAGGGCATAAACTCAAGGCAGGAACTTGGAGATAGGAACTGAAGCAGCAGTCATGGAAAAGTGCCACTTATTGGTTTGCTCAGCTTGATTTCTTATACAGCTCAGGCCCACCTGCCCACGGATGGCACCAATCTCATTGGGCTGTCCCTCTCACATAAATTATTAATTACGAAAATACCTACTAGATTTGCAGGCAATTGGATGGAAGCATTTTCTGAATTGAGGTTCACCTTCCAAGATAACTCTAGCTTTTGTCAAGTTGACAGAAAACTACCTGAAACTCCTGACGACTTTGGTGATCCTTCAGGTGGGCTCTTCATACCCACCCCTCCAAGCTATTCTAGAGTCTCACATTTCTTTCTTCCAGCTTTCCTGTTGTGTCTGTGGCAGGTTAAAGATTACTACAGATGTCTGGATACTTTAATCGTAGGAATGGTTTCTCTTTCCCCTTCTCTCCAGCTGGCTCTGACTGCTGGAGTATAAGGCTGTGATGTGTAAGGGATGTGGTTCTCATTGTCAAGAGGTCAGGATGTCTTTGCTTACTATCTCCTGGAACTTTTGATCTTAAAGCCCTTAGTCACTTGTGGAATCTCTGAGGCCCCTGCTAGGGAGACACATGGAGAGGCCTCCAGATACCGTGGAGAGAAGGAGGGGTCCCACTGAGCTTCCAGCTGTCTAGATTTCTCAAGGGCTAGCATGTCACTGAAGCTGTCTGGGACCCTTCAGCCCAGAGCCATCTGGATGCCATAGCCTCAGTGGACATCATGTGGAGCAGAATAATGCCCCAGATGGATCCTGCTTGAGTCCCCGACACTCATATTTCTGAGATATGATAAAAACTCAGTATGCTGCACAGGACACTGTGAGTTAGTCATCTGCCAGCTCCTTTCCACCAGCTTTCGAGTGCATCAAAATTTTCTCCACCCTAAACTTCCTACCTTCATCACATGGCTCATCTTGGCAGCTGCAGAAGATCAGGCTCCCCGGGAGTTGTGATGGAGGTTCTTATCCCAAACCCAGCACGACCAGAATCATCCTTTGTACCTTTAAAAATTATTATTTATTTAATGTAATGGATGATAGGAGAGCTCTCTACTACTAAGCTATATTCCAAATCTTTAATTTTTTGAAGTAATTATGTGTATGTGCAGTGTGTGTGTGTGTGTGTGTGTGTGTGTGTGTGTGTGTGTGTGTGTGTAATATGTATATGGAGGTTAGAGGACAGCTTCAACTCTCATTGTCACCTGTTATACACCTTGCTTTTTGAGACAGGTTTTCTTATTGGTTTGGAAATCACCAAGCAGGCAAGGCTGATTAGCCAGTGAGCTCCAGAGATGTTGCTGTCTCTGTGCACCTGGCACTAGAATTATAACTGTGTGCTACCACAGCTTGCTCTTTTAAAAATGTGAATTCTGCGAGGTTGAATTTAGGTACTCATGCTTGAAAGTCAGGCATATTCCCAGTATAGGGATTGCCTCAGCCCTTAAAGTAATTAAAAGAATTTATTTAACTTAATGTATGAATGGGTGCTCATAGGGGCCAGAAGGGGTGTAAGATCCCTTGGAGCTGGAGTTACAGGCATTTGTGAGCTCCTGTGATAGGTTCCCAGGTCCGAATTCTACTTCTCCAATAGAGCAGTCAGTGCTTTTAACCATGGAGCACCTATCTCTCCAGTCACTGAAGTAACTTTTGTTTGGGTGTCAAATATTGTGAACCATACTTTGCTGTGTACCAGTCAGTTGTGTGTTGGGTGCTGTTCTGACACCAGCTTTGAGCTAAAGATCCTGCTTTCCTGTGCATTCTTCTGAGTATGAAGAAGACAGTAAACACTCAGAGCACGTGGGCCTTGCACCGTCAGAGTCACTGGGAACACTAAGCTTACACACTCAGCGTCCTGACGTGGTTGTATAATATTGGACTGAAGGGCTAGACCATCACTTAAGACCATCTCTAGCGACAGGCTCATTAGATTACTTTCTCCAATAGGAACCACTGTGGAAGCCTAAGAATTTAGAGTTCAAGTTTAATCAGTCTTCACGGAGAGAGCAGCCTCTCCCACACTTGGGACTGAGGCTACACTTTTGGTGACACAGCAAGTCAGATGGCCCTGGGTTGGACTGCTCTATTCCTCACTCCTCTGGCCAGCATGTGGGAAGAAAGACCTTGGACATCACTTGCAAAGTCTCCCATTCTGTGACTAAACCCAGCTCCCCATTCTCTGTTGTCACCAGGTCTATACTCAGGTATCTGTAAGTGGACACCTTATCTTGACTTTCACCCTGTGCTGTCTCCTTGGCCTGCATTACTTGTCTGCACTGAATGTCTTACCTTTTTTTCCATGGACCTCCAGCCCCTGGGATGATTGGGATGGGACAGATGCTGCTGCACTGCCAGCATCCCCTCTGGACCCAGGACTCCTACCACTAGCCCTTGCCGCAATACCTTGGCTCTCTGCAGCTATTAGGGCACACAGAGTCCTTGTGGGTCATACTCATGGGAACCCAGGAAGGTATTCCTTCAGGTACCCACTGAGGGTCCCACATCCCCACCCTAGGGTGATGCCTGCTTCATGCTGTTCCCAGGAGACGCCTCTGGGACTGAGCCTTAGCTGTCATAGTAGTGACCTGCTCATCAAGCTGTCATGGACTGCCTTCTCTGATCTCTTACTTCTCCCATGCTCCTGCCACTGTTTCTGAGAATAACTTTATAAAGAAACCACTTGACTTCTCTTCTAGCTTTCTTCTGTTACTGTGATAAAATGCTTTGACCAAGGCAATGTGTGGTGGCAAATCCCCTTGACTTGGGAGGTAGAGCACGTGGATTTTTGTGGATTTGAGGCCAAACAGTGCTACACAGAAAGACCCTGTCTCAAAAGCAAGCATAAACATCAGTGACAATAGCATTCTGTCCAAAAGCAACTTACAGGAGGAAAGGATTTATTTGTCTACATTTGAACTATATTGAACTACAATTCTACATTGTAGTTCATCATTGAAGGAAGTCAGGGCAGGCACTCATGCAGAACTTGAAGCAGAAAATGTGGAGGGATGTTCCTTGCTCATTCACAGGCTAATGCTTAACTAGCTTTTTTATAGAGCCCAGGACCACCTGCCTAGGGGGTGGTGCCACCCACAGTGGGCTGGGTCCTCATATATCAATTAACAATCAAGAGAGTTCATACAGACAACCAGATGGAGACAGTTTCTCAATTTCTCAAAATCTTGGCTTTCTAGATTCTAGCTGTGGAGAGTTGACAGTTAAAGCTAACAAGGCCAAGTTCCAATACTCCTCTTAGGATGACATCCTTTGGGTGTGTAATTTCTAAGCCAAGACTGAGGATGAGTGAGATGCTTCTGAGAAAGCAGGCATGGTAAGGGTGTTCTTGGCCCAGGGAGCAGCAAATGCAAAGGTCCTGGGGCAGGAGAGGTGGAGTAGCCAGGATGAGATGGAGTGTGTGGTGGGCATGCTGGGAAGATACACAACCTGAAAGTGACTTCACTTTACACTTCTTTCTCTTCTAGTTTTGTTTTCCGTCGATACACTTTTCTTTCTGCTCTGTTATGGTCTGGTTTCATTTAAGTGCATCTGAAATGAAATCTCTAATGTTAACAGTCTTGTCAGATGTGAAGGCCTCATTTCCCTCTGGTTCTTTTTCACTGAACGCTATCTATGAGTTTCTGGGGAGGATATGAGGGTTTTGATTTTTTTTTTTGGTATGACCACATTATGTTAATTTTCCTATTGTCTCAGAGTGTGAGAACATAAAAGTAATAACTCATTTATATGAAGGTTGAATGTGCTGAGAGGTTGTCATGGAAACCAGGGGGAACTATTCGTGTTGGCTTGAGTACACTGAATAACCCCTGTTAAAAGATTGAACACAGAACTTATTTACCCAATTGGGTCGTGTGTGGAAAAGATGAAAAAATCAACACGATAAATTAGTTTTTTTTTTTTTCGGTCAGAGCAAGGAGAGGATGAATAACTGCTGGGGGTGTATGATTTTTGTTTAAACAATCATTTCTTTATCTTGAATATTTTATAGCCTTGATGCTGAATGGGTGTGGGGTTGGTTGGGGAGAAGTTCAGGGGTGAGGAAAATGGGAAACTGCTTATGGAAAAGGTAAGCTTAGGGTGCCTGTGACTCTTGATGTATAGACCCTGAGCCCATTCACAGTCCACCCTCTGGGGCCTGTTAGGGCAGATGGAAAACATGAACGTTGGAATCTGTCTTAATTAGGGTTCCTATTGCTGTGACGAGACATCATGACCACAGCAGCTCTTATAAAGGAAAACATTTAATTGGGGCTGGCTTACAGTTTCAGAGGTTTAGTCCATTATCATCATAGCAAGAAGTATGGCAGCCTACAGGCAGACATGATGCTGGAGAAGAAGCTGAGAGTTCTACATCTTGATCTGCAAGGCAGCAGAAGTGACAATGTACCACACTGTGTGCAGCTTGAGCATATAAGACCCCAAAGCCCACCTTGATAGAGACACACTTCCTCCAACAAGGCCACACCTTCTAAGAAGGCCACCTGTGGCCAAGCATTCAAACACATGAGTCTGTGGTGGCCATTCCTATTCAAACCACCATACCACCATCTTCTTCTTTGCTTCTTGAAAGGTTGTTTCTTTTAGGGTTGACTTGTTCTTTGCTTTTTAATTTTTAGATGAAATTGTTTCAGCTCTTCCTAAATAAGCTGTCAAAGAAAGCCTCAGGGAGAAGCACAGCTAGGGGCTTTGTGCCACGCTCATGTGTGGGCTCGGACTGAGGGTACCAGTAGAACCACTTACAGGGTTGCATCAGGCAAGGCTGGCAATCTGGTCCTGGGTTTGGAAGGCCAGTGGTTCTGTTGTAATGTCTCATCTTTAGGCTTTCCCCTGTGATGTGCTTTGGGGTTGTTGGTCTTTCATTAGTGGTTTCTACTCAGGAGCACTGCAGTCTCACATCCCTCTGTGTCTTCTCAAATCCCACTCCCCCAACAGTCCTGAGCCCTGGAGTCACTTTGTCCTCAGCTATGTGAAGACACAAGAGGACAGGAAACAAGTCTCCACCAGACACCTATCAGCTTGCACCATGATCATGGACTTCCAGCCTTTAGAACTGTTAGCGACACATTTTTTTTTTTTTTTTGGTTTGTTCTCATTGTTTAGAAGCTGTGCAGTCTAGCAATCTATCACCAAACCTGACTGGATCAAGACAAGTCCATCAGTAGCGCCCCCGAGAGGCTGTGTGTGCTCAGAAAAGGTTCTGGTATGTTCTGATAATGGTTTAGAATATGATTTCCCAAACTTCTTTGAAGACCCATTGTCTTAGTCAGGGTTTCTATTCCTGTACAACATCATGACCAAGAAGCAAGTTGGGGAGGAAAGGGTTTATTTAGCTTACTTCCACATTGCTGTTGATCACCAGAGGAAGTCAGGACTGGAACTCAAGCAGGTCAGGAAGCAGGAGCTGACACAGAGGCCATGGAGAGATGTTCCTTACTGGCTTGCTTCTGGTTTGCTCAGCCTGCTCTGTTACAGAACCCAAGACTTCCAGCCCAGGGATGACACCACCCACAAGGAGCCCTACCCCCTTGATCACTAATTGAGAAAATGCTCCACAGCTGGATCTCATGGAGACATTTCCCCAACTGAAACTCCCTTCTCTGTGATAACTCCAGCCTGTGTCAAGTTGACACAAAAAACCAGCCAGTACACCCATACTTCATTTGTTTTTCCTTCCCACGCACCTGACATCAGAATCTTCTGGGAACAGTGTTGTGGGTTAGACTTAGTTTTCACACAGGATCTGTGTCAGGTGTGTGTGTGTGTGTGTGTGTGTGTGTGCGTGGTAGGTTAGGAATAGAAACCCTGAGATGCTCAATAACTTTTTCCCTTGATATATGTGCTTTTTTCTTTTTTTTGAAAATAGATTTTTTAAAAAATACAATGTATTTATATTTTGTACTCCTAGCCCTCCTCTCTCATCTGGATTCACACCCTTCTGTCTCCCATTAGAAAACAAATGGGCATCTAAGAAGGTTTTATGTCTGGGTTGGTGTCCCAATGCCCCCATTGGAAGTCTTGCCTGATTCCAAGAGATGGCTGGTTCAGAATCCGAGACTGGAACCACAAACCATTTGCATCCAGAGACAATTGAGAAATGTACCTGTCCCTAGAGCTGAACCTGGCAGACCTTGTATAACAAGGAAGAATGGCCCAGACTCCAGCTGGGAACTCCTTGGGTCTCAAAGATCTATGTAAATTCACTTAGTTGAGGTCCTGATAATTGGCCGCACACATCTTTTGTTTCTCACTACTTCTGCCTCTAGGAAACCTCCCCTCCCCCTCCCCCCGCCCCAGCAGCCTGGGAGCTCATGGGACTCTCTGCTGAAGATCAAAAGCTTCAGAAAGCGGTAGTTTTCAGGTGTACATCAGCTTCTGGAAACTTCTATGCTCTCCTCAGTACTGCTGTTTGTCTTTTCCTATATGGCACCCCCATTATTATTCAGGGTTTTCTCTCCAGTTCTTCCTCCGAATTCTCCACCTCAAATGTTTCCGGGGCACCCACAGAACAAGGAAGTGAAGTTTGCCACTCACTAGCATAGCCTCTTAAGTAGCAAACCGAAGCCCAAACCACCACCAATATGGATGATATGCTTGGATGCTTTACGAGAATTTCCCCAACTATGGTTTGAACAGATTGAGATGAAAAGAGCTTTAAGTAATAAATGAAGCACGGTGGGTGCTGCTTTATAAGCTAGCCACTGTGTCAGTGTTTCTACATCTGAAAAAGAGGGCACCACAAAGAAAATAGCACACATAAAACAAAGCTCCCTACAAAACACCACCCCCACCCCCCACACACACTTGTGTAACACATGCATGCATACACACATGAACTCGTGCCACACATCGACAGTGTAACTTACATATATGTGTGTGGAGACCAGAGGACGACTTGAGGTGTTGTTCCTCATGTGCTGTCCCCTTTGCGTTTTGAGACTCATCTGGAGCTCTCCCATTCGACTAGGTGAGGTGGTCAGTGAGCTCCAGGGAATCCTCCTGTGTCCGCCTTGCCTGCTTTGGGAGGTAATCACAAGCGCACACCACCACCCTCGGCTTTTTTTTTTTTTTT
>NW_022196904.1:105577372-105583120 GCF_008632895.1 Mastomys coucha
AGCTCTGGGATAGAACTCAAGCTTGCATGCTTACATAGCAAGCATATCCTAACCAAATCATTTCCCCTGCTCCTCTATATATTTTGTATTTCTCTCTCTAGCTAAAACAGGCATATTCTCCACAGCGTCAGGAAACACTCCTGTGATCTGCAATCCTCTGAGCTTCACCTCCTCTTCCAGCAAGTAGATCTGGGAACTCACTCTGTCAAGCACTTGCAAGGTATTATTTGCCAGGTATATTTTGCCTCCTACCACAGAGACCATGCATCTAGTCTAGGATGATGTGAGTCCCCATAGCGATGCGACAGAGTCAGCTCCTTGTAAGAACCTCCTGTCTTGTTTGCCTGGGAGCTAATTAAGTAAGGCATCATACAGAAGTTGAGAAAGTTCTTGTCATAAAAGCCTCCCAAGAGTTTAGATCAAACTAATTAAAATGAGGAACTGGAGCCAGGTCAAGCAGATCTTTTAGTGTGATCAGGCCTGGGCAGTCTACCCAGCACTGAGTTCACAGGGCAAGCTTGCCTTTCACTTTCACATAAGGAAGACTCCAGGTCAGTGTGACCCTTCATGTTGAGCGAGCTGAGGGGTCAAGAGTGTGATCAGAACTTAAGAAAGATGGTTCTTTTTAAAACTCCTTTCCCATAATCTGACACTCACCTAGTTCACCACAAAGCCAAACAATAGTAGTTAGTCAACTTAAATGAAATATTTTAATATATTTTGTGTGTGTTTGTGTGTGTGTGTGTGTGTACACGCACATGTGCACTTGTGCCATGGTATGGTGAGCTAACAGGACAACTGAATTGGTTCTTTTCTTCTATCATGTGGGTCTTGAGGATCAAATGCAGGTCTTTGAACTTTTACATTTACCTGATGAGCCATATTGCTGGCCCTAGATATAAACATATAAAAATAAATATACATATATAAATAATATAATTAAATGGTAATATACATACTATATATACATATATGTATACATACATATGCATATATATGTATATATATTCATTTCCATATTGGCACTTAACTCTCCAGACTAGTTTCAGAGTTTTATGGTCTGACCCATTTTGGGTCTTAGTTGTATGTGCTTTGAAGTCTAAAAGAAGAGACAACATCTAGTTGGAAATCCTTAGTTTTTCTTTTATATGTATTTTACACTTATTTGTTTATCTTGTGTGTATGTGTATGGGTGTGGATGCACATATGACATGGCACATGTGTGGAGGTCATAGGATACCTTTGGGCAGTCAATTCTTTCCTTCTACCATGTGGGACCTAGAGATGGAACTCAGTCCTCAGGCTTGGTGACAGAACCCTTTCTCCTTTGTTTTTTTAGAGGGAAACTTCCCCCCCCTTCCCTCCTCCACCTCTCTTCTCTCTTCTTCATGCAGTGTTTCTTACCAGACGTGATGTCGAGCTGAACCACCAACACCCAGTGGGGCCCAGGAACTTGGGTTTAAATCAAGCTCTGCAGCCAGGACCAGCAGTGAGGTTTGCAGGGCTTACCACAGCACAGGGTGACATGCTGTCTGGTTCAGGCTGATTACTAGAATTTTTAAAGATGCCAGCCACAGAGTGGAGTCCTTTGAAAATGAGAATGCATGTGGCTGGATACCAGGCATGCCAGGAAGCTGGCCCCTGCCCAGGTAAAGTGACAGACCCCACCTTAACTTCACTGACTGGGACTGGACATTCGGGAAGAAATTATCTGCATGGTGTTAGTGTGTTTAGTTTTGCTGATCATGTGAGCAGAGTATGGGAGCTTTTTTCAGTAGCATTTTTCTTTTATTTGTCTTTTATTAATAAGATATGTCTGCCTGTTATGGTGTGCACGTAGTTTTGACACTCTGGGTGTCTGGTAATGTCTGGAAATTGTTGGTTTGATTACATACAGAAGTGGGTAGGGTAGGTGCTGCTCCCACCCCGTGGGTGAAAGCCCAAGATGCCAAAACTCTAATGGCACAGGGCAGACCCACAACAGAGACTTGCTCAGGTCCAAATATTAGGAGCTGTGGTGGTTTGAGTAGGTATGGTTCCCATAGACTCATGTGTCTGAATGCTTGCCCCATAAAGAGTGGCACTATTAGGAGGTGTGGCCTAATTGGAGTAGGTGTGGTCTTGTTGGAGGAAATAGGTCATTGTGGAGGTCTTATATGCTCAAGGAGCTCCGAGTGTGGCATACAGGCCTGCTGCTGTCTGGGGATCGTGCACCCTGCCATGTTTCCTGCCACAGTGATAATGGGACTAAACCTCTAAACTGTAAGCCGGCTCCAATTAAATGCTTAAATTCTTGTAAACAAGAATTGCTATGATCATGGTGTCTCCTCATGATAATGGAAATTCAAAGTAAAACAGGAGCCAAGATTGATAAAACGTTTCATACTAATCCAGGTTTCACCTACTCTTTGGATGGAAAAACAAAAGCTAGGGAGATTAAATTATTTTCTTAAGTGTTTTTTTCTTTTTTCTTTTTTTCCTTTTTGGTGTGCTTGAAGAGATCCATCTTGCCCCAGGAGAGAGTAGTCAGTGTAATTTTTTTTTTCTTTAAATTTTTGTTTTTTACTTTTGGACTGGAGATATTGCTCAGTGGTTAAGAGCACCGACTGCTCTTCCAGAGGTCCTGAGTTCAATTCCCAGCAACCACATGGTGGCTCACAACCATCTGTCATGGGATCTGATGACCTCTTCTGCTGTGTCTGAAGACAGCTACAGTGTACCCATTTAAGTAAAATAAATAAATAAATAAATCTTCATTTTTTTCTTTTTACTGTGTTTACCTTTGTTTTGTATGTGCATTGGTGTTTTGTTTGCACGCATGTCTATGTGAGAGTGTCAGATCTCAGAGTTGCCGACAGTTGTGACCATGTAGGTGCTGGGATGTGAAGCTGGGTCCTGTGGAAGGGCACTAAGCCATCTCTTTAGCCTGCCAGTGTAATTTCTAAATATATACACAGCTTGGAACAAACTAAGCAGGAAATGTATATGACCATGCCTTCAAGGGCACGTCATAGGCAGAGGACACATTTTTGAGCTCAGGCTTGTCTGGTGAGGCTGGCACTTCTGCACCGGGCAAAGTCACAACCTTTTTGTGGTGTTTTGTCTTCTTCCTCATATAGTTAAAGCAAGCCCACCACTGTCATGAAAAACACCTTCTAGAAGCCTCGGGTAATTGGGTGATATTTCTGGGTCTGTATCCCTGTCTAATGTACATCAGTTAAACCTGTGACTCTTCGGTCTGGAGAAAGTAATCATCAAAAACTAAATCGACTTGAGTTTTTTTCCCCCTCCCCTTTTGCTCCGTATTTGTACAGATTAATCTTCACTATCCAAGAGCGCTGGGTGATTTGCGGAAACCACAGCCCTTTATCAAAATCAGCCCAGTCTCCATTGATCAAACCCTCACTTAGGCAGTCGCTGTTGTCTGCTGGAGACAGTCAGGGGCGAGGATGGAAGGGAAAGACCGCTTAGATAGGCGCCTTGCCTCGGAGTCTCTGCTGAGCTTGGGTCTCTCAGCTCAGCATGGCTGACAACTGCTGGGCCTGAGATGAGTCTCAGTCGGGTAAATGTCAATATTGGCAACTATGTTAGTTACTTTTCTTGTTGGTGACAAAATGCTTGACAGGAACAGCCTGAGGGAGCAAGGATTTACTTGGTTCATGGTTTCAAAGGATTCAGCCTATGTTTGTCTGGACTTATAAACCTGAGCAGGACATCAGTGGCAGCAGGCATCTGTAGGACAGGAGAGCTTTTCACCTCATGATAACTGAGAGAGAGAGAGAGAGAGAGAGAGAGAGAGAGAGAGAGAGAGAGAGAGAGAGAGAGAGAGAGAGAGAGAGACAGAGAGAGAGAAGACAGATACACACAGAGACAGACACACACAGAGACAGAAAGACAGAGAGACACACACACAGAGACAGAGATAGACACAGAGACACAGGCACACAGAAAGAGACAGAGACATACACAGAGACAGAGAAAGACAGGGCACACATACACAGAGTAAGAGACACAGAGAGAGACAGAAACAGACAGAGAGACACAGACACAGAGAGAGAGACACAGACATTGAAGAGAGACAGACAGCGAGGGCAGAGACAGACACACAGAGAGGGTTAGGGGTAGGAAGCAAGGATAATATACTCCAAGGACATCCTGCAAAGACCTATTTCCTTGCATTAGGCTCCATCTCTTAAAGTTTCCAGAACTTCCTCAAATAGTGCTGCCATTGGGGATCTAAGCTATAACATATAACATGTATCACAACAGGGGCATGGTACAGCCAATCCATAACTGCAACTACAGGAAAGTGTCAGCTTAGCGGTGGGACCAGGCACTGCTCTGCTTCTCAGCCTGGCCCCACTGTGTTCTCCTTGCATCTCTGTGACCTATGGTGGCCTGCAGTTAAAAGTAATGCAGTTTAGTGGTTAGTAAGGAGACCTGCAAATGTCAGAAGTGTGGAAAAGTGACTGTGGAATGTTCAGCCCTAAACAGACACCAACAGCCACACTCAGCTTTCACCCAAGGTACAAGGAACACAGATCGAGGGCAGAAAGATTGTAAGGGAGAATTGCATTGGGAGGACTGCTGTGACATTTCATCTTCCGGACTTGACAGGATCACTGCACTCCTGAGCTCACAGCCGCTGTGGCATCTTCACAAGATCTGGCCGATGTTGATCCCTGGATGAGTGGGTGAGGGAGTCAGGAGTCCCACCCCTAGCTGGTGGCTACTAGGGGAGGGACAGTCAGTTTTCTTCAGGGATACAGTCCCTAGCAGATTGACCGTGCTCCAGAGGATGGTCCTACGCTCATATTTGCCTTGAGGCAGCCAGGAAGCAGAGAGACAGAGACAGGCAGAGTATGGCTTTCAAGGGCTCACTCCTACTGATTTACTTTCCACAAGTAGATTCCTTGCCCTAAAGCTCCTATTTCCTCCTGTTACATAGCCCATTAAATTGCTAATCCATCAGTAGGAGCAGCCCACTCATGAGGTGGGGTCAGAGCTTGCCTGCTCCAATCATCTTTGAACATAGCTCTGCAGGGGACAAAATCTTCCATGGACACACTAGCTTTTGTGAGATACTTCATATCCAAAGTATGACATGGATATGCCTACAGGCTCACATCAGAAGCTTGCTTACCCTGTAAGCTCATTGGTTAATGGCAATGTGGTTAGATGAGGTCATGATGGGATAAGGGGCTTTATGGGAAGACAAAGAGAAACCTGAGCTAGACACCTTGTCTGCTTTGAGCAGCAGGAGTTGCTAAGCAGGTGCTGGTACCATGCATGCTCTTAGACCTCTGAGCCTCAGAGTTCTGAGCCAAATGGACTACATTCTTTATAAATTACTCAGTCACGGGTATTTTGTTATCGCAATGGAACATGAATGAACACACTTAGTATATAGCCACAAACCCACAGATGACATTGATTGCAGCTCTTGGTGACCTTGTCCAACACCTCAAAACCTTTCAAATCTCAGAGGTAAAGAGGTTTGGGAGGGAGCCCTGGACCTGGATAATACTATTCCTTTTGTTTTGCTAGGAGAAAACAAGCAATAGACCCGAGAGGTTGGTTACATCTCATTGTAGAAGATGGCAGTTGTTGCAACTTGGGGCACACTGTTAGGGAGGTTGTGCCAAGGCTTGGTCTCATTAAGATGATGGCATTTGTGCAAGGACTTGAAGGAGATGAGCTTCACATACAGGAGATGAGCTTCACATACAGGAGATGAGCTTCACATAC
>NW_022196904.1:105583130-105623906 GCF_008632895.1 Mastomys coucha
GGAGATGAGCTTCACATACAGGAGATGAGCTTCACATACAGGAGATGAGCTTCACATACATCTGAGGGGATGATCGTCCAGGCAGATGTAATAGTCAGTGCAAAGGTCCTGAGGACAAATAATGACAGAAGGGAAAGCAGGCTGCAGGGTGGTGGGAGACAGGTGTCCACTCCAATACTGTCAGCACAGGGCACACAGATTTGGGGGAAAGATTAAGAAATCAATTTTGCATAAATGAGTAGTTCAGTACTCATGCTAGAGCCTGGACTCCAGGCTTCCCAAACCTACTTAAGGTTTTCAGAGGGACAGAAAAAGGGTTGTGCACGTATGTGTTTACATATGTATAAATGTATGTGTATGTGTGTGAATGCATGTGTGTATCTGTTTAGGTGTATGCATGCATGTGCACATACCTGAGTGTGTATATATATCAGTGTTTATACATTTGTATATGTGTGCATGTATGTGAGTATATGTATTTGAGTGTATTTAGGTTTTATGTATAATACATGTGTTCATATGAATGTATATAAATACACATGTGTTTACATATATGCGCATGTACTTATTTATGTGCACGTGTGTGTGTGTGTGTGTGTGTGTGTGTGTGTGTGTGTGTGTGTGTGTGTATTCTTGTATAATTGTTGAGACTGAGAAATACTGAAATCTGGTACCTACAGGCCAGAGACCTGGGAAAGCTGAGGTCCTAAGGCTCTTCTCCCCTCTAGACCCAGAAGCTATGGTGTCTAAGGGCTGGAGAAGCAGTTGTTCCAGTTCAGGCAGCAAATCTACCCTACCTTGCTCTGACTCTCTTCTGGAGCTGCTGGAGGGAGGCCTCCCACCCACACTGAGAGGCTGTGCAGATGCTGGAGGCCTCCCACCCACACTGAGAGGCTGTGCAGATGCTGGAGGCCTCCCACCCACACTGAGAGGTTCTGGAGCTGCTGGAGGCCTCCCACCCACTCACACTGGGGAGGCTGTGCAGCTGCTGGAGGCCTCCCACCCACACCAGAGAGGCTGTACTTCTTAGGTCTGTTCACTGATTGAAAGGCTTATGTCACCCAGAAGTAACAGCAAACAGTGTTTTTTCCAGTTAGTTTGGCATGCCTTTGCCCAGTCAAGTTAACTTGTAAAAATCTCCACCATTGTGGGGAGATGGCTCATTTGGCAAAGTGTTTGTCATGAAAGTGGGAGGACCTGACTTGGATCTCCAGAATTCATGCACAGTGCTGTGTGGTGCACACACATGTAATCCTAGCACTGGGGAGGCAGAAACAGGCTGATTCCCGGGGTTCACTGGCCATCCTGATTAGCCTACTAAATGAGCTCCAGTCAATGAGTGACCCTGTTTCTGAAAACAAACTGGGCTGTGTCCTGAGAAACAATACTGAAGCTAACCTCTGACCTCCATGTGCACACACATGCACGTGTACTTGCACATAAATATACTCTTGTGCACACACACACATGCATACATGTACACACACACAAAAGAGAAGAATATTACCAATAGAAGTTCCCCATTTTTTACCACACGTGTTGTCCAGTCACTCAGATACATGACCATCAGTTGTCCAGGTGACAAGAGGGACTGTCCTGGATAGTTTTTGTCAAGTTGGCACAAGTTAGAGTCATCTAGGAAGAGGGAACCTCTACTGAGAAAATGTCTTTATTATATGGCTAAGCCCACTATAGGCACTGCCACCCCTGGGCAGGTGGTCCTGGGTTGTCAAAGAAAGCAGGCTGAGCAAGCCAGGAGGAGCAGACCTGTAAGCAGCGCCCGCAGCGTTCTGCCGTTGTCTCTGCTTTAGCTCCTGTCTCCAGGTTCCTGCTTGAGTTCCTTTGAAGACTTCTCTCACGATAGATTGCCCTGGGGATCATAAGCCAAGTAAGCCCTTCCTTCCCGCACTGCTTTTGGTCATGGTAATTTATCACGGAGCTAGACAACAGTAGGGCAGGGGCACACGGCTGGAGAGCTTTGGAGAGACCTCTGCTTTATGTGGAACAGTTGCTAGTCACACAGGCGTTTCGGTTTCACATACGACCGTCGTTTTTTGTCGCAAGCAGAAGCAGACTTTTGCCTCTGATATCCTTGAGAAGAGCCAGAGTTCATACCGTGGCTTTAGTTCAAATCCTGCTTCTACCACTCCATGGTTTCATCACTTCTGAGAAGCAGTGTGACCTCTTGGAATCTTGCTGCTTTGATCTGCAAAGTGGAGGTGGCTGTGGTGGCTGTCTCAGGAGGGGTGAATGGACGTGTGTGTGTGTGTGTGTGTGTGTGTGTGTGTGTGTGTGTGTTAGTGTGTGTGTGTTAGTGCGTGTGTGATAGCATGATGCCAGTCCAGAGGGGGCACCGGGATGCTATGATCTTCTGTCATAAAGACTTGTGGTGGCTGAGGAGCATGGTTCGCCAGCTGAGCCTGGTTTTCCAGCTTCACATTTTAATAGGAGCGTGCATGCTCCTTGGCGCTCGGGTATTAGGGCCACCCCGATTTCCCCCTCTTTATAGATGCTACCTGTTATTGTTCCAGCTTATAGGATGCTCTGTCTGGTCCAGAGCCAGACTGCGCTCAGATAAACAAGAGTACAAGGGTGGGGTCAATGAACACTTGTGGAATGGGACAAGACTCACCAGGAGGTGGAGCTATTGAGCCATCACTCTCAATATACTTGTTTCTGTTTTCATTTTGTTTGATGAGGCATGTGTAATTTACAAGCAGTCCCCGAAGGAATAGAACTGTGACTTGTGCCTCACAGATTTAAACAAAAGAAGGGTGATTTTTTTTCGTGCCTCTGATAGCCCCAGTGCATCATCTCAGCTTTGGGGAAAGAATGGAGGATGGCTCACCTGGAGCCAGCTCCCACCCCATGCAGGCAGCGTGGTTCTTACTGTAGGTGGTGGGTATTCACACAGTAGCTTCTGCCTTTTATGGATAGTGTTTTATGTACTGGATCAGAATAGAAAACACTTAGAGCAGCTACCACTGGGAAGCCTAGATTTTCATGTGAGTGGAGTTTACTTCTCAGGATGTGGAATCCGGATGACTCCTTAGAAGTTGACAACCTAAGCTTTAGAGTGTCCCTCTCCATTTCCATCCCAACATGAAGGAAAGCGATACACCTTTTATGGACCAGAGTTCAATCTCTCCACTTCTTTCTAGAAATGTGTCCTGCTAACTTTGTCAGCTTGACATAGCATAGTCAACTGAGAGAAAAGCCTTTACAGAGGAATTATCTAGATCAGATTGGGCTATGGGCATGTCTGTGAGGGATTGTCTTAAATATTAATTAATTTATGAGGGTCCAGCACACTGTGAGCAGCACCAACCCTAGGCAGACTGTCCATCCTGGATTATTTAAAGGAAGCCAACTTAGTCTGAGTCCAGTGAGCCAGCAGCCACCTTTCCTCTCTGGGTTCTGCTTTAAGCTTCTGCTTGAAGTTTCTGCCCTGACTTCCCTGAATAATGGACTGTGACCAAGAGGTCTAAGCCGAACAAACCCTTTCTTTCCCTAAGTCACTTTTGGTCAGAGTGTTTCATCAAAGTAATAGAAAGAACTAGAAGAAGATGCTTTTAAGGAAATTATCTAAATTGAATTTCACAATAATGCATTCAGAGAACTCTCACCTCAACCTCTCAACTCCCTCCCACCCCTGTCAATATCCCCTTCCTACAACTCCCCTTCCCTTGTTCATGTTCTCCCCACTCCCACTGGGATAGTTAGCTTCAACTCTTAACGGACACAGCCTAGACTCAGCGGGAAAGAGTGTGGGAGGATTATGAGGAACTGTCTATATTGGTTTGACCTTTGGGGGCATGTCTGTAGGGTTGTCTCAGTTAAGTTAACTGATGTAGGAAGACCCCGCCCAGTGTGGTTCTCATTTCCCTCCCTCCCTTCTCCTTTCTCTCCCTCCCTTCCTCTTTCCCTCTCTCCTCCCCACTTCACTAGGTAGAAAATCCTGAACTGTATAAGAGTGAGAAACAGAACCAAACATAAGTGAGCAAGTTGGCATTTATTTCTCTCTGCTCTTGATGGATGTCACATGATCTGCTATGAGCTCCTGTAGAGAGATCCTTGAGAGGACTGTTGGGAGCCAACTTTGACGTCGAGTTGGTTTTGAAAAACAGTATTATTGGCATGGTTGACTTGAAGAACGAAATGCTGTAATTGATTATGCACTAAGTTGGTTGCATGTTGCATTAAATCCCCAGGCAGACCAATAGAAGTTGCTGCCAAGATTGAAAGAATGATCAATGGCAACCATAAATTTTTTAACACTTAAAACTTATTTACTTATTTACAAATGGACTAGTTTTAGGATTTATTCATTCGTACCTTCACCCATCCATACCTATATCTGTATAATGAAGGCATTTAAGAAACAGTTTTGTTTTAAAAGTAGGTATTTGCATGTGGCTCAAGCTTTAAAAAGTACAGTTTTGTGTGGTATTGAGTAGTTTTCACTTCTACTCCTGTCCCAGGGACTCTGTTTCCTCTCAAGAATGGCAGTCACTGATCAAGGCTTCCATATGACCTGTAGTGTCCTTTATAAATGGTTTATGCTTTTTATCACTTCTCTGACCTTTGCCAAGATCAAGTATAGAAATGTTATGTTCTTGCAAATACATATCATCCATCTATCCATCTGTCTATCCATGTATACATTTAATGACAAACATATCAATACGCATGTCTACCAGTGCTTTCTCCATAAATCTACTCATTCACCCACCCACTCATCTATCCACTCACCCACACAAATCCATCCATCTATCCATCCATCCATCCATCCATCCATCCATCCACCCACCCACCCATTCACCTACCCACACGGTTATTCACCTACTCATTAACCCACCCACTCACCCATTGACTCACCCCCACATCCATCTATCTTACTCATTTATTTATACTCCCTGCATCCATCTGTCTGTCTGTCCATCCATCCATCCTCCACAAATGTACATTTACTCATTCATACTTCTTTATACCTATCTATATTTTTCAGGACTCTTTAATTTGATTTTATACAATAGAATAACTTTGTTCCATGGAGTTCCTTGGGAGAGAAACTTGAAACCATGTTCTTTCAGGTTGAGACATTTTTAAAAAATGTATGTAGCCATTCTTATTTCAATCTGATCCAGAATATGGGCTCATGTTGGATTCCAAGAAAGAGGAAGACTTGTGGAAAATGAGCAGAGAGATTGAAAGTGAGACTGACCCAAGTGAGTGGTAACAAAGGAAGGGAAGGTAGAGATGGACGTCCTTAGGTCCATATTCTCCCCTTCCTGACTAAAAGGTGAATGTTTAGGCTCCTTAAATACCCGGAGTCTCAGCTTTCTATGTGTAAAATGCAGATAACTGCATCTTCCTTTGAGAGTTAAAGGCTAGCGTGATGCTTAAATGCAGAGAGCGATCCTGTCATGATGACTACGTTAACCCTATTAAGTATGTACAATTCTCTGTTGTATTTGTGAGTAACTGAACTCTTTAGGTTAATGTCAAGATACAGTGTAACACAGATCCAGGGGTTTGAAGACAAAGATATGAATGAGCCTTGGCAGGATGGAGTGAAAGGATAGCTGGGAAAATCTTCCAACCGGAAAGTGGAAGTTTAAACCTTAGGAGACCAGTAGCTTGTCAGGCTCTTGTCTCTGACAGCATCCCCATAGCATCCGGAGAGAAATCTTCTATCCTGCTGCCTCTGAGCAGGCTATTTACATCTCTGGCCTGGATTATGGTGTCCAGGTTTGTGGCTTTGCCCTCAACTTACTGCTCTCCGTTGAATCTTTCTAAAATGCTTGCTTAAAGCTCCCTGTACAGCACACATTGATCTGATGTTGTTTGTTTGTTTGTTTGTTTGTTTTTTAAATGAGGATGCTGTTGGGCATTTCAGCTAAGGTCATCCCTGTTGAGTCCCGCGGGAGGCTCTCATATCTAAGGTCTCTGGGACTTTCTAGAGGCTCCCCAGGACTCCCACTTCCACAGCTGCATATTTCCATTCATTCTCCCAGCCCTCTGGGATTCTCTCTTCTCTCCCCCTCCCATACCTGATGCTGTCCCCCCTTTCCCCTCCCTCTCCTACCTAGGTCTCTTCCTCCCTTTGCTTCCTCTATTTTCTTTCCCCTTCTAAGTGGGATTGAAGCATCCTCACTTGGGCCTTCCTTCTTCTTAAACTTCATATGGTCTGTGAGTTGTGTCATGGGTATTCTGTACTTTTTGGCTAATATCCACTTATCAGTGAGTATATGCCATGTATGTCTTTTGAGACCACCTCCAGTAGATAGACACGGCCCCCAGAGGTATGGTGCCACCCACCTACCTTCAAAAATCTGGACCCAGAATTGTTCCTGTCTAAAGGAAATCCAGGGACGAAAATGGAGCAGAGATTGAAGGAAAGGCCACCCAGAGACCGGCTGAACTTGGGATCCATTCCATGCTCAGGTACTAAACCCCAACTCTATTACTGATGCCATGTTGTGTTTGCAGACAGGAGCATAGCATGGCTCTCCTTTGAGGGGCTCTACCAGCAGCTGACTGAGACAGATATAGATACTTATAGCCAACTACTGGACTAAGGTGGGGACCCTTATGGAAGAGTTGGGGGAAGAATTGAAGGAGCCAAAGGGGATGACAACCCCATAGGAAGACCAACAGTGTCAACTAACCAGGACCCCTCAGAGCTCTCAGAGGCTAATCCAACAACTAAAGAGCATACACAGGCTGGTTCATGGCTCCTGGCATGTATCCTCAGTGGGAGAGGATGCCCCTAATCCTGTAAAGATTTATGCCCCAGGGAAGGGAGATACTGGAAGGCGGGGTGAGATAAGGGGTGGGAGGGTGGGGGAACACCCTCTCAGAGGCAAAGGGGAGAGGAATAGGGTAAAGAATTCATGGAGGGGGACCAGGAAGGGGGCAACAATGTAAATAAATAAAATAAGTTAACAAAAATAAAAAAAATGAGAATACTAAGTTGCTTGGGTGGGGACTGGATCTGGAGGAGCTGAGGGGTAGGTGGCTATGATCAAAATAAAATGTATGAAATTCTCCAATAATTAATAGATTTTTTTTTTAAAGAAAGGTTTTCTACTGCTTTGGACTAAAGTTAAATTCCTTGGGGTTCATGCTGTAGCCCTTCCTAATGCCTCCATCCCAATTTGGCTCACGTTTTTTGCATGCCTCTAACTCTGTGATTTAGACGCCTTGGTAAGCAAAGCCCTCTCTCTGGAAGCTTCTTCCTACTTCCTTTTTTTTTTTTTTTTTTTTTTTTGTCTAATTACCTCTCGCTCTTCTTTCCAATGCAGCTCAGACCCTCATCTGCAAGTTTCCCAAGCTGAGCCCCAAGAAGGAGGTGACATAGGGTCTCCATTGTCCCGGGAGATGCTTGATTCCCAGTGGACCATTCTGCAAATATCCTTCTAGAAGCTGCTCACTGTGGACAGAAAGGGTCATAGAGTGAGGACCTCAGGTCTTATAGGCCTCTGAGATCAGCTAGTGGCATTTTCTTTGTGGCTGTCATTATTTATATTATAAGCTCAAGGTGGGAGATTAACAGGAATCCTCAGCAAACACAGAGACACCCACTTTCTTTGTCATGGCTTTCTTGTCTCCAGTTTTATATGAAAGGTCCAGCATATTTTACCCATAGAAAATTTTTGCCAACTGTACATCTGATTAGTGACTGAGTTTAGAATATATAACAAGCTCAAAAATTAAATAATCCCTCTCAAAAAACAAACATAACTCAAAACAACAAGCAAACAAACCAAACCACCCCCACCTTCTCCCCCCCCAAAAAAAAAACCAAGAAGAAAAATAAGCCAATCGTGAAATGGGCAGACGATACAGCAGTAAATAAGTATAACACATTCAACAGTCTTAACCGTCAGGGAAATACATCAAATCACAAGGGCACTTGCTTCACTATGTTCATAGCAGCTTTATTTGTAATAGTCAGAAACTGGAAACAAGTCAGCTGTCCCTCAAGTGAAGAATGGATAAAAGATAATGTGGCACATCTACACAGCAGAATACTATTCAGCCATGAAAAGCAAAGACATCATGGTTTTTACAGGTAAATGAATGGATCTTGAGAATATCATCCTGAGTGAAGTAACCAGACCCCAAAGAACATGCACAGTATGTATTCACTTATAAGTGGATATTAGTCATAAAAGACAGGATGCTCATGCTGCACCCCACAGACCCAAGGAGGACAGACAGGAAAGAGGGCACAAGCAAGGATGCTTTACCTTCACTTGGAAGGGGGAATGGAATGGCCGTGGAAAGCAGATGGAGGGAGGAAACTGGGTGGAAGAAGGGATGGAGAGGGATGGGGGGATGGCCCCACGGAGTGAATGGAAACCTGCAACTGATGGGGGTGGGGAGGTAGGGGGCATCTCCAGGAAGAGACTGAGACATGGGATGGGGAGGCACCTAAGAATCAGTGGAGGTGTCCTTAGCTGTACCGCAGCACTGGTGATATGGACCCTGAGGGGGCTACCTACTGTGGCCAGGCAGGAACCACAATGGAGTGGTAGGGAAACCAATCCACCCACAGAACTTTCAGCCCAAAGCTTATCCTGTCTACAAGAAATGCAGGGACTGGGGATGTAGACTGAGGGAATGGCCAACCAATAAGCAGTCCAACTTGAGACCCATCCCATGGTCAAGCACCAATCCCTAACACTATTAATGATACTCTGTTACGCTTGGAGACAGGAGTCTAGCATGACTGAACTGAGAGGTTTCACCTACCAACTGACTCAGATGCAGAGACCCGCAGCCAAACAGTGGATGGAGCTTGGGGACTCTTATGGAAGAATAGAAGGAAGGAGTGCTGAAGGGGAGGGAAGGTGCAGCCCCCAAAGGGGTTGGGAACTCCACAGGAAGACCAACAGAGTCAACTAACCTGGACCCTTGGAGCTCTCAGAGTCTGAACCACCAACCAAAGAGCATACACAGGCTGGACCTAGATCTCCTTGTACATTTGTAGCAGATGTGCAGCTTGGTCTTCATGGGGGTCCCGAACAGCTGGAGTGGGGGCTTTCCCAAAAGTTGTTGCCTTTCTGTAGAATATGTTTTTCTAGCTGGGCTGCCTTGTCTGGCTTCAGTGGGAGAGGAAACTCCTAGCCTTGCAGAGACTTGAAGTGCCAGGGTAGGTGAAGAGAGGTTCCTAGGGGGCCCTCACCAGCTCAGAGAAGGAGAGGGGGATGGGGGAAGGAGTGGGAGAGGGTGACCTGGAGGGGACAGTGAGTAGGATGTAAAGTGAATAAGTAAAATAATAATAATAATAATAATGTGGTATGTCTACACAATGGAATACTATTCAGCTATGAAAAACAAAGACATTATGAAATTTGAAGGCAAATGGATGGAACTAGAAAATATCATTCTGAGTGAAGTAACCAGACCCAAAAGGACATGCATGGTATGTACTCACTTATAAGTGTATATTAGCCGTAAAGTACAGGATACCTATGCTGTAGTCCACAAACCCAAAAAAGCTAAATAACAAGGAGGGCCCAAGGGAGGATGCTTGGATCTCACTCAGAAGGGGAAATAAAATAGTCATTAGAGGCAGATGGAGGAAGGGACTGGGTGGGAGAGGGCATGGGGAGGGGACTGGTTTGTGGGGGGGAAGGATCAGGTGTAGGGACAGCTGGGGAGAGTGAACAGAAATTAGGTGGGAAGGCATCTCTAGGATGTGCCAAAGATGTGGGACAGGGGGTGCTCCAGGGAGCCTATGGGGGTGACTCTAGCTGAGACTCCCAGTATTGGAGGATATGGAACCTGAGGTGGCCACCTCCTGTAGCCAGGCAGGACTCCCAGTGGAGGGATAAGGTCACCAGTCCACCCACAAAACCTTTGACCCTTTTTTTCCGAGACAAAGATAGAACAGAGACCGAGGGATTGGCCAACCAATGATTGGGACAACTGGAGACCCATCCCATGGTCAAGGACTAATCCCTGACACTATTCATGATACTCTGTTATGCTTTCAGACAGGAACCAAGCATAACTGTCCTTTGAGAGGCTCTACCCAGCGGCCGACTGAAACAGATGCAGAGACCCACAGCCAAATAGTAGATGGAGCTCAGAGAGTTTTGTGGAAGAGTTGGGGGATGGATTGAGGGACCTGGAGGGGATAGAGAATCCACAGCAAGATGAACAGAATCAACCTAACCAGGACCCTTGGGGGCTCCCAGAGACTGTACCACCAACCAAAGAGCATACATGGGCCGGTTCTAGGCCTCTGTCCCCTGTGCCCCCTCCCACAAATCTATAGCAGATGTACAGCTTGGTCTTCATACAGGTCCCCCAACAACTGGCGCTGGGGTAGGGGTGGAGCTGTCCTTGAATCTGTTGCCTGCCTGTGGATCCTGTTCCCCTAACTGGACTGTCTGGTCTAGCCTCAGTGGGAGAGGATGTGCCTAGTCCTGACTTGATGTGCCAGGGTGGGTTGGTACTGGGAGGGGGATCCTCCCCCTTCTTAGAGGAGAAGGGAAGAGGGATGGAGGGAGGAAGTGTGTGAGAGGAGGACTGAGAAGAGGGGGTGCGGTTGGGATATAAAGTAAAAAAATATAGGGGGAAAAAAAAAGAAATTCCATCTCACCCCAGTCAGAGTGGCTGCCATGCAGTGCATGAGCATCAGGCTTGTTCATAGGCGGAGCCATCTTTCTCGCTCTCAAACAGTGGGTTTTGAATAGAATCATGCAGTCTCTTCTCTGAACCCGATGTTTGGATTCGGACTACTAAAAATGTTTATTACAGACTAAACAGTTTTGCTGAACTGTAACCAATATAGAGTTTGTTTGTTTTTTAATAGGAGAAAATTTTTATTTTGCTCATAATTACAAAGGGTTCAGTCCATGGTCACTTAGCCTTCATGCATAGAAATAGAGATAGATAGAGAGATAGGCAGAGATGAGAGAGAGAGAGAGAGAGAAAGAGAGAGAGAGAGAGAGAGAGAGAGAGAGAGAGAGAGAGAGAGAGAGAGAGAGAGAGAGAGAGAGAGATTAGATTCCAGGTTCTGATATCTGGGCTTGGCTATGTTTCCTGTGGGTGCAAGGAATTGAACATGCCTCCCCATGCGTGGGCATCAATTGCTTTATCGACAGAGACATCACTCTGGCTCAGGATTATGTTAGGTTTTCTACAGATGTCATTTCATTTTTAAATCCAGGCTCCAACCTAGGGTCCTACATTCAGTTGAGTCTCATGATACTTTATGCTCCAGTCTGAGGCAGTCCCTCACTGCGTTCCATCACCTTGGTGGTTGGGATGTACGTGACCGAGGTTTGATAGAGCTGGGCTTGGTGAGTATTATGTAGGCTTGGCTGCCCTTCTTCTCAGCATGAAGATCGTTTCTTGAGGTTCAGAAGCAACATTCGTGTTTGGATGAGTCACCATCTCCAGTGTTCCTGGGACAAGGGAAAGCCCCACCCAGAGACGAATCCAGAATCCAAAATCCAGGTGCTTTCTCAGCAAGTGCTTCTGTTTGGACGCTAAACAGACAGATGAGACTTAGCCCCAGGCAGCAGAATGCTGGCTAACACAATCCAGATTCACCCCCTTGCTGCGGGAGGCTGACTTCCAAGTCCCAACCCTGTATGCAGCCAGTTTCACCCAGTAATGAGGCTCTGGTGCTTTTGAGGGCGGCTGACCTTTGGAGCAAATTATCCAAGGAAATCTGATTAGCTAGTTCAGTGGGTTCCTGCAAAATGGATCTCGGTTGTATTCCTGCTCAGAAATGTCAGCGTAATTGGACCTCCCTGAGCTCAAAGATCCTTCTCTTGTTTTCAACCTTTGGAAAAAAGAAATAAAAACAAAACAAAACAAAACTAAACTAAAAACCCATCCCAACAAACACAACCCAAACCTCTGAAGAACCATTCTTTGACTTAGAGTCTTTGCTTCCGCACATGGTTCAGAGGTTGTTCCTGTCTATGTTTACAACTTTATTAATCAAGGGAATAGCCCAATCATCATTTAAACAAACAAGTCAAACGAAAAAAAAATCCATCCCCAAACAGATGATATGAGCTTAATAGAGATGGCCCAGCCAAAGACCTTAAATAAATAAACCGAGTTTAATTCAAGGGAAAGAGAGTAGGGTGGTAATGACTCGAGGCTGTGTGCCATGCGATGTAACCAAATTCGAAACTCGCTAATTTCATTATTTTAATGGGAGTCTGCATCCCATTCATTAGGCTGACATATGACTACCCATTAGTAACAGTTCATTTCCAAAGCTATGGTGGATAAAGGGTGATTGGAAATGAGCTAGGGCCAGGCCCGGTAGAGACTCGTACTGCTCAGAAGGGAGATTAAGGATGGAGACCTGGAAAAGGGGCAGGAAGCACAGGGAGGAAATCCACAAGTCCCGACAAACCCATAGTATCAAAAGTAGGCCTTGATCTAGGCAACGCTAGGTTAAGGTTCAGGTTTTGCAACCTACTATTGGTGTGACCATGGGCAAGTTACAGTCCCACTCTGAACTTCAGTTTGCCTGTCTACCAACTTAGGTAACAGAAGTTTTTGTTTTCACAGGGTTGCTTGAAACTACCCATTGATGGGAATCCTTACTACTTAGTGAAGGGCTTGGCAAAAGATGGCACTCAGTACAGGCTTAGCAAATGCCTGTGTTATAATGATGGCGATAATGGCACTGATGGTGGTGGTGATGGTGATGATGGTGGTCATGATGGTAATGGTGGTGGTGGTTGTGGTGATGGTGATAGTGGTGATGGTGGTGATGGTGTTGATGGAGGTAGTAATATTGATAATATGATAGTTATGGAGGTGATGGTGGTAATGGTGGCAGTGGTGATGGTGTGGTTATGGTAACAGTGATAATGGTGGCATTGATGATGTTTATAACAGTGATAATGATATGGTGGTAATGGTGTAATGACAGTAGTGGTGATAATGTGGCAATAATGTTGATGGTGGAAGTAATGGTGATGTGGTAGTTTGTATATACTTGGCCCAGAGAGTGGCATCATTAGGAGGTGTGGCCTTGTTGGAGGAAGTATGTGACCGTGGGCATGGGCTTTGAGACCCTCCTCCTAGCAACTTTCAGATGAAGATGTAGAACTCTCAGCTCCTCATGCACCATGTCTGCCTGGACACTGCCTTGTTCCTGCCTTAATGATAATGGACTGAACCTCTGGCCCTGTAAGCCAGCCCCAATTAAACGTTGTCCTTATAAGAGTTGCCTTGGTTATGGTGTCTGTTACAGCAGTAAAACCCCAATTAAGATAGGTGATGATGGTAATTATTATGGTGTTGGTAGTGATAGTGATGATGATGATGATGATGATGGCGGTGATGATGACGGTGATGTTACAATGTTGGTGATTGCTGTTATTGGATGTCATCACTAGATCATAGTGTTTTGTACCTTGAAAATTTTGCTATTGGTTAAACTGAGATTAATAGAGGCTAAGTAAGTTGTCCAAGTATCTTTCATTGTTGAAATTCTTTAATTCACATATTCAAAGACTCTTGATCGTATCTACTCTTAACCCAGCCCTTCTGCTCCTCTCACGTGTACCCGCCCACTTTTGTGCCCTCTTACTTTTGTCTTAAGCCACTGGGTCCAGTTAGCTGCTTGAATGTACATAGATGCTGTGTCAGTGGCCATGGTTCTGACAGAAATGACTCAGTCTCTACAGCAGCTCCTTAGCTAGAGGTGGAGTCTCTGAGCCCTCTCTCCACTTTGCTGGAATGTTGACTCGCTTGGTTCTGTGCTGGTCTTCCGAAGGTAATGGTGTCTACAGTTTCTGTAAGTTCATGAGTTCAATAGCCACACCATATGCAGAAGGCAGCACCTCACAGCCTCCTCCCATCCTGACTCTTACATTCTTTCTGGCCTTCTTCCACACTGTTCCTGACTCGGCAGAAGCTGATGTAGATGTTTCCACACTGTTCCTGACTTGGCAGAAGCTGTTTCATTTAGGGAAATGGCCAACCAATTTCTGAGATTCTTTATGACCAAACTGACATTCTTAGGATATGTTTTTGATCCTATTTTTCACTGGGCAAAGCATTTACTATTCATATATTGAAGAATAAGAACATTCTTGAGGATGCAATGCCAATTCTCCTCCTGTCCTCCTGTCCTCTAGGTGTCTCTCTTCTTTGGCAGTCATAGTTAATTTTTCTAATCTGGCAGGATGTTAGGTATACATAAACAAATATAATGTATACATACCACATTTAATTTATTTTTTGTTTAATGACTTCATAAAAGTTTATAAAATTTGTTCTTTGGTGATTTCACACATGTAGATAACACACCACTTTTTAAGCTACCAAACAGTGTTCTGCCCTGCTGACTTACATATTTTGTTTATATCTTATATATAACATCAGGGTATAAACATTTTTTCTTAATTATAATTTTATGTTTTTTTCTGTAATGTAGATGTATCATGATTTGTTTAACTATTTCTACATGTTGTAAGGTACCGGAGATTGAAGCCAGAGACAGGGCTTCATTAAGTTGGCCTGACTGGCTTTGAACTCACTCCGTACCCTAGACTGGCCTTGAACTTGTGATCTTTATGCCCTTTGAACTGGCTAGGATTTCAGGTCTGTGTTAGGCCTAGTTAAAATCATCTTCATTCTCATGGACTTTTGGGGGATATTTCTAGTCTTTTTCTATGACAAACGGGGTGTCATACATCTGTCACCATGCACAGGAGTGAACATATGCACAGGATTCCGTCCCACTAGTAGAGCTTATAAGTAAATGGAGGCATAAATTCTATAATGTGCAAAGGTCAGAACAGAATAGGGGTAGTGATTTAGCAGCAAGCACAAACTGCCATCTAGGTTAGAAAGGCTTGTTATTAAAGATAACTGAATGTGCGGTGGCTTAATGAACCTGGGGAGGTATGAGCCTGGAGACAATGGTGTGGCTGGGAAGGCAATGGGGAGGCTAGACATGGGAGGAGAACGTAGGATTTTAGGAAAAGTGAGACTGAGTTGAGTATTGATTTACTACTCATGGTGGTGTGGCTTTGGGTAAGTGCTTCACCTCTCTTAGTTCAGTATCTATAGCTGTAAAGCAGAGGTAATAATGCTTGCCCTGTAAGCTGCTGGGGGCACTCAAGGAGAGGAAGTAAAGGGAAGTTTTCACGATGCCTGGCACATGAGGCATGCTCAGAATATAACCAGAGCTTCTGCACGAGGGCAACAAAGACAATGGTGACACTTAATGAAGCAGCCTGATCTACATGTAACTGTTATATGTGCCATGTTAGTAATGCGGAGAAGTAGACATTTGCTGAATCACTGCTGTATGACAGGCACCATGTTTTACTGTTTCTTTTCCCCGTTTATTTTTATTTGTGTGTGTGCACATGTATGTGCATGGTGTGTGTACATGTGTGTGCAGTGTGTGTACATATGTATATAGTATGTGTATGTGAGTAGTGTGTGCATGTATATGCATAAGCATGTGTGTTCAATGTACTTGGTGGTGTATGTGGGGAGATGTGGGCATGCACATGAAGGTCAGAGGACACCGAGGGTTGGTTTACTCCTTCTATCATGTCCTGGGAATCAAATCAGGTTGTCAGGGTTGGTGTTAGGTATCACCAATAGGCCATCTTACCACCTGAGTTCACGGTTTCTCATGATATATCACTTTTATGCCTCATGGTTCTCTGAAATTCACCCTCCCCCCACATTACAGGAGAAAGACTGAGGCAGAGAGATTGAGTTTGTTATTCAGTGACACACAGCAGGCAAGAAGTATCCTAGCTGATGCTGGAGGCTCTGCACATTGTTTTTGACACATGTGCTTTGGGCAACAGCTGAGGACAGGCTGGGGATGATGAGGCATACTGAGTGATAGATAGTTCCCTCTGGGCACTCAGTCACCTTCTCATCTCAATGTGGCCCCAGACCAGCTCCCTGCTCTTTATGGCAGTTGACATTCTATCTAGAAAGACATGTGTCTTATGTTTTCTCAGTGTGGAATCTATTCCATGTATAATACATATTTCTACATATGACATGAAAATGGGCATGACCTCGCACAAGAGCACTCACTGGGCAAGAATAAGGACCTGATTCCAAATCCTCGAATCTCTATAAAAGTGCCCAGGTGTAATCTCATGTGCTTGTGAGCCTAGCTCTGCAGTGTGGGTGTGGGTATCGTCTCTAGAGGGCTCCCGGGCCACCAGCCTATTTCTAGGTTCAGGGAGAAAGCCTGTCTCAAGGGAATAAGGCAGAGATCTATAGATTGTCACATTGTCCTCCCCTGACTTTCCTGAGAAAGTAGGCCCATGTGTACCTACACACAACACACATTCACATACATACACAAAATAAAACTGAAACTGTAAAAAGAGTAAAACAAAACAAGACAAAACAAGGGAGGGGGACTATTTGAGAAGAGAGGTGAAGAGTAAGAAAGATGAGAGAGGGTGGGAGGAGTGAATGGTCAAATGCAGGACACATGTATGTACATGTACATATATGTATATACATGCACACATATGCATGTAGCATCAATCAATTAAAAGGAGACCAAGAACTTTAAAGAAGAGAAGGACAGGCTTATGGAAAGGTCTAGAGGGAGGAAAGAAAATGATGTAACTATATTTAAATGATGTAACTATGTTAAATAAAAGAAGAAAAATGTCCTTATACAGCATATCACTTGGTATAACAGATACATGTCCACAAAGAGACATGCAGTCTCACTGTTGAAATCAGATGTATTTCAGATTCTCCTTGAATCAAGTTCTTCTTTAGATTCTCTTCTATCATGTGTCCTTAAGAGTAAACACAGTTTGACATTGTAAGAAGTGTTTGTTTTCCTTGCTGAACAACTGGTTCTAAGATGGCCCATGACTTAGAATTCTTCTGCAGGATGAGTTTGAAATCTCATAAAGAGTTTTGTTCTTGTATGAAAAAGAGACACAATGCTTGAATGACTTTGCATACACACATACATACACACATACATACATATATACAAACATATATATATACATACATGCATTTACATATGCACACCACACATGTACAGATACACAGATAAACATATACACACATATGTATACAAATATACACACTCATACACAATACACTTATAGACATGTACACACATATAAACACATGTACATATGTACAATTCACATGTGTGTATAAACAGACACACAGACAGACAGATGCATTCATGTGCACATGCGTGCACATGCACGAGTGCGCACACGCACACACACACATACACACACACACACACACACACACACACACACACACACTGTCCATCCTAGGCTGGAGATCTGTCAGTTGTCTTGGTGAACTTTAAGAATCTGTCAAACTGGAGGCTGTTTATGGATGGCCACTTCTGTTTCTAGTAGCACTGAATACGGAATACTGTACTTATTATAGGAGGCACTCAGGTTGAGCGGAGACATGGATAAATGCATGAGTTCAGGAAAGAGTTTTTGCCACAGATATTTTAAAGATATTATTGCCCTCATTGTCATGGGAACCAGGCAATATCCCATTCAAGCACAACCTCAGCAAAACCACCTGCACACTATGGAGAGACAGAGGGATTTCTGCAGTGGGACATTTCTGTTGGGGGAGGTCTCTGCTTCATGGTAGAGCAAGTTCTGTCTGCTCAGTGGGCTCTTGGTGCTTGAGGGTCCTCAACAGTTATCCATGAATATGGAGGAGTTTGAGTAACTCAGATGTCTTGGCATGCAGTACCCACCCCTGCCATTCCTAAATTCATTTCCCAGCTAAGGGAGGCATATCCCTGGCTATAATTTTATTTACAAAGGCCTCTAATCTGGTGTGAATTCAGAAGGCATGTTTGTTTAACAAGTTTCTCAATTAACCAGCCAGAGAAGAACAGAGGGAGGCATTCTGCAGATGTGTGGTATTCACAGCTCTTCTGACTTTGGAAGTTTTCCTTGTGGGCCACGAAAGAGGGACACAGTCTGCAACTTTCCCTTCCTGCTGTGTTTACTGCTGGGTCTCTTCTAATATTAGATCAAAAGTGATTAATAATATTACGTTTCAAGGCTCTTAGATTTGTCAATTTTTTCCATCTAAAAGCATATAATTATAGATTATTTTTAAAAACCAGAAAAGGAAATCAGCCATGAATCACAATCTAACTTGTCCCCAGGCCTGTGGGCATATTTGTCAGGGTGGTTTTTGTATACATAATTTTATATGCAATTATGAGCATTTGTGTTCTGCCTATAGCACATTACAATTTATTTTAATCATCACTATGAATCTTTCAAATGTAGGTAAGACAAAATATTGTAACAAATACCTGTGTATTTCAGACTCAGTTGTCTGTGTCCTGTACTCTTTTTTTTCTGCAGTGGTTCAAATTAAACCTCAGACTTCAGGGTATTTAACTACCTAAATCAGTGGCTTTCGTCTGGGGGCACTTTTGATGTCCATTTTCCAAGGGAACATTTAACACTGTTTGAGAGCACTTTGGCTATCCCTCTAAAGGGATATGTGTAAGCCAGGAGTGCTGCTAAACTCCCAAGGAGTCCAGAGCGGCCACTTCTCTTTCTGGAAGAATCACCTCATCTCACATGTTGAGGGGGCTTCACAAAACTTCCTACTAGGTCAGGAAAGGCATATTTGTAAAAGGTTAAACTTCATATGTTCATGGTGATGGTTCAAAGGAGAAATGTCGCCCACAGACTCAACGATTGTTGCTTCTGTTGGGGGATGGGTGGTAGGTGGTGCAGGCTGGAGGAAGTATGTCACTGGGGGGTGGATTTTGGGAGTTTATGGGCTCTCACCACTTTCAATTTGTGCTCTCTGCGTTGTGTTGGAGGTTGAGATGAGATCTCTCAGCCCCCTGGTCCTGCTGACATACCTAGTGCTTTCTGCCATGCCTCCCAGCCATGGTGGATTCTAAGGCCCTTAGAACCATAAACCAAAATAAAATGTTCTCCCATAAGTTCCTTTGAGTCATGGTGTCTACCACAATACATGGGAAAGTAGCTGATAATAAGCATACATTGCTTTAATTTCTACAAAGCTAACTCCTGAAGAACCATCTAGGACCTAGTTCACAGCCCCTTCTAAAAGAATGGAAAATGTCCTTTACAACTGATTTTGGGCAAGTGCACCCTTTAAGGACTCTTGTTGTAAATGACTGGGAAGTCATCTCCTAAATGGATTGATCAAAATTTACTCAAAGAATCCAGAGTTTTCAGACACTGGTTTTGCATCAGGGATTCAGGCAAATTCTATCGATGCAAAGAGTAAGGTCTGCTTCTATTTCACCTTTTATTTCTTTTCCTGCTTATGTGCTGCCTTGGACTAGCAGTGAACACCTTGCAGGTGTGGGAGTGAGAGTCTGTGCCTTGCTCCTGATGTTAGAAGGCTCAATGTTTTGCCATCCTTATGATGTTGACTGTAGCTTTCTCGTTGTGAAACATTAGATACTCCTATTCATTTGTTATAATCAAAGATGTTTAAGGTTCATAGAAAGAAAACTGAGATGAAAATGTCCTTCACAAAAAGTTTTATTAGGTGTGTGATAGACTCAGCTACAGACAGCCATGGTGAATGAGGTCTTGAGGTGGGAGAGCATCAGGAGAGATGGCACACGGTCATAGGCAGCAATGGTGAGACCTTGAGGTAGGAGAGCTTTAGGGATGGTGGCTACAGGGTGGGAGTCCCAAAGGGAAAGAGACAGACCCTCTTAGCATCCCACCTTAGGCAGCATGACAAGGTCTTGAAGGAAGAGAGAGACTTCGCATAATACAAGGGGATTTCTGGCTCTTACAGGTTTCCAGACAGTGTTATATGTTTCACATTACATGGCTTGCTTCCACACTAGAAGTCACAAGGATTCTGATCAAATGAAAATTATAACTCAAGGTTATATTGCAGTTGCAGTGGAAGAGAGGGGGGACTCAGAATTATGAGGTCTTAGCAGCTCTCTGTAGCTGGCCTCGAGGAAGAGATTGTAGGGGATACGTCTTGATTTTGGGGAGTCAGAGCAGTAACTAGAGACCTATGATCCAATGATTTTTAGTTTCACTGGATGTTTTTATTTTGAAAGACTGATTTCTGTTGAATGCTGTTTATCTGAACATCTTGAGATGCTCAATAGCCTTCCCCAACTCTGATGGTTTACAGCGATGGATTTGCATGCTAGGAAGAAAGCCCTGCTTGGTGGTGGTGTTATATTCCTTTCACTATACCACGGACTCAGCTAGCTACTATTTTTTTTGTGTCTATATTTATGAGAAATTGACTTATTTTGTTTTTACCTGTAATATCATCACCAATTTAGTGCTAGGGTCATGTTCTTCGTATATTAAACTGGTGCTAACATCTCCTCCCGCATTTTCCGAATTGTTAGAATTGCTATTGCTGTTATTTCTCCTTCAAATGTGTTGTCGAGCTTTTTAGTGGACTATATAAGCCTGGCGTTTTCACTGTGGGAAGATTTTATTTCTTTTTTCTTTTAAAGATTTATTTATTATTATATATAAGTACATTGTAGCTGACTTTAGATGTACCAGAAGAGGGCATCAGATCTTATTATGGGTGGTTGTGAGCCACCATGTGGTTGCTGGGATTTGAACTCAGGACCTTCAGAAGAGCAATCAGGTGCTCTTACCCGCTGAGCCATCTCTCCAGCGATTTTATTTCTTTAATAGCTAGGACTGATCTGTTTTCTATGTTGTCAATAAAGTCATCTGTGATTTTATTTAATTAAAACAAACTCTCAGCTCATTGGTCTGCTACTGTTGTCATATTTATCATCTCTTTTTCATATCTGTAGGATCTGTAGTGATGATATAATTTTCATTCTAAATATTGGTAATTTGTTTTCCCCACCCCTTTTTGCTTATTGTAAAAATTTTATATCTTTGCTTACTTTTAAGTATTTTCTTTACTCTAAATTTGCCTTGCTCTTGTTTTTCAGTCTCCTTAAGATGGAAGATTGTTTTTATATTTTTTCAATATAAGCCAAATTTTAAATTTCCCTTTAAATATGGCATAAAATTATCTCATATATTTAAATATATTTTATTATTATTTAGATGAAAATATTTTCAGATTTTCTTTCTGACTTCTTCTTTGACCTGCAAGATTGGGTGTTTTTTATTAAAAGTGTCTTTTTTGCCAATAAGTGGAAGACTTTTCTGTATATTTTATTATTGACAATTTCAGTTTTTCTTGTTTTAATTTGAATGATTTCATCTTTGAAATTCTAGAAACTTGTTCTATGGCTCAGAAAATGTTTTGTTTTGCTGGAACACACACATACACATATATATGGAAGGAATTTTTTTTTTTGCAGTTGTTTATCTTTTCTGTTACATTAATTCTTAATGAGTTTGGGGGTGCTGTTATTAGGTGCATTTGTATTTATGATTGTTTTGTCTTCTTAATAAACTGATCACTTAATTTTTTTCATTTTACTGATATAGGTGCAAGCTGTCATTCCTGGCATTTAAACTGGAATTTAACTGGGGCACTGGGATTTAAACTCAGGTCTTCCTGCCTGCAAAGCAAACACTGTTACCCACTGAACAATCTCCCCACCAACTCTATTTGATACGAAATTTATCATAGTCATTTCAAAGTTTTAAAATTCCAATGTCTGGATTATTTCTGGGTCTACTTCTACATATTATCTCCCTTAACTGTAGTTATTAATTAACTAATTAATTAATTTTTGCCTTTTAAGGAAACTACTAATGTGTATTTTAATGTTTTATTTCATTCTGAAAATTTGGCAAACAGCTGGAGATTGTAAACTGTATTTAGTGTAGAAAAAAAGCATGCTGTTCTACATTCTTGTAGGAGATGAATCCACGGAACGTTATTTTGGCTCAGCCTGGGATAGTCACAGCTTTACTTTTGTCCCGTTTACCAACAGATTTAAATATTTTCATGGTGGGATCACAACTTTCCTTTCAGCAGGATGCACCATTTAGGATTTCAGAGACTGCCTGTAATTCAAGGCTGAGCCTGGGCATCTGGGCCTGGACGGGCATTCCTACCTTTTTGTTTCTTAGTGCCATTTGCTTTACTCTCTGGACCGTTGAGATCTATTCAACCTTGATTCCCCGCTCTGGTCATTCTGAAGGGACAGCTCTGTGAAGTCCGGAGTGTGTACATGGGGGCTGGGCCCTCTCAGTTTTTCTCTTACTCCAGAAGTTGCTAGGTGAGCCTGCAGGCTTGGGGCGCCTCTGCTGGCCTATCGTTCGGTGTGGATTTAGCTCAGCCCCTCCTACTCTGCCTCATTACCTCACTTTGTAGAGAGACACTGCTGCTTATGACTGGGGGAGAGGCTCTTTCTCATCTTTCCGGATTCTAGTTTTGATCTGTTACCCTAAGCATTGCTGAAGACCAGTGGAGAAGTGTTGGCAGGTGCGAGGGGGTCTGTTGTGTTTGCATTCCTGGGCTTTCTGTTCTGGTAGCCTACACATACCTATGGTTGCTACATTTGTAGAATTTGGATGTTTTCTCTTGTACTTGTTTCTTATTTTTTCTTCCTCTTGTTATCCCATCAAAGATATCACTGACTCTTCTCTCCTCTGAAATGCTTCAGACTTTTTGAATTCTTTACGTTCTTAGCTCACTAAATAATTTTTTCTTCTATGTTTTAATCAACCAATCAATTAAATTATTTACTTTAGAGAAATTAAAATTTAACCAATTAATTAATTAACCAACTAACCAATCAATTAATTAGTGTGTATGTTGTGGGCATGCATGGACACAGCCCACATGTGGTGGTCAGAAGACAACTTGTGGGAGGTACTTTTACTTCTACTATGTGGTCTTTGGGGATCAGGCTTTGGTGGTCAGGCTTGCTGGCAGGCAAGCACCTTTACCCACTGAACCATCTGGAAGGCCCTCCCTCCATTCTTCCCTCTCTCCTTCCCTCCCTCTTTTTAAGTGTTCTTTTATTTATTTAAAAATTAAATTTAAAGTCAGCATACACCTGAATGGGCCTTGTTATGGCCTTTTCAAACACATATGTCAAGGTTCCTTGTTCTATTCTGTCTTCTACTGCTACCCACCCCACCCCCACCCTTTCTGACCACCTCCTGCAGATCCCCCTTCTCACCTGGGAGACCTACTCTGCTTCCATGTCCTGTGCATTTCACTATTTTCTTTCCCCTCCTCCACCTTGAGACCCTTCCTCTCCTGTCACGGTCTGTTTTCTAGTCTCATCTCTGTTTGCCTGTCTGTCTGTCTGTCTGTCTGTCTGTCTGTCTGTCTGACTCTCCCCTCCCCCTATCTACCTCCAGATTCTACACACTAGAGAACACATGCTGTAGTTGTGTTCCTGACTCTGGCTTGTTGTACTTAACATAATAATTCTCACCTCTGCCCATTCTGTCTGGCTGAGCTACTTTAACTGTGTATACGCTCTCCATTTTCCTATTGATAGGCATCTAGGCTGAACGAATCTGATCTGATCTAGGCTGTTCTGAACAATGCAGCAATAACTATGGGTGTGCAGGCGTCTCCATGGTATGTCCACTTATATATGCACACGGAATGCTGTGGCATCGTTATATGGTAGTTTTAGCTTACTTTAGTTGAGCACCCTCACACAGGTCCGACGTCCACAAGGGCTGCACTAATTTTCACTCCCACTAGGGGTGCATACAAGTTCCAGAGGATTTACCTTTTACAGAGTTGCGGAAAATAGCCCAGAGATTTGAGGATAGGATTAAAACTAGACTCGTCTGAGTCTGAAACCTTGATTGGTTGTAGAATTTGGATGAGATTTTTATCTCATTTGAGCTCAGTCCACATTGTTATCTGTTTCTGTCAGCTGTGGCTGCAATATGCTGTGTAATGACCTGGAAGCACAGACTTCTTCATTCTTCTGGTCTGCTGTTTACTCCAAAATTCATATGATTTTCTCCTAATCATTTATCGAAGAATAATGTGTTGAATGCCTTCTAAGGTATTATTCTGGGAAGTAGAACTTAATTAAAAACTACTCCAGGATTGCCTTTCCTGACTTTATACTCTCAAGAGGAAAGACAATGAACAAATAATAGAATACATATATCTATATATCTATATATGTATATCTATTTATATATATATATCTCAAATACAAACACACACACACACACACACACACACACACACGCACACGATGATACATAGGTACATAGGGATTTCTCCTATCTCACCTGAGGTCTGATAACATTAAATAGAAAATTTTAGAAATAAAGGTAAGTTTTAAATTGCGCACTGTTCCGAGCAGCACAATGAGGTTGTGTTCCACCTCGTTCTCTCAAGGTGGGGGTGGTGAACCTCGTTCACCTGTTAGTCGCTTGGCTGTGTAGGGATCAGCTGTCACAGTCTTAGTTATTCAGGGCTGTGTTGAAGAAACCTTGTTTTAGGTAATAATGGCCCCAGAGTCGAAGTGTCACAATGCTGGTGGCTCAAACATGCCCAAGAGAAGCTGTAAAGTGTTTTCTTTGAGAGAAAAGATCAAACCTGATTTTTTAATTAGAAAAGAAAAATCACATGCCAATGTTACTAAGATGAATAGACAGGACAGACCTTCAAGGAAAGAGAGAAACCCAGGCTAGTTTTTCTCTCATGGCTCAGACTGCAAAGCCCACCCTTCCCCCAGTGCTCGCTGCTAAGATGGAGAAAGATTTACAATTGCTCATGTTTAGAAAAAGCAGTTCAGTAGGAGTCAACAATCCCCCATCTCAGGTAAAGGAGGACCTCTGTAAGGGAGCCGTGCAGAGTGTGTGGGATGTTGGGAAGAGGTGAGCTTGCTGTTGCAATGACACCCCAATTCTCCATGAGCCTCCTGAACCTAGCGTCTTGGCTCATTTTCCTGATTTGAGCCGTCCTGCTAGCTCTTTGTTTCACTGTCTCTTTCTAAACTGTGCCCTGGGGGGCTCACGTTTCATAACCAAAGCTGCCTATCAAAGCACTTTGCTAAAGAAAATATATTTAATCTGGAGAGAAATAATCTCTCTCCCTCAGGGACAGAAGCGGCTTCAGTCAGCGATGTTTTAAAATGGCATTTCCCACTGCCTGTCACTCACAATTATATTTTTCTTCTTTGTTTAAAATTGGGGGGGGGTGCGAAGATGTGAAGGGGCTACCCTAAGGAAAGAGAACATTCTGTAGGGCACCTGCAGCACTCCAGGCCTGCAGCTCCAGCTGTGCCCTCAACAGGCTTTGGATGGGGTGAGGTTGTTCCCACTTTCCTAATGGGAATATGGAGCCTTGCGCCTTCTGCAGCTGCAGGACGGGGTTCCTGTGAGTCATTCCGACCACTTCCATCACTCTGCCCATTCTTTCGATTGGGTCTAATGAAGCTTAAGTGGGTCTGGAGCTAGTTGAGGATGAGGATGACCCTCTAGGTCCCACCTCTGGAGGGTATGCAGTTAGAACCCCATGATATCCCTACCACCCCCTATTAGGTAGTGCTGGGGATAGAACCCCAGAGTCTGTGTTATGCAAACCTTTCAGTGTACCTGCTTTGCTTTGGGCTGGATGTGAGACATGTTTCTGTGTTTGTGTATGTGTATGTATGGGTCTGTGTTTGCATCTTTGGGTGTATACGTCTCTGTGCTTGTTCTTGTCTATGTGTGTGTTGTGCATGTGTATGGCAAGCCAGAGGTTGATGCCAGGTATATTCTGTGCATAGGTATATTTTTTGTTCTGCGTATATTTCTTTGTGAGGGTGTTGGATCCCTTGGAACTGGAGTTACAGACAGTTGCGAGTTGTCATGTGGGTGGTGGGAATTGAACTCAGGTCTTCTAGAAGAGTAGCCACTGCTCTTAACCCATTGAGTCATCTCTCCAGCCCCCAGATGTCTATAGTTGCTCTCCATCTTAGTTATTTTTAAGACAGAGTCTCTTTCTGATCTGGGAGCTCACTGATGTGGCTGGATGGCCAGCAAGCCCTGAACACCTTTCCATTTCCTCCTCTCCAGTGCTGACTTACAAATGTGCATCACTTCACCTGGCTTTTACAAAGGTCCTGGGAACCTGGACCCAGGTCTTTATTCTTGTGTAGTGAGCACTTTACACATCAAATCATATTCCCAGACCCCCTGATATGCTTGGCTTCTAACCTTTGTGACTAGACCTGGGGCCTATCTCCCACTTCCTTGTTAGTCTGTGTGGTGGGGACTAACTGCTTCCTGCAATAACACAAGAAGGCGGTCAAGTCTTGGGGGAAATCAAAGAGTTCCCAGGGCACCTGGCAAATGAATGAATTCCACTGATCTTGTTTGCTTCCTTATGGGATCATCCATCATGATTTAACAGCCCAAAGCCCAGAGCAGCTCCAGGCTTGCTTCTTGCCCAAAGCTACAGACTGTAACTCAGAGCTGGAAAACAGGTTTTTTATACTACTGGTACCTGCATTATACCCATTATTCTGTATTGTACACCACATTATTGTGTAATTTAGTCTTCCTTTTGTCCATTGTTCAGGGCTTATGAAAGGGTTCCACTCCTTCCTTTGCACCTCACCAGTGTAAACACATTTTGGGAATGTAATCTAAGCAGATATTTGTTAGGGCCACCTGTGTTTCCAGGCCTGGGTTCTGAAAAGCTCATGGCACTTTCCTACTGTTCCACTTGTTTAATTTCATTTCAGATGGTCTTAGTGCAGGATTTAAACCAACCACACTCCAGGGCAGGCCCCATGCTCAGCAGCAGTTGCCAATACAAATAGGGCTCTGTGTTTTTTAGTGGCCTTTTCTTATTCTTTTTTTTTAAAGATTTATTTATTATTATACATAACTACACTGTGGCCTTTTTCTTTATTAAGAAAGAGAAAGATCATGAAGTAGGGTGAGTAGAGGCAGGGAGCAGGAACAATCTGGAAGGAGTTGGGGGAGGTTTGGGGGAGGAGAGAATATGATAAAAAATAAACTGTATGATATTTTCAAAGATAAGACTATTAAGATGAAGTAAGGAAATATATATAAAATATGTTAAACAGCAAGGTGAAGACCAAGAGCATTGCTACATAGTTCATTAACAACAACGAAACAAACAAACAAACAAACAAACAACAACTGTATTAGCCGCTGGAAGGATGGTTTGGTGGTTATGAGCACTTACTGCTCTTGCACAGGATCAGGTTTGATGCACAGGACTTCCAAGATGGCTCAGAACCACCTATAACTACAGTTCCAGGGGTAGCTGGTGCCCTCTTCTGGCCTCTGTGGCCACTGCATGAACATGATGCACTGATACATGCAGGCAAAATGCTCATACACATAAAATTTAAAATAAAAGTGAGATAACTTACTTAGGGACACATATCTACATGTAAATAAATAATACATAAAAACTGTTAGTGAACCCACTGGGTTGTCAATAACTTCTCTTTTTCCATCTCCCACTCCTCTACAGAGACCCTCTGCTTCGTTTTGCACTATCATTCCTTGTCTTTGCTTTATGGGGGATGTGCGTTTGCCAGCCTTGATTGGTTGATTGATTTTGGAGAGATATCCTCAGCACCAGTCCAAGTGCTGAGGATAAGTGATCGTTGCATGCTCAGCCCTAAACAAGACATCTATATTAACCACTCCCTGCAAAGTTCAGGGAACACCATGGGAAAGTAGGAGGGAAGGATGTAGGAGACAAGGATGAGGAGGAATGCCATCACGTGGTCTTTTGACGTGACTGCTGTGTTCATAAACCCACTGCAGCTGTGGTCACAGGCACAATATTGAGCACTTCCACATTCGCTGATGAACCCTTGACAGTCAATGGTTGCTGGGGGAGGAGAAGTCACTTTCTTCAGCGGTGAAGTCACTGGCCAGTTGCCTATGCACCAGTAAATAAGCTCACTCCAACGCCCATTGTAAAACCCTAAATTCACAGCAAGAGATGCAAAAGTAGAGAGAGAATTGTTGGGAAGAAAAGGGACTCATAGGAGTGGGTGGGGAGAAGGGAGGGCAATATGGGGAGTATGGTCAATATACATGATATACATGTATGACATTGTGGAGAAATAAACATTATATTTAAAAAGAAGCCTGGCAAGATGGCAGAGCAGATAAAGGCACTTGCCATGGAAGCCTGAGGGCCTGAGTTCAACTCTGGAAACCATGTCAAAATGCAAAGAGAAACCTGACTCCACAACTCCACAAAGTTATTTTCTGCCCCCTGACCTCCAGAGGTGTGACATGGCAGTCTATATGTATATCTAGCTATCATCTGTCTGTCTGTCTGTCTGTCTGTCTGTCTGTCTGTCTGTCTGTCTGTCTGTCTGTCTTATCTATCTATCTATCTATCTATCTATCTATCTATCTATCTATCTATCTATCTATCTATCTATCTGTACTGGCTGGTTTTGTGTGTCAACTTGACACAGGCTGGAGTTATCACAGAGAAGGGAGTTTCAGTTGGGGAAGTGCCTCCATGAGATCCAGCTGTGGGGCATTTTCTCAATTGCCCCTTGTGGGTGGTGCCATCTCTGGGCTGGAGGTCTTGGGTTCTATAAGAGAGCAGGCTGAGCAAGCCAGGAGAAGCAAGCCAGTAAAGAACATCCCTCCATGGCCTCTGCATCAGCTCCTGCTTCCTGACCTGCTTGAGTTCCAGTCCTGACTTCCTTTGGTGATGAACAGCAATATGGAAGTAAGCCAAATAAACCCTTTCCTCCCCAACTTGCTTCATGGTCATGATGTTTGTGCAGGAATAGAAACCCTGACTAAGACACTATCTATCTATCTATCTATCTATCTATCTATCTATCTATCTATCTATCTATCTATCTATCTTCTATCCATCCATCCATCCATCCACCTATTATCTATCTATCTATCTATCTATCTATCTATCTATCTATCTATCTATCTACCTATCATCTCTTCATCCATCTAGATATGCATGCATGCATATGATTTGGTTGCATAATTTTTAAATCAGCTTCCAGTGTGCAGGCATGGTTTAGACTCCAGACAATTCAAAGGACATCATCCTTTTAGACTAATTATATTCCAGTATTAATCTCTCCTTTGTGCTCTGAGGCATTATCTAGTCCCTGTCCATTCATATAGGTGAGACATTCTCTTACAGATGTGTGGCATGTGGCTGGCTGCCTGTGGGTATGAGCAGATGTTGTGCATGCAGTCTCAGGTCCCAGCACCTGAAGGGATGTGTTTGCAACCCACCCATCCCCCTCTACCTCTAAGCTGGTGTTTGATGCTATTCTGGTAAGTCTGCTTCAATACTCCAGGAACAAGAAAAAAGTATATGGAAAGAGACATATCCCTGAATAACTGCAAAGTATGGCAGCCTGAAACTATTTCCCTTTGCATCCATCTGTGAACGAGAAACCAAAGCACTCTTTATTTGAGCCACTCTATGTTTGGATCTCTTTTACTAGCGACTCAGCCCAGCTACCAGGCAGGACCAGGAATGGAGACCATAGGCTCTATTTCACTAATAAGAAAGTAGGAGGGGATTTCCTGTTTCTCATTTGGTGAAGCATTAACACATAAAACACAGCTCACTGGCATACTCCTGTGTATGAGTGGACTTTTCAGCATCCATCTTTTTTTATTAGATATTTTCTTTATTTACATGTCATATGATTTCTCCTTTCCCAGTTTCCCCTCCAAAAAACAAACAAACAAACAAACAAACAAAAACAAGAACAAACCCCTGTTGAGCATCCATCTTTTATCTATCATCTGTTGTATCAATCACCTACCTTCTGTCATCTATAAGTTTCTACCCATCTATCAATCTTTCATCTACCTATGTTTGTATCATTTATATCTATCTGTCATCTATCTATCCTATCATCTCTATCATAAATCAATATTTTAAATATAATTTATCATCTACCTGTAATTATTTATCTATTATCTGTCCTACCGTCTCTTTCTATTTCTAATCTATTTTTAATCTATATATCTATTATGTATTATTGAACATTTTCCTATCTATCTATCTATCTATCTATCTATCTATCTATCTATCTATCTATCTATATGTATCTATATGGTTGAAGAAGGAAGAAGATAGAGTATTCTTTTTATAGCCACAAATCCACAGATGGGAAATAATTTTGATGAGAAGTTATGTGTGATGGTGAGACCAGGGACTCATGGTTCTGTGTTTCAGGGCTCACAGCCCCTCTTCATATGTCATTCAAATCATGACTTTCTCATCTGGAATGAGGATTGCAATACATATTTTATGAACTTTTAAAAAGCAATTGAATGAGATGATGTATTTAAAGGTCCTGACCCAAGGTCTGGTCAAACAAACAAACAAACAAACAAACAAACAAACTGTGGGCTGGGGAGATGGCTCAGTAGATAAAGCATTTGCTGCATAAGTATGAGAACCTGAGTTTAATCCCCAGAGACCACATAAAGCTGTGCATGGCAGGACTCATTTGCAATCCCAGCACTCCTTTGGTGAGATGGGAGGAAGAGACCGAAGAGCTTCTGAAACCTCATAGGCCAGCTAACTCTGTGCACTGTGGCATGCATAGCCCCATCCATGTGCACTTCTCTCCATCCCCAAAGGTGAGACATGAAAGTAAATTAGTAACTTCTTTCTTTTCATTCTCTGTTTCTTTGTTTCTTTGTTTCTTTCTTTTTTCTTTTGTGGCACTTAGTAGAGAACACAGGGCCTTCTGCATGTCTTTCAACTGTTCTACCACTGAGCTATATGTCTAGCCCCATGCAATCTTCCTTTCCAGGTCTAGACTTTTAATCATGTGTCAGCTGCCTCTGCCAGCTGTGCAAGGCTGGATGTGGTCTGGCCTTGTAACTCTTTGGATTCATCTCATGCCTTTCTGTTGTCCTGCTTTCTTGTGACTTCCTCAGGCTCATGGCTAACTTCCTGCCAGTGCTATGACCACAGAGCCCTTGCCTGTGTCTAGATCTGGCAGTTCTATTTCTGTGCCTAATGGGGTCTCACCATCACATCTAGGGGAAAGTTTCTTGCCAGTTGTGATTGGCAAGGTGACGGCTTTCTGAAATGTCTGCACCCTAATGTATGGAGCATGTAAATATGTTAAGTAATAGAGCAAAGGGCACGGGTGTAGGCAGTGTTACTGTCTCCTAACTTGAAAATAGGATAACTACCCCAGAATATCTGTGTGCAATCAGTCCAAAAGCCCGAAGGGTAGAATATGGAAGCAGAAAAGACCCAGAGAAAGAAGACTGGAGAAGCAGGCCCAGAGAGAGGGTCTGTTGCCTTTGAAGATGGAGGGGAGGGGGCCACACACCAAGGAGTATAGGTGGCTTCTTGAGACTGAAAAGAATGAAAATATAGATTCTCTTCTAGATCTTTGGGAAGATACAGCTGGATAATAAATTGGATTTTGTCTAGTGACTTGATTTTAGCCTGGTAATTTTAGCCACCTTTGACTTCTGAAGTCTAACCTGTGAAATTACATGTGTGCTGAGTCTAAGGTAAGGTGGAGCTGTAGGAAACTTGCTAGCCCATACATAGGACAGTCTGGCTTCTCATACTCTTTCTTTAAGATTGATGTCTTGTAGCCCAGGCTGCCCTCCAACTCTGATGTATAACTGAGGATGACCTTGAACTCCCAGTCCTCATGAACTACCTACCTAGTTTCCACAGTGTTGGTGATGGAATCGAGAGTTCTATAGATGGCTGGCAAGGTCTACTCACTGAGCTATGTCCATAGCCCCACCTGCCTTTGTAACACACACCCTCTCCCTCTCCATTTGGAATGATCTCATCTGTCCACTTGATCTGTGGCCACAGGGCCTTTCCATGGTGACAGAAATGCCCACTCAACCCATCAGCTAACCTGCTAATGTCTGGGCTATCCCGCACATGCTTAGCAAATACTTATTGAATGCATAAACGAACGAAAAAGAACAAATGGAAATTTCAGAGCTCATTGCCCTCATCCGTAGGGTTTCTTGTTTTGACAGGCTGTTTAGAATTTCTGAGTGCACACATGGACATGGGAGGATGAATTGGTGAGAGACCACGTGACAGATTAGTAGGACACACAAACCAGGAATTCTGGCTACTGTCTAAGCCAAGTCCTAAAATCCAAGTTGTTTTTTGGGGAGGAGGCAGAAACTCAGACTCAGACACACAGGTGCTATGGCCAGAGAGTAATTTTCAGGAGTCAGTTTCTTCCTCTCACCACATGGGTTCTGGGAATTCAGCTGCCAGGCTTGATGGGGAGCACCTTTACTTGCTGAGCCATCTTGTCAGCCTGCCAGCCTATAATTAATGGGCTGTAAATATATAGTGACCAGAGGGAGGTGGGGGTGAGTGTCCCATGTGTGGCTTTGAAAGCTTAGATGGGACACTTGAAGTTTTTAACAGCCTGCAACAGTTCAGCTCCCTCACCATGAGACCCGGCCCTCTGCAGTTGCTGGAGTGTGTGTTTAATTAGGGCACCGAGTAGAGCCTCATCCGGTGGCAGATGTTGCCATGTGTAATGTAATAAATAAAAGTCTTTATAGGACCCAGCAGGCAGCAGAGCCTTCGGTTAGCAGATGGCAAAATATTAAGCTGGCAGAGCAATAACTTAACTGCCTGAATCAGCTGGTCCCTGCCCAGATTTGCTCTGACATGAATCAACTTCATATAGGAAATGTCACTCTGCTTCAGCCATGGTACCCTCACCTGCCCTCCCTCCTCTTCCCAGCAAGGCCTGTTTTTACCTTGGTATCCCATTATTAAAAACAGCTTCCTAGGTGTAGCCCCATTAGGTGGTCGATGAGAAATGCATGCTGGGCTTGACTGTAGGCTTCTTTTGGGTTGAGGGAAGGGGTGTCATGAGTATGCAGTTGCCTTTCAGGCCCAAGTTGGCCAGACAGTATGTAACCTGGCTCCTGGGCTCTCATGGTACTTGAAGACCATCCCACTTGGCTGCAGAAATCCTTTGTTGGGAACAGACAGGATGTCTGCTAGCATAGGGGTCCCCAGGGAGGAGGAAAAAGAGGCCTTTTGCTCTGAAAGCACAGAGCTTGGAAAGAGACCGAGTGCCATCCATAACATTGCCCAAGGGGCAGAGAGAGGCTGATGAGGACTGGCTTACCAAATGCCAATTGTGCTGGTGTTTGTGTTTGTGTGGCTCAGGATGGTGAGGGTCATGCAGGGATTCTTGATGAGGACCTCCAGGGCCAAGGGCTTCTGTCTTTTCCATCACCCTACAGAGCAGTATCCACAGCCCCACCCCTGGTGCCATGGATGCACCAGTGCTGTCCTGAGACCTGCTGTGCATTCTTGTAGAACTCTTTCAGTTTTAAACCTCAAATTCATTTCCATGTGGAGGAACTGAAGTTCTGAGAGTTGATTTAGCACTATACAACTAGGAGATGCCAGAGCTGAGATGCCTGATGTGGGGGTAGCAATTAAATTAGCTTGGGGACTTAAGAGAAGAGTTGGGCAGAAAATGGTAGAAACACCACCTGGAAATAAGGGGTAGGACTGGCTCAGGAGGGAGAATATGGCACTTTGTAGTTTCTGAAATAACTATGTTTGAGGAAATTCTTTGATCAGCACTAGAAGGATGTTGTATGTACTTACCCAGGCTCCTTTGGTTGGTAAGAATTGGGGCATGGTTTGAAGTAGAACACATCTAACTAAAGCTCCTCACAGAGTTTTTCCAAAGGGTCTTTGAACAGGGATTTTAAGTGTAAGGAGCAGCATAAGCAGAGCTGGGGAGACAGATTAGCAGGAGGAGTTATGATGTGCTTGGATCCCCAGAACCCAAGTAAATGCTCTGTGGACATGGCAGCTTACCTGTATATTCAGCCTTTGAAGGCAGAGCCGGGATTACCAGAGCTAGCAGGGTTAGCCATATCCAAAATCTCTGGGCTTGATAGAGAGACCTTGCCTCAATGAATAAGGTGAAAAAGCAATTGAGGAAGATTCCACACATCCACCTGGGTGTCTATGCACATATGAAGTGCCTATACAATATGTAAACATTCATATATACATATATACACCACTGTCCTACAGAAAAAATGTCCTATGGAAAAAGAAAAAGAATAATGTAAGTGCAAACGAAGGAAGTGCTTCTAGGAGAGGAATGCCACGATCAAGGTATGGACAGTATGGATGAAAGGGTGTGTGCATGTGCATCTGTGTGCAAATGTGCACGTAGATGATGTTGTGTGACACTACTCCTGGGAAGATGTGAACAAATATCTACTCACATCAGGTAGGGAAACAATGACATACTATCCACTAAAGTCCAATTGTAGAATAAAATTTATTGCTGTTACTTATAGGAATATGCTTATGGGATCAACAGATTTGTGATTACCTTTTCCAGGTAGTTTCATTGGTCTGAGCCTCTTCTAGATACCATATCTAGTCTCTGATTTTTTTCAGGCAGTTCAGCTTGTCTGAGAGTGACTCACATCAGTGTTTAGTTCTTGTATACATGCTCTTGGGGAGGAAGGAGGCTAATGAATCTGGTCAGTTTCAGGGACTTCCTGAAATCTTTGTGTTGTTTACTTCTTGAGCTTAAGGAACTTCTCTGCAGGATGGAATGTCTGTGTTCCCTTTAGAACATGCCACTGGTTTGCCTTCCTTTTAACAACCTCTGCTTTAATAAGCTTCCCTCCAAGACAGAAGATTTTAATCTTGGAAAAACTGCTGTTCAACAATAGGGGAATGAGGCTGGTTGTTAGAGACAGAGTCTTGAATGCTATGTTGAATGGAGCTGGTTTTCTTTTCAAGCAAAAATGAATTGTTAAAGGTGTTGGGAGCCAGCACTAAGCTAAGGCAGACAAAGTTTGCTTTAGATCCTGGGGTCAGGTGACTCTTGCTTTCATGTCCCCTAACATCTTTGGGAAAAATGACAATGAAGGTGTTTTTTGTCACCAAGGTCAGGGGAATGAAGATTTGAGGGAGTCTTGTGTGAAACTTAGATTTTCTTCTGACTTTGGTACAATGGAACCCTTGACCAGAGAGAAGGCTGGATGCTCCTGTTCTCCTGGTCCCTGGTTCCCAGCATCTAGAATCTTTCCATCTGATTTCTGTGTGTATTGCATTCCCAGAGCCCATGGATAGACAAATCCCTATGTGCAGGCTTCTGAAATAAAGACATCTGGACTATCAGCTTAGTCTTCTAAGGAAGACTGTCTTCTTCTGGAGCCTATCCCTTAACATATGTCCTTTGTGTCCTTGCTTGAGGTAGGAGGTGACCCTGAAGGACTGGAGTTCCCATGAACTTATACCTCTAGGTCCTTATTTCATGGGAAGGAGAGTTCTGAGGGGATAAGTTGTGAATGCACCTGTTGCTTATGGGGCCACAGAGTTGGAGACCCCAGAGTTGGCATCACCCCTTGCTTTATTTACAGTTTAAATGTAAAAGCATCACAACCTCCAATCCCATTGCAACAGTAGCACAAGGTTATTATACCATATTAAAAAAATGTGGAAAACTATGACAAATTGACATCCAACTGAAATCTCAGAAGCCAAAGGCAAATCATGTTGTTTATGCAGAGGTAGTACTTCATAGCTCACACATGCCCATCAACACAAAATGTTTATGTGATTGGCATCACATGGAATATATAATTTTCCATTTCAATTTTCCATCCTCATAAAATTGGTACCAATTTCTCACATCATTAGACTTCTTTGTAAAAATTTGTGGATAGATAAAAATATTTCAACATTAAGAGGGGGGAAATAGGATTAAAAATTCATAGTTTAGATATGATTTTACATGTTATAGATAAATATACAAGAATGTCTGCATGCTAAAAATATATCACTCAGGATGGAAAGATGTTGTATAAAATGTTAATAGAGGTTATTATGGAGGTGACTTTTATTTTTCTTTATATTTCTGTACTTCCAATAGTGAATTTTCCATAGTTGCAAAATACTTCAAGAAATTATCTCCCCATTTCACATCCTGGCACACCTGTTTGGTATGTTAAATATTCTTTTATTTGTCCCCTAAGCATACAAGAGTCTAGACAGTGGCATGTGTCTTGGCACATGTGTCTACTCATGCTTTGTAAGTCTTCCATTTTGCCTATGTGGAGACTCAAAAGCAAAACATCTGTGGTTTAATCGAGATGGTGGGATGGTATGTGTGTTCAAGTTTTTTGTTATTCCAGTTTCTAGTCCCTCTGAGTAGCAAGCCAAGGAATCATTTTGAGTACAGTGATCTTGAATAATGAACTATACAGTCCTCACATGCTGCACTGCAGCTGCCTTCAAGCAGATGCTCTGGTTTTTGGGATGAAGGATCAAAGCATGTTCCCTGATGTCATTGATTTTTGTCTTTGGGGAGTTCTCTTTCTTCTGCCTGGCTGCTGTATGTCTCTGTCTACTTTGTAGGTGTGGTTGTGATATTCTGATACTCCGTTTAGCTGATTGTAAGAATTCTTGATCACCATCTCAGTGCTACATGAGCTGATACATTTGGAGTCCAGCTTAAACTGGATCTCTCTGAGCTTCCCAGATGCTAAGGAAAAAGCTACAGGTGCCTCTGTATTCTCCAATGTGTTAAAAAAATCATACCACACCACATCATGTCATTTCTGTATATTGTTTTCTCATGTAATAGATGATTGAGGCCAGGGTTACATATTCTTTCCTGTGAGTCTCTGCCCATCTGCCCTTGTTACACAATCCACTTCCTTCTCCATGGTTACTAGGCAAGTTCATGGCAGCCAGCACTGCCCATCTGGATCTGGAACCAGCATCCTAAGGGATTCCTTTATTTCATTCTTGTGCTTCTTTCAACCCATTTTCCACTTATCAAGAAGAGGGACTATTTGAAATTGTAGATATGAGGTGCCAATTCTTTCCACAGCTGAACAAGGGCTGGGCTCTTCCTATGTGTCTGATACCATCACAGCAAACTCTGTCCCCACTTACTCAGGAAGCTCTCCTCTCTCCAATCCCTTATGAATCACTTTTTAAGATCATACAACTCTGTGGGATAGTTTTGTTTACTTTAAGATGTCCACTCTCCCCTCCAATGGTGAGTGGAATTTATTTCCTTATGCCATGATTAAGGGTTAGCCATATGACTTGTTTTAGCCAATAGGATGTGAGTAGGTATGATACAAATGGATTGTAGTAGAACAAAGCTGTTGCTCACTTCAGTTCTGCTAAGGCTGTGTGAGCAACATCTCCCAGGTAAGCTGTTAGTCCCAGTAAAAGGAGAGATGTGCTGCATAGATCTAAATGGAACCAATGACCTGTAGCCTAGCTCTGACAAGAGCCACAGAGGCACAGATCAAAGAATGGCCCATCAGCCACCATGATCATGACACAGGGTACTGCTGCTGAGTTATCTCTTCACGGCTCTGATTCCCATCTCTTCATGTTATTGTACAGTTTTCTCCAAAAAGAGAGGCAGTCACTTTCTTTATAACCCAAGCATCTGTCTGTCTGTTTATCTATCTATCTGTCTAGTATCTACCTTATGTATCATTTATGTATCTTATATCTATAATAATTTTTCTATCTACCAATACACACACACATTTATAGTTTCTCCACACATCCATATCTATCACCTGCCCATCTGTCCACCTATCTATCTATCTATCTATCTATCTATCTATCTATCTATCTATCTATCTATCTATCCTCTCCAATAAATAATTGTTAAATGAATTAATTCCTCAAGAACACATAGGATACAGTTTGTACCCCATCAATATTTGCTAAATGAATTACTGAACTGTCCATGTCAACTTCTATTGTGTCCTAACAAGTGTATCTATAAAACATCATTGTCAGAGAGCCCAAGTGGTTAGCAGTGACATTGTCCCCTCTACTGCTTTGTCAGATCCTGCAAAAGGTCTTTGCTATAAAAATACCCACACTGAAAACAGATGATGTGTCAAATCAGTAATTTAAACCATGAATCTGCACTTGTTTAAAGATGAACTTGTTTGGAAGAAAAATGAGAAAAATGCTTGTGTCTGTCCAACAGAGCCCTGGGTAAGAGCATCAATTTTGGTTCCTAGCAGGTCCAGGACATAATAGAAGGAAACTGCTGAGCTCAGCAGCTGAGGGAGCCACTTTTACTTTCACAAACACAGTTTCGGGGATGGTAATCGTATCTATTAGCAAGACTGACTCCACCATGGGCCTGACAGAAAAATGAACTCCCCCACATTGCAAAATGAGCAAAGTGGAGATCGATAAATCATAAAATTAGTTGAGACATCATCTATCTTTCTTGGTTTCCCCTCCATTTTCACCACGGTCCTCTGGGACACTAATTCATTTATTGCATTTCTATCGTTGGGAAAACACGTCAAGGTTCAGAGGTTGCATTCAGTTAGGAGAGCAGGGGCAATAACGTGTGTCATTAATTAGGTAGTTTGGGAAGGTTCAATCTAAACGCCAGTCTCGACTAACTTTCATAAGATGAGTTTCAGGACTATGCATGTGTCTTTATCAAAAAAGCAGTGTTACTGAAATATGCTCTGAGAGGGAGAGAGGAGGGACCTGTCTGCTCACTCTAGAGAAGCAATAAATTTAGGAACAATCTAGGTGGTCAGCTAGATGTGATCTGCACTGTCTGAACAGCCTTTTTCTTATCAGGATGTAATCAAAGTAAATGTGGGACACAGCCGGGAGTAATGTGTTCATGTCACTTGGCAACAAGCCACGTGCTTGATCCCACAAGGCATATGGTAAGCAGATTTTTTGAAATATTTTATTGTAGTGAGATACTTAGGATGAGGTGTGTATTCTTTAAATTGTAGTTTATTTTATTTTTACTTACGTATATGGGAGTGAATCTGCACTCAGAGATCAGAGAAGGAATCCGCTTCTCCTGGTGCTGGAATTATGGGCTGCTTGATGTAGGCTCTGGGAACCAAACTCTGGTCCTCTGCAAGAGCAGAGAGTGCTTTTAATGACTGAGCCATATCTCCAGCCCAAGATGTGAGCTTTAAACACATTTTCAGTTGCTCCTTCCTGTGTTGTTGACTATAGGCACTGAAGACAGGTCTCTGCAATGCATCTTGCTTAATTGCAATGTTATACTTGTTTAGTGACCTCTCATCTTCCCTTTCTTGGCTCCTAAAAAACCCCATTCCACTCTGATTCTGGACTCTGCCTACCTTACATACTCTAGCCTGTCTTTGTATTTCATTTAGCACGTCATCCTCAAGGTTTAACCTAAAGCTCATGTTACTGACTTCCTTTTTTAAGTCTGAGTAACATTCCACTGCATGTGTGTATGACACGCTCTCCATCCATCCATATGTTGATTAAGGTTTGGGTTCTATCCTCTTCTCAACTCTGGTGGATATTGTTGTGATGACCACTGGAGTAATAACACTTCTGTGTGAGTCGTATCTCCATTCTTTCTTCCTTCACTCCTTTCTTTCTTTCTTTCTTTCTTTCTTTCTTTCTTTCTTTCTTTCTTTCTTTCCTTCCTTCCTTCCTTCCTTCCTTCCTTCCTTCCTTCCTTCCTTCTTTCTTTCTTTCTTTCTTTCTTTCTTTCTTTCTTTCTTTCTTTCTTGATTTTTGAGATAGGGTTTCTCTGTGTAGTCCTGGCTGTCCTAGAACTCACTCTGTAGACCAGGCTGGCCTTGAACTCAGAAATCTACCTGCCTCTGCCTCCCAAGTGCTGGGATTAAAGGCGTGAGCCACCACTGCCTGGCTTCATTCTTGATAAATACCCGGATGAGTCATCCCTGGACCATATGATGATAGACTCTTACATTATTTTTTAGGACTCTTTGTTTTTCAGGGTGGCTGCACCACCTTGTATTCACACCAATGGTCTGCATGAATTATCCACTTTTGTTGCATCCTGATCGCTTTGACTTAACATTTCACTGCAGTTTCCAATTTCATTTGGTAATATTACTTGATGCATTTGGGCCCTTTACATAGCACACCTGTTAATGTTTGCTTAACTAAGAAAATGAGGGTCAGTGAGAGGGCTCAGTGGGTAAAGGCACTCGCTACCAACCCCGATGACCCAAGTTCAATTCCCAAGACTCATGTGGTAGAAGGGGAGAATCAATTCTCCCCCAAGCTGTCTTTTGACTACACACATGTGCAAACAGTATGTGTGGACATACACCATAAATAAATATAGCACGCAGAAATGTAAACATTTGTAATACTGAATATTAGACTTTACTGAAGAAATACATCAGAAATGATACAAACAAGAGGGAAGACAGTTAATATTGACGGAAGATTGAGTACTGTTAGGATACCAGGTTATCCAATGGGTGATATGGATCAGTGCAACTGCTCTCAGATGTGTTTCAATTAATGTACAAAAAAATCCTAAAACTTATGCAGAACTACAGTCTCCTCTGAGCAAGCAGTCAAACCTGCCCTAATGAGAAAGCAAAACTAAGGGCTTCAGATTTCCTGGTTTTAAAACATACCATGAGGTTACAGTAGTCAGATCAGTGTGGCACTGGAAAAAAGAAAGATATAGCCCAATGGTACAGAATGGAGAGCTCAAAAACAAGCCCAAGTATTTATCTTTTTTTTTTTTTTTTTTTTTTTTTTTTTTTTTTTTTTTTGAGACAGGGTTTCTCTGTGTAGCCCTGTAGACCAGGCTGGTCTCAAACTCAGAAATCCACCTGCCTCTGACTCCCAAGTGCTGGGACCACTTGTGCCACCACTGCCCAGCCCCAAGTATGTATCTTTAACTGAGTGTTGATAAAGGGGCCAAGAATACACAGGAGACCAACCATAGTTTCATAAACAAATGATGTTGGAGCCGGGCGGTGGTGGCTCACGCCTTTAATCCCAGCACTTGGGAGGCAGAGGCAGGCGGATTTCTGA
>NW_022196904.1:105624003-105630470 GCF_008632895.1 Mastomys coucha
GTGAGTTCCAGGACAGCCAGGACTACACAGAGAAACCCTGTCTCAAAAAACAAAAACAAAAACAAAACCAAAAAAACAACAACAAAAAAATGATGTTGGGAGAATTGTGTATCTACAAACAAAGAAAGAACTTGGACATGCTCCATTAGTTATTCAAGTCCTTCTCCCACGTTCCATATTTAATTTATCTGCAAATGGCCCAAACCCTTTCCTATCCATTTTCATAAGAACCAGACAACTGGCTCTTCTGCTTTCTTTCCTTTCTCTATTCTCCATATAGATGGACACAAGGATATCTTTAGATTAAGCGTTATTAGATGGTGCTACAAAGACTCCAAGGTGGGCAAACATGCATGGGGCTGAGGAATGTTGGGTACCGGCCACCATCATAGAATGGTAGACGTCATCCCATCTGAGGTCGTGATGATGAGGCAGACATCAGTTTCTTGTGTGCGGGGAGGCATTTTTACAAGGAGAGATTATCCTTTTAGATAAAAGGCCTGGGATGCTGGAAGGAAATACTTCTTACCTGTCTTCAGCATCCCTTCTGCTCTGCAAGGCCCTTCCCTCACTGTTATGTTCAAAGCTTGAGATATGCTAACTTCATTTCCTATCAGGGCAGGTGTCTGACCTGAGGGCCTGGTACCAGCACTGCTGATAATGAAATCTTAAAAAAATACACTTCTAGGTGCATATGTATCTCTGACCATGTGTGATCATGTGGGTATATGTAGTGTGTGTATGTGTGTGTGTGTGTGTGTGTGTGTGTGCTGGTGCATGAACAGCGTGCATGTGGTGGTCAGAGGACAGCCACAGGTGTGATATCTTAAGCATCTACCAAATTTTCTTAAGACAGTCTTTCATAGGCCAGCAACTTCACCACAGAGGCCAGGCTAGCTCGTCCACGAACTTCTGGTGGTTCAGCTGTATCTGCTTCCCATTTTGCTGTCCATTACTGGGATTTATGGGTATGTGTCATACCTGGCTTTTTTTAGATGGGCCCCGGGGATCCAAACTCAGGTCCTCAAACCTCATGCTTTGGTGACTGAGCCTAAAAGTCTGATAACAACAACAACAACAACAACAACAACAACAACAACAACAACGACAACAACAACAATAACACTACTTCGTCTCTTTGTTGATGCCTTTGAAGAGGCCTGAATCATAACTGTGTGTTCCATCCTGGTTGTCTTAGTTAGGGTTTTACTGCTATGAAGAGGCACCATGACCAAGTTAACTCTCATAATAAAGGACAACATTTAATTGGGGCTGTCTGTCTTACAGGTTCAGAGGTTCAGTCCATTATCATAAAGGCAGAAAAATGGCAACATCTAGGCAGGTGTGGTGCAGAAGGAGCTGAGAATTCTATCTCTTCATCTGAAGGCTGCTAGCAGAAGACTGGCTTTCAGGCAGCTAGGATGAGGGTCTTAAAGCCTACACCCACAGTGACATACCTACTCCAATAAGGCCACACCAACTCCAACAGGGGCCACACCTTCTAATAGTGCCACTTCCTGACAGAGCATATACAAACCATCACACTGATTTTTGATTCCCATTGTGTCCCTATAAAGGAATCTTGGTCACAAGCTACACAGACCATGGTCTCCCTTGGACTAGAGTTTAAGTCCCACCATGACTGAAAAAAATTTATTTTTATTATTTTAAATTATGTCCCATCCTCACCCCATGTGTGCTCCTGAGTGCAGTGCCTAGGAAGCTAGTGGAGAGCAGCCGAGTCTCTGGAGTGTGAGTTACTGGTGGTTGTGAGCGGACATGGTGGATGCTGGGAACAGAATTTGGGTCCTTTGGAAGAGCAGTATATACTCTTAACTGAACCAACATTCTAGTTCCTCCTATGATTTTTAAAAATAAAATATGGAATACTTCACACATGCGCATTGCACAGGGGCCATGCTGCTCATTTCTGTGTCGCTCAAGTTTTAGTATGTGCGCTGCCAAAGTAAGCGCCCTCCCGGTGGTTTTCATGCCCTGTGATATGGAAGGTGATGGCTTGCATTTGAGCCCAAGAGGCCCTTGTTGTTTCCATTTGGGTTATTTATGTCCTGTATCCATGCTTTTCCTGTTTTCAAGTTTTGTCTTGTTTCTGCAGACACAGAACATGCACATCATTGCAAATCTCTTTGACATGTGTCCTTGGAGCAGGTGCTGGGTGCCTAGTACCAGAGGAATGGTGGGCTCAGTCCTGATGGTGTGCCAGGTTGCTGTGCACATTGAGGACAGGGAGCAGGGACCTTTAGTTGCTTTATTTAGCAGGATTGTTATTTGTTCTTCCATATGCCATTCAGCAGGTGTCATATACTTTAAAACATTTTGTGTGTGTGTGTGAATAGTATTAGATTTATAGAAAAACTCTCAAATATAGCACAGAGAATTCCTGCATTCATCCTTCATCCGGCTTGCCCAAGATTAGTAGCGTTGTGTGTCACCTGGGTGTATTTGTGGAAAGTCTGAAGCTAACACCAACACACTGCCCTTAACTAAGATGTGGACTTCTTAACTATTTCATACGTGTTCCCATTAATATCCCTTTTCTCTTAAAAGCAAATTTTCTACTTTTTTTTTCTTTCTGGGCTAAGGATGGAACTCAGAGCCATGTGATTCCAGGCAGTCCTTCAACCACTAAGGTATACTCCCAGCCTAGTCCTTAAGACCCTTCTACTTTTGAGCCAAAGTCTAATTTAAGATATTACCTTGAACTTAGTAGTTTTACTTTAAATTAAAAAAATTATTTATTTGTGCTTTTATGTCTGTGTTATCCATATGTACATATGCATGTGGATAGGCCAGAAGGTGATGTTAAGTGTCTTTCTCAATTACTCTCCACCTTATTTTTTTGAGGCAGGGTCTCTCACTGAACCCGGAGCTCATTGATGACTTGGTGCTAGGCTAGCTGGCCAGTGAGCTTCAGGAATCCAACCTTCTCTGCTTCCCCAGTGGTGCGATTACAGGCATGTGCCATCAGGCCTGGCTTATTAGTTCGCATGGCGGATCTAAGGAGAGTTCCTCATAAGTGACTAAGAAACACTTTACCAACTGAGCCACCTCCTAGCCCGGCATTCCGTACCTGGAAAAATAAAGAAAACAACACTTTAAATTCCTTCCAGGCAGCACTTCTGTTAACTGCACCTGCCAGGTGGACCCTCTTGATGCCATCCTTTCTTGACCTCTGGAGAACTCTACATTATTCCTCTTTTGTATTCTCTATATTCAAAGAAACATTTTATCTTCCTATTATTTCATCCTGATAATCTAAAGTAAATCCATGCCCTCCCTCTTCCTTCTTATAAAACACTAGTCTTTTCTGAACTGAACCTTGCTAATTGCACTGGAAACACACACACACACACACGCACACACACACACATACACACACACACACACACACGCACACGTGCACACATGCACACATACACACACATGCACAGAGAGATGATGACTCTACTACATTCAGCCATCATTTTAGGGTGAGGCTGTGGTTCCATTCTTTCACTTCTTCCCTTGGGATATCCAGGCACTGCTGCACAACAAGCAGGGAAGGATAGAGTGGAGCTGAACTCCATGGTCCATGTCTTTCCTTAGGGCATCCAGGCTCTGCCGAGCACTGGATGGGAAAGGATGAAGCAAAGTCCGGAAGGGTATGCCTGGGGTATGGAAGTAGGGGTATGGGGGAAAGGATAGGATGACGGTGGAAGATGGGGTGAGGGTCGGATGAGGGTGCAGGTGAGGGTAGGGGTGGGGGAGCTGTCTCCGAACATTTCAATGTTACAGCCCTTCAGTGTTACAACTCTTTAGTGTTACAATTTTTAGAAAACAGCTCTCTTAGATGGTAGTTCACGAAACAGCTTGTATTCTTTATTTGAAGTGAACAAGAACTATAAACCTTGGAAAGTGGGAAGGGGAATCCTCTTAGGGTGAAGTTTCATTGGCTGAGGTTTAAGGTTCTGGGGATACCTCATTTGCATGGGAAAGTGTTCCAAGAGGTTGAACCTGTAATTTTGCCAAGAATTTCTTGACTATCTCAAGTAGAGTGTGGGGATTGGGCTCCCCAGATAAGGTAGAGGTGAGGAAGCCCCTCTGGGAAAGGGAGTCCTCCATTTTGTAAGGAGCTCAGGGGAGCTATCAGACATGGTAGACTTTGACCTTAAGAAGCAGGGTTTCCCAATATGAGGTGAGAATTCTCTGTTGAATGTAAAGACCTTGATTTGTTCAACCATTTCCTGGTGATGGACAGTCTAGTTGTTTTTCTATTCACTGAGAATTATAAAGCCAGCACAAGCTAGTAGTGGTCGTCTTGGAGGTCAAAAGGACACAGGCAGGGGAAAACATGATCTTAGTTTAGAAGTCAGCAGAGCCTTTTCTAGAACCCTAAGACTTCAGCCTATCCCCTCAGGGCTCATCCCTTGGCACTTGCTGACTTGGAGGCAAGCTTTGAAGATTGTCTCCTTAGTGATAAGCAAGGGACCTGTAGCCAGGCCTCAGGGGTTTGCACTTGAATTTGCTTTGCAACAGTTGCTGAGAATAAAGTAATTTATGGTAGCCAAGGAAATAGACTATAGTTGATACTGCCTTCTGCGCAGATCTTCTCTTGGAATAACTTATGAACCCCTTGCAGGCTTTATGGTCAGTCATACTTAGAGTCCTCTTCTACAGAGGCTGCGTGCGCACTGCTCAGCAGGCTAGGGTGGTGGTGTGCTGTGGAGGAGGTCTGGGGGATGTTTAAGAATCGAGGCAGGTGAGGTTGGATGAGGGAACAGCTTCGGGCAGGAGAAGAATGAAGGATGTGAGGGAAGGTGGATGTAGGTTCCCATCCCTGTTCTGCAACATGTCATCTGCTATCCTTCTAGAAAGTTCCATGAGGGCTCTGCATATCCGTTTCTTCACCTTTCACATGGAGGTAAATATGTTCATGAAGTTTACAGGAGCTAAACAACATAACTCATCAGCACAAAGCACAGAATGAAGGGCAGAGGTATCACAGGGGAGGAGGTTTGGTCCCATAGGAGCAGATGGGGAAAGGTTTCACTCTTTGACACCATTACTGGCTGTGTGCTAGGTCTTTACCTACTGGTGTTCAAGCTGCATCTGGATCTCTGGCAGTAGAGCGTGGGATTACTTAATTTTATTAGTTTAATTTCTTGTATATTCACCTATGCATGGATTCTCATCTGTTGAGCACTTGTATGTACATGCACTTTTCATGGTGCTAAGGATAAGGAGAGGGATGAGCCACAGGTTCCAGCCATTCTCATGATGTTTGAGTCTCTTGTAACAGTTGACAGAAAGCATATACACTAATATTTGTTCATTAGGTAGTTGCATTTATTTATTTTTGTATATGCATGTATGTGTACATGTTTGTGTGTGTCTGTGTGGTTGCACTTGAGTATGTGTGCACATGATGGCCCAAGGCTGATTTTGGGAATCTCCCACATGATCTACTACTGAGGCAGGGGCTCTCCTTTGAATCCAGACATGGGCATCATCTCATTTCCCTAGTCAGCTTGCTCTGGGGCATCTGCACCTTCTCCTCCTGAGCATGAGGATTGCAGGTAGATTGCCACACTCACCTGGCATTCACCTGGGAATTGGGATCCAAACTCCTCCTCTTACTGTGTGACAAGTTTTTTACCCATGGGGCCTTCTCCCCATCCCTAAATATTTTATTTGGAAGAATACCAGAGGCGATGCAGAACAGCCAGTATTTGCCAGGGATCCAGGCACCTTCATTGCACAGCACCTTTATTAGATGTATAATTTATATAAATCATAATTTTTCCATGTAAGGCACATAGTTCAATGGATTTAGTATGTTCACATAGTTGTGTAAACATGACCACATTAGGTCTTTGATCAATGCTATCACTCTGAAAAGAAATGCTCTGTTTAGAGGTGGATGCTCACAGCCAATCATTGGACTGAGTGCGGGGTCCCCAATGGAGGAGTTAGAGAAAGGGCTGAAAGAGATGAAGGGGTTTGCAACCCCATAGGAAGAACAACAATATCAACCAACCAGACCCTCCAGAGCTCCCAGGGAACTAAGCCACCAACCAAGGAGTACACATGACTCGAGCTGCATATGTAGCAGAGGATGGCCTTGTCAGGCATCAGTGGGAAGAGAGGTCCTTGGTCCTATGAAGGCTTGATAGATGCCCCAGTGTAGGGGAATCAAGGGCAGGGATGTGGGAGTGGGTGGGTGGGTTGAGGAACACCCTCATAGAAGCAGGGGGAGGGAGTATTGGATAGGGGGTTTTAGGGAGGGGGGAACCAGGAAAGGGGATAACATTTGAAATGCAAATAAAGGAGTGAGAGCTGCCATCTTCTCTCTAGTGAGTTCCTAAGCCCGGAGCAGTCAGCAGGGAGGCACAGACCCCAAGAGTTGCAGGGGAGCCGCCAGGCGACAGGGACAGGATCCTCTCAGCTTCCAAGTGGCAGAGGTGGAT
>NW_022196904.1:105637573-105641386 GCF_008632895.1 Mastomys coucha
AAAAAAAAAAAAAAAAAAAAAGAAATGCAAATAAAGAAAATATCCAATGAAAAAGTTAGAGATATGAAAGTAAATATATTTTTCTAGGGAATAAATTAAGTTAATGAAAAAAAATAAAAAGAAATACTCTGTCTAGAACAAGGACACCCAATTTCTACTCCTTCCTCAGACGGTGAACCAGCTGAGATGGCCTCTGTCTCTGTGGGTTCTTTGCTACAGACACTTCATGGGAATGCTAACAATACGTATTTCTCTGACTGGCTGCTGTCACTGCGTAGGCTTCTAGGGCTTGTCTAGGGACATAGGATTCAGCTCCTTTCTACTCCCTAGTGCTCCCTTTAATACTTGATTCAAAAATCTTGCTCTTTTTCTCTTTTAAGCTTGCTATGCTTTATCAAAATGCTTTTCATGAGAGTGTGTGCCTCTTGTGAGTACATCAAGATGGTCTCTCATGATTCCTTGGGTGCACGTCCTCCTGAGATTTGAGTGGGGGTCTCCCTATGGGAGTCTTTCAGTTCCAGAACACTCCCTCAGTGACCTACTGCCTCCCACTAGGCCTCACTTCAGCTTTTCAACACCGCTCCTCCACAAAGCACTGCTGTTTGGAGAACAAATATTCAGAGTATGAGCCTGTGGAGAACATTTTCCACTTAAACCAGAATAGCATACTTCTTAAATATTCTTCTTTTACTTAATAATCTTAAAATTATAGTGTGTGTGTGCATGCACACAAGCATATGCACATGTGGGCACACATTTATAGATCAGGATACAACTTTTGGGAGTTGGTTCTTCTACCAGGTTAGAACTGGGGACTGAACTCTGGTCATCAGGCACCTTTACCCACTGTGTCATCTTGCTGGCCCTGGTTTTAATACTTACTAATACGTACTTAAGCTGTAATCTCTGGATTCTCCCGAGGCTGCCTTTTTTTTTTTTTTTTTTTTTTTTTTTTTTTTTTTTTTACTTTCTACAGTGATGGCACTTTTACCTCTCCACTAGCAGAGTGTTGATAGTTTGAATTCCCCATGTGGTCAGCAACACACGTCTCCCTTCTTCATCTTCTCTATCCTGGTGTTAGAAAAAGATATGTCTTTGCCAGCTGGACTCGCCTTTCCTTGATGGCTCATGACATTGAGCACCTTTTCCCATGCTTGTTGGTGATGCATGTTACATGACTCTCCCTCTCATGGGCTCTACATTTGGGGAAAGCAGAGATCATACAGTAAAGCTCTGTGGAGGAAGGTCTACATCCAGGAGGGGTTAAACTTTCCACTGGGCTTCCTGGCAGAGTGTGAGTCCCTGTGAGTCCAGGCAAGAGGGACAGGAGTGTAGAGAGCCCAGGTCCAGGCAGGAGGTAGAGGGCATCTGAACGGGGGCTGGAGACAGTCTATTGGGGGAACTGGGTGAGAATGGCATGAAAGCCTCAGGCAATGAGATGTTCCATGTTAGTGTCAGAAGTGGGGAAGACATCTGTTAAAAAAAAAAAAAAAAAGGTGGGGTCATCAAGTATGTAAGCCAGAGCAGATCTTCTCCCATCTAAAAACCTGCACATTTATTTATTTTCGCTTACGTTGAACATGTGCCATCACACATGGGTGAAGGTTGGAGGCCAGCTTATTGTGGCCAGTTCTCTCCTTCCATCCTGTGGGTCCCAGGGATTGACCTCAGCAAGCACCTTAACCTGCTGATCCAACTCTTGTGCCCTAGACCATTCCCTTTTTGTCCTCATAATTTGTCTGTAAGTCAGAAGAGCAATCCTTTGTTTGTGGAGGGACAAAGGAAGCAGATGAGATAGCCTTAATAGCTATTGACTTTGTGTCCAGTCCATTACCTGTATTGTTATTTACATTGAGCTCATTCACTATGACACAGTCCTAAATTTATCTTTGCAACTATCTTCCTACTTGCTCAACCTCAGGGGCTCATGCAAGGAACGGTGGGTTAAGTGTCCCCCATTCTTTTCTCAGCAGTTGCACCCCCCACTGTAGGCCACGTGTTGTAGACACTGCTTTTTTTTTTTTTTATATCTGCCCTTCCAATGCCTCATGAGGGTCTGACCCCAAATGGCAGGCACTTTTCCTTCCCTAGGTGACTTGTCTGACTGAGGACTCGGTCAGTTTATGGCCTAGGGAGGTGTGATGGGTATCTTTAATTATTGACTCGATGCTGCACAGAATCACCTGGGAGCGAGAGTCTCATTGGGGGATTGACCTGGCAGCACGTCTGTTAGGGATTCACTTGATTGTTACTTGAGGTGGGAAGACCTGGCTGGAATGTGGGCAGCACCATTTCACCAGCTAGGCCCTGAACGGTATGAGAGTGGAAAGCTGACCGAGTGTGAGTAGGTAGGCAGCGCGGGCAGATGTGTTCCTCTTGGCTCTTGGCTTTGCATTCCTGCCCCGACTTTCCCTTAACAAAGGACTATAGACTGGAATTGTGAGCCAAATAAGCCCTTTCTTCCCCCTAAGTTGCTTTTTGCTAGAACATCTTTTGTCACAGCAACAGATGCAAAGCCAAGAGTCAAGAGAATAGTATTTTTTTGTTTGCTCCATGTTCTATGCCATATACAGTTTTTCTTATTTAATCCTCCATTCACCGAGTAAGGTTGGCATGGTAATCTTTGAATTTACAAATAAAGAAAAAAATTGCCCAGAACTACACAGCTACGGAAGTGGCATGGTCTGAAAACAAATCCCAGGAGTCCCTGGCAGAGTCTCTGGCCTCAACGGAGTCCTTCACAGATGGCCAGCTAGAGCCCAGAGAGGAAACTTCTGCTTTTCTGAGAGAGCCTGCAGTGCCGGCCTCTGCTCCTAGATGGCGCTCAAGGCTCAGCTTCCAGGGCACACCTGAGGCTTCAGCCCTAAGGCTTCTGTCTAAGACAAGCTGTGGAGTTTCTGCAACTATTTCAGGAAAGGAAGAAGCTTGCATTGGAATCATTGTTCTGATTTTTGTTTCCGTTAGCAAAGCCAGTCTCTCGTCTCTAAGCCTGCAGTTTATATGTAGTCATGCTAGACTGACAAGATGAAGCCTGTGTAAGAGAGTGGGCAGACACCCCAAGTAGAAAATGAGGTAAATGGCGCTATCTCCTGACCCTGTAATCAAAGTTGGCATGACTTTATAGATGTCAGCAGACCCTCCCCTGACCAGGGAAGAGGCCTCTATCAGCAGAGATGGAACGAGTCTGTCATTTGGAGTCTGACCCCTTATTTCATGGAGCTGGGAGAGAATGACTGAGTCACTGGGCTCAGTTCGGGGACTCTAGGGGAATTTTACGTACCTTTTGTCTAGAGTGGGGTTAATGGGCACAGATGAGCGTGGCAGCTGGCCCACAATGTGGGGAGGGACAGGAAGTTGGAGGTGCTTTTCTCTGTGGAGGCGGCAGTTACTCAGCCGCATCCTTGGGGAGATGATGTATGGTCTAGATTTTTAAAAATCCCTAATGTTTACTTGGCGTTAAATGCCAGTAAAAGAATGTAAAAATGGTGTGGGTAAGAAACAAGAAAAGAAAAACGTTAAGCAGAGTGCAGGAGTCTTTGAGGGATACTGAGGTGTCTTAGGTCAGTATCCCAGGAGGGAGGTAGATGCAGCCAGACAAGCACATGCCACCTTGGAAGGGTCTTGGAGCTGCCTGGATATTGGGCATAGCTCGCTCTACTTTTAGAGAAGTAGATGGGCGAGACCTGCCGTTTTTAATTCCTATTTCCCACTTAAGATCGTTCTAAGTGTGGGCATCCTCTTCCGGCTTCGCTGAGATTTGACCTCCAGGTCTGAGTCTTTCCAAGCCTACTTTTGATTTCTCTTTATTTAAAA
>NW_022196904.1:105641396-105642941 GCF_008632895.1 Mastomys coucha
GGAGACCAGAAGAGGGCATTAGATGCTCTGAATCTGGAGTTACAGGCTCTTGTGGACTCTTGTGCTGGGAAAAGAAATCAGGTTCTCTCCAAGAGTAGTAAAATACACCTGCTTAATCACTGAACTATCTCTCTAGCCCCATACTTCTTTTTTTAATTTAATTTAATTTTTTTATTCAGTAGGCTATATTTTATTTTGATAAAACATGTAACTTTATTTTTATTAGATATTTTCTTCATTTACATTTCAAATGTTCTCATCTTTCCTGGTTTCTCCTCTGAAAAAAAAACCCTATTCCCTCCCCACTCCCCCTGCTCACTAACCCACCCTCTCCAGCTTCCTGGCCCTGGCATTCCCCTACACTGGGGCAGAAAGCCTTCACAGGACCAAGGGCCTCTCCTCCCACTGATGACTGACTAGGCCATCCTCTACTGATGATTTCTTTCTTGCTTGAATCTCTAGAAAGCTTAGCACCTGGTTGGAGTCCAGATGCTTAGAACTTGGGCAGAACTCAGTGCCCTTCACGGCTGTATCTCCCCTTGCTCTTTCTTTTCCCATGTATATATTGTGCTGGCTTTGTCTTCCAGTTACACTTTCCAGTTTGATTATACAGCACACACTCTTGGAGGGTGCCTGAAACCTGAATGATTCAGGACAGCAGGGGCATGCTGGTTGCAAGAGCTGGGGGTAGAGAGGCTTGGATTGGATACAGTGCTTCCTCTCCTATGCCCAGGTCCCTGAGGGGGAAGAAGGGGTTAGTACATAGTACAGCACCTATTTTTTAAGTCCTCTATATTGGCTTTGAGCCTTGTGATTAGAGGTGTATAGACTGAGAGATGTCTTTCACAGGCGACTTGGTGACATCATAGGCAGAACATGATGGCAGGAGCTAGCGTATGCCCTTGACTGTGCCCTGAAGACACGTGAAACAGCCTCAACATCTGGGAAAAAATAGGTGATTGAATCCATCTCCAGACCCTTCAGAGAAGTTTGCCATTTTCTATTTATCTTCAGACAGTGGTGCTGGTAGGAGCTGTGGGGGCACCTGGAATAGCCTGATGATGGCAAACAGCGATGACGTTCATCTCAGCCTTTCTGTGAGCAAGTGAGGGACATGGCAGATCCAAAAGAGCTCACTGGACTCTAATGTTAAATGCAGAGAGTCTCAGAGTTCAGGTGTCTCAGGTGGAGCAGCAGCCACGGTGGGTGAGAGGGGTTGCCTACCGCAGCCCACCATGTACAGAAGGCTTATGCGGCTGTCATTTGTACAGGGTTAGTTTGTCAAGATCACTCAAAATGAAGGCACATGTCTTCATGAATCTAGCATTTTTTTTTCTTGAAATAGATTGCACTGAAGTGTTCACGTGTGTGTGTGAGACAAGGTGTGTTCAAGATGTTCACTATCATGTCATTGGTGATAGTGAAAAAAATGGGGCCAGATATGGTGTACACAAATTAGCCTCAGTATTCAGGAGGCTGAGGCAGAGGTGGAGGCGGAGGTGAGGGGACATGTACCCCAGAGGCTGGGGTGGAGATGGTGGGGGT
>NW_022196904.1:105642976-105645635 GCF_008632895.1 Mastomys coucha
CAAAAAAAAAAAAAAAAAACATGCAAGTGCCCTAAGTCATCATTACTAAGGGAGAACATAAATTATGGCCTCCATTCATACTAGTGAATGCCATAGACTAATAGTCAATACCTCCTCAATACATCAAGTTCTCACTAGAGATGCATATATGTACATGCATTTACTAATACACTTTATACTGCATAATTATATAAATACACAATACAACAAATTTATACAAGTTAAATGCATATTTGAAAATGTATCTATATTATATATGCATATAAATGTATAGAGTTTAAATAAATGTATAAGCGGGCTATACTACTTATGTGGTGATTACTTTTAATTGTCAGCATAACTCAGAATTAATTTTACTCACTTGGGGAAGAGTCTTAACGAGGGATTTCTGGATCAGGTTGGCCTGTGGCATGTTGGCAGGGATTGTCTTGATGGCTTAATTAATAGAGTAAGGCTCACGTGCTGTGACCCACTGCTGACATTTATTCTTATACCCTCAGGTAAGTACAGCTTTCAACCCTGTCTTAGTTACTCAAAAAAACCAAAAACATTTTTATTAATTCTTTGTGAATTTCACATCATGCACTCCAATTCCACCATTTCCCTGTCCCCTCACATCTGCCCTTTGCTCTTGTAACCTCCTCTGCAAAAGAAAACAAAAAATAAAAACAAAAACACCAACAAACCATCTTCTTGTGTAAGTTGTGATGTGCCACTCAGTATACCCTTTTGTCCAAACATCTTTGCTTGCTGATGCTCATTGCACTGAGTCATTGGTCTGGTTGGAGGCCTCTGGCTTCTGCTGAATATCAATACTGGATCCTCACTGGGACTCCTCTTGGATATCCTGTTGTTGTCCTGTGTCATGGAGATTCTGTAGCTTTGGATCTGTAGGACTGGCCCTTTTATTCACTCCAGTAGTTCATAGATGAGGTAGATGTTGGGGTGGGCCAACTCAAAACCCTGGGTCTGAGCCTGGGTGGTAGCTAAGTTGGTCAGCCCACCAGCTCTCCTGTACCCACACCACCAGGGTGAACTCTCCAGAACTGCCCTTGCCAGTTCACCCAATACAGGGCCAGCTCTCTCATTCTCATACTCTTGGGTGACTTACAACTCACTTTTGCCATGCCACCAGGGCCCCACTCTCCCAAGTGCTGCAGAGGGCCAAGGGTGGGGCCAGCTATGCACAGAAAATATTTAATTGGCTTACAGTTTCAGGGGGTTAGAGTCCATGATGTTAGAGCCAAGGCATGGCAGCAAGAACAATTGATAGCCCACATCTATATTCACAAGTGGGAGGCAGAGGGAGAGATGCTGGATATAGCAGTGACACACCTCCTCCCACAAGGCCACACCTCCTAATCCTTCCCAAACAGTTCCACTGACTGGGAACTAAACATTCAAATGTATGTGTCTATGGAGCCATTTCCATTTAAACTATCACAGTCTTCCTTTTGCAACAGATAGAGACCATCATGGAAAACTATAACTAGTCAAAATTCAGAGAACAACAGACTGTGGGGTGCCTATTCCTAATTGATACATCTACAACACAACTCCTACACCAAAGGCCCAGGGAACATCTAATAAGACTGGGTGGAAAGATTATAAGGACCAGGAGATCAGCATGCCCATTGTGACACTGTTTTCTACACAAAACAGGGATACTGCATCCATGAAATCTCAACAATGTGGCTGCCTAAACAAGGCCTGCATAATGATCACACCCGTTGGCTCACCAGCAGGAACAGGAGAAAGTTCACAAGGCTCCATCACAGATTAGGAGCTACAGGAAATCAATAGCTACTGAGGGAGCGAGAGTCAACCTGACAAGTTATCTAATCCCAAGCAGTTAGTCCTATTTTTGGTACACATGTATATTTATATGTATATGTATGTATGTATGTATGTATGTATGCATGCATACATGTATGTAATAATTATATATATGTCATGAATCCTAGAGGGAGAGGGAAGCAGCACCTGGAGAGGCAGAATGACAGGTGGAAATTATGGAAATATAGTGTATTCACGTGAAATTCTTTAAAGTATTTAAAACAGTCAAAAATTTCCCCCTTCCACATTAACATATCCATTGATAATGCCTTTGTTCAGGTCTCTTTTATGACCATTGCTGGGGATGCTATTTCACCACAGACTTCCTGGTATTTTGTCTTTTACACTCTTTCCACCCTCTCTCCCTTGATGTTCCCTGAGAAATAGATGCAGTAGCTGTGTGATCCACTGGGGCTGGACTCACCGTGATCCATTGATCTCTGCCTTGTGTATAGTTGTGGTAATCTGTGATGGTCTCCATTGCTGTAAAGAGAGGCTTCTTTGAGGAGGGGTGGTAGCTACAGTTATCTGTGTGTGGGAGAATGTGATTAAGAATGCAGTAAGGATCTCATGATTTTCTGGATTTCCTCGGTATCTGTTGTTTTGTCTCCTTTATCATTTCTGATCTTGTTAATTAGGATACTATCTCTGTGCCCTCTAGTTAGTCTGGCTAATGGTTTATCTATTTTGTTGACTTTCTCAAAGAACCAGCTCCTGGTTTGGTTAATTCTTTGTATAGTTCTTTTTGTTTCCATTTGGTCGATTTCAGCCCTGAGTTTGATTATTTCCTCCCTTTGACTCCTCTTGGGTGAATTTGCTTCTT
>NW_022196904.1:105649346-105652370 GCF_008632895.1 Mastomys coucha
AGGGGAATCTGGGAAAGAAGAAATCATATGATATGTAAATAAAGAAAATATCTAATAAAAAAAGGTAAAAAAAAGAGATAAGATCAAGATACATTGTGTAAAGTTTTCAAAGAATAAATAAAAAACATTACAAACACTGAAAAAAAAAAGAATGCAGTAAGGAATTATGCTGGTCTAGCATAATTCTAGCAGCAGTAGATTAAAGAGTAGAGAAAGCTAGCTGAGTATTTAGCATGTGTGGATTCCAGTCTCTCTGCTCTTGACTGGAGGTGATGTGACCATCTGTCTCAAGATCCTGCCACTGTAACTGCCTTGCAGTGATGGGCTGTGACCTGGAACTGTAAGATAAGGATAACCCTTTCGCCTTTAATTTGTTTTTTTTTCACTTTATTTTATCACAGCAATAGAAACAAAAACAGAATAGTTGACTACATATACTTATTATATACAGACATATGGAAATATATGTGGTATATAATCTGTATTTAACTTTGTTATCTATATTAAGTGTACATATGTATTTATCTATAGTTAATACCTATAATGAATGTACACATATATAGTAATATAATATATAAATTGCATATAGCTGAATAGTTTATGTATATAATATATAGCTACAGTTATACACACCTATAACTTTTGATAATTATAACCATCTATACAGTTACCTCTATATAAATATATGTATAATATATAAATACTCATAGCATATATTAAATGGAACATGATATAAAACTAAAATATTTTTCCACACTAGTTTGGTTTTCCATATGTAATGATAGCACTGTATAGTAAGATAATCCTCTATGTGTATATCTACATAGATAGGTAGATGTAGTGCATATGACATGTACAGTAAGCCCCTCTGTTCTCCATGAGGAGGCCCGTAGATTGTAGGCTGCATGCTCAGTCACTGATTATAGAAAGCTATCTGAAGTCTGGGTCATAACCAAGATCTGTGATTGCCCTTAGAGCAGGAGCTCTGGTCAAGGAGCAAGTGTTTAGCAAGTGCTGGAGACGCCATTGTGCTAGCTGCTAACCCCTCAGTTCTTGGGTCCTGGAAGGGAGGGGCGTGGAAGACACCTGAAGCTGCTGAGTAGGAGAATGGAAGACCTTTATTGTAACAGCTGCTCCTGGCACACCCAGGCTCTGTGAAGCACTAGCTCTGTTGTCTTGGGTCATATTGCAGAGTGGGGGAAAGAGAGAGAGAGAGAGAGAGGGAGAGAGAGAGAGAGAGAGAGAGAGAGAGAGAGAGAGAGAGAGAGAGAGAGAGAGAGAGAGAGAGAGAGAGAGAGAGAGAGAGAGAAAGAGAGAGAGAGAGAAAGAGAGAGAGAATTTGTGTGTATGTAAGTATGAGTGTGAGTGTGTGTATATGTGCACATGTGCATGGGTTCATGTGTGTGTCCAGGTGCTTGTGCATGTGTATGTATGTTCACGTGGAGGTCAAAGGTCACCCTTGGCTGTCATTCCTCAGTTCCTGTCCATCTTATTCTTTGAGGAAGAGATGGTCTTCAGTTGGCCTGGAACTCACTGACTGGACATGTCTGGATAGCCACTGAGCTCCAGGGAACCACCTGTCTCTGCCTCCTTAGAGCTGGGATTTAAGCGTGTGCCTCCATGCCAGCTTCTCTTTGCATATGGGTTCTGGGAATCAAAGTCAGGCTCCTCTGTGTGAACTAACCGCTTACCTTTTCTCTTACCCCTTACCTTTCTTGTGCCTCCTGAGGTGAGAGCTGTGTTCCCCAGGGCAGAGGCCTTTGAGAGAAGCTGAGCCTTGGATCCCTGATGTAGGTCTGATGTGACCCATGCATTCTGCAGCCTGCTGAAGGACTTCCTGGCCTCTGCAGAAAACTTGGTCATTAATAACCAGAGTGGGGTCCAGGCACAAACTCTTTCCCATCCGTTTCTACCTGCACCGTCAGCACCCTGGAGAACTTTAACTGCTGTGTTCAGCCCATTACGTTGATAATTTTGGTTTTGTCCTACAAACCAAAGCACGCTTGTTTATTCTTCCTTGCTTTCCCTCCAATAACAAAGTCAATCTACGCCCTCACCCTCTGCCTAGCTGGCTCTTGAAATCAATAGTCTTGGAAATGTCAATGTATTCCTGAGTGAGCTGCTGGGGGGAGGTGAGCGCAGGAATGGGGAGCTGACAAGCAGACTTCTGGCATCCCCAGGCAAGCAGGCTGCCCTGTGCAAGTCAGAGCAGTCAGATTCCTGGTCTCTGGGCTTCAGCACCTGAGCACACAGACATGGCTTTTCAGATAATGGAAATTCATATCTGTCATTGTCATAGTTGCCTCCAAACCTCCAATATGACTGCAGGAAGCTTTCAGCTCCTAACAGTGACCAAAGAAAGCCAATAATGTCCACACTCATTGTCTTAGTTGGGTTTCTGTTGTTGTGGTAAACACCATGACCCAAACCCAACTTGGGTTCAAAAAGGTCTACTTGGCTCTCACTTTCACATCACAGTCCAGAACTGAAGGAAGTCAGGACAGTGTAACTTTAATTTTTTCACACCCCACTTTTAATGATGGTTTTCAAATGCCAACACATTCATTAAAATACCACCCTCAGTCTCTGTCTATGTGTCACCCGGTCACCTCATCCATGATGATAAGAGTGTATGAGTCTTGGCTGTGAAGAGACATAGAGCTGATTATTGGTAAACAAGCTTTGAACCCAACACAGTAACTTTTTGGAGCATCAGCCAATTAGAGGGCCACATGTCCAGAGAGATTATTCTTCAATAGTGAAATGAGCCAACTGAAGGTGAATTAGAGTACATAAATGCAGGCTTATTGGGAAGCCACTGGGAGGCTGGTTCCCTGGTCCCAAGGAATGAGGCCAGGGAAGTCATCATGGGGAGGGAGACTGAGGGGAGGGAGAAAGAGAAAAGGAGTGTGTGCATACAGAGAGAGAGAGAGAGAAAGAGAGAGAGAGAGAGAGGGAGAGAGAGAAGCAGAGAGAGAGAGAGAGAGAGAGAGAGAGAGAGAGAGAGAGAGAGAGAGAGAGAGA
>NW_022196904.1:105653000-105659638 GCF_008632895.1 Mastomys coucha
GAGGGGGAGAGAGGCAGAGGGGGAGAGAAAGGCAGAGGGGGAGAGAGAGGCAGAGGGAGAAGAACAGGGAAAGGGAAAGAGGGAGAGGAGAGGGAGAGGGAGAGGGAGAGGGAGAGAGGGAGAGAGAGGGAGAGAGAGAGAGGGAGAGAGAGAGAGAGACATGGGGAGGGAACAACCAAGATCCCAACACAACTAAGACTTCAGTCTGCTCCCTGAAGAACAAGGTGCTGAGCCAGTAGTCAGAAGTTACTGCTTGGAAGAAGAGGTGTCAACTGCATACTTATTGTGTGCCAGTCATGTCTTCAGTACTATCCTTGTATTACTGTAACATATCCTCACCTATCCCAGAGGTTCAAGATCACCTTGAATTCAGGTGGATAATAAATGCTCAGCCACACCAAGATTAAGGCTATGCCTTTCTGGCTCCAGCACACACACACACACACACACACACACACACACACACACACACACACACACACAGTCTCTGTCTCCCTCTCTCTTGTGTATCTGTAGCTTTGTCTCTGTGTCTCTGTCCCTCTTTGTCTTTCTGTCTCTCTCTCCCTTCCTCCCTCTCTCTGTGATCTTTCTCAGGCCTGCTTGCCTCATTTAGGGGCAGAAGGCAGGGGTGGGAGAGGATCAGAAGCTGAACTTCCTCTGAGTGTTAAAAGCATAACAAGATCCATGCCTGTAATGTGCTTAGTCGTACTTTATACTTCAAAATAGTTGATGCTATTATAATCTTCATAATTATTCTACTTTGTGTAAAACATTTGCTTTCAGACACTTCTGGCTTCAGCACATTTGTAAAAATATTTTTCTTGTTTTTACTCTGAAAACATGTAAAATAAATTCAGATAGAATATCTGTCTTCAAAGAGATGGCCATCTGGTTATGGGAGTGGGCATGAGAGGAGGGGAAGAGACAAATGATAAAGTTGTCTTTATCACTTAGGAGGAGCAGAGAGGGGAGTTTTGTGAAGCCCGGGGAAGTCTGTGGGGTCTGAACTGATGAAGGGTGAGGAGGAGTTATTCCCCCCCACCCCCGAGCCCCCATTGGGAAGGCATCAGGCTCCAGCAGCAGGAACATCAGGTGCAAAGGCACTGCACAGACTGGGTGGGGGGTGTCTTTAGGAGGTCGATGCTGAGGAGCGAGCCCTGAGTGTCACAGCCCAGCTTCAGTTCCTGCCTGAACATTCTCTGCTTCCTGCTCTCTCCAGCTATCAACAAGCCGTTTCTGCTCCCAGCACAGTGGCGCTCCCCACTGTCCTGCTCTCCTCGCTGTGATGGACTGCATCCCCTGAGCTGTCACCCACACTAAATGCCTCCCTGAAGTTGTTTCTGTCGGGCATTCAATTGCAACCACAAGGAAAGCCTCCGGTGACATTTGGCAACTTCCTCTCCTTGTCTCTTGCAGTTTTAAGTTACCGTCTTTTTCTTCCCTAGTCATGGATTGGGGAGTTCAAGAGAGACTGAGTCCCAATCTCAATGTGATGAACATAATGTTCAACATATTGTTGCTGTCTCCTAGAGGCCAATTAGTAACTGTGGATGAATGGATTTAACCTTTTATGGGGCTGTGCTGAGGCCAGCGATCTATCCCCAAATGCCATGAAGGACTTGTCTGGACTGAGTGTATTACCTTGCCCTGGCTTTGGCATCATCAGAGGGGTTCCCCTGAGGATCTGGAAGAAGGCTGTTCTTCCCCAGTCTCCACTCCTCTAGAGAAAAACCCACTATTGTGAGAGACAGGCAGAGCATTAACTTCTGGCCCTTGCTTCTTAAGATGCCCAGGCTTGTGCCAGGGTCTTTTCTCTCTCTGAACCTCAGCTTCAATAGCTGAGAAGTGAGGCCACTGGAATCTCTCTTGCTCTGAAAGGAAATGGAGTGAGAGTCTGAGGGTGCTCTCTGCTGGATGTGTTCCCATGTAAGGTGTCTGTGAACGTGAGTCTCTACCTGGAGGAATTGGACGGTGCACCCCCTGAGAAGCTGTAGCTGGCCACTTATTTGGTTACCTCAGGGACTTTGATATCTGCAGCCAAATAAGACTTGGTGTCAAAATGGATCCCCTGTTTTGTTGCTGTATTAAAGAGTAACCAGGAAGAGCGTAAGGAGGCAACCTATTGGTGTGTACAGCGAGCACACATTTATTTAAATAAAGTAAGATGAAGTAATTGCAAGCACATATACACAGATACAAAGAGATTGTCCAGGGAGTTCCAGCTATTGCTTCCCCAGAATTACAAGTGCATGGCACGATGCCTAGCTTCTTCTCATGAACTTTAGGCGTCAGACCCACCAGCTTGCACAGTGAGCACCTCCCCATGCCCCACCCTCCCGTTCTCCTCCTGAAGATTCTACCACGCTCTCGCCTGCCAGTATTTCCATGCTGGCAGGATTTTGTGCGGAGGAGCTGTCTCCTCTGCCACTTCCTCTGCCCTCTGAAAGATGAAATTGTCGGCCGGGCAAGGCAAGGATTTATCAGATGAGACACCTGGCAGATGTCCAGAGGACGCCAATCCCCACCGCTGCTCCATCCTGCCTCTATGCCAGCTTTCTAATCTGTATTAGAAAAACACGGTCTGGTTGATTGCTCCGTAATAGACTTCCACAACATTAGCACTTGTCTTCCCTTCTTCTAGCTCTCTCTGTGACATTTGTTTTCATTTTCAATCCCAGTTCAATTCAATTAGTTGCTTGTTTTGACTCAGGCACAAGGCTGGGCATGGGAGGACAGAGGGTGGGAACAAAAGGGTCACCCCTTCCTATAGGAGGAGCAGAGGTATCAGTCAACCAACCAAGAGAATGAAGCCTAGGTGCTGTGGTCATTTTGAACTGTAGCCTTGAGACTAGGGAGATAGCTTAGTAGGTGAAGTGTCTGCTGTGCAAGTGTGAGGACCTGAGGTTGAATTCAGAACACACATTAAAAAAAACCCAGCATGCTGACTTGTGCTTACAATTCTCTCCCTTGGGTAGTGGTGGTGATGGTGGTAATGAATGTAGAGTCCTGGAGCTTGCTAGCCATCTAGACTAACCCAGTCAGTAAGCCCTAGGCTCCAGTGAGAGAACCTGTTTCAAAAACCAAAGCAAATGGTTCTGGAGGAATGAGGCCTGAGATTGACTTTTGGCCCTCACACGCACACACGCGCACACACACACACACACACACACACACACACACACACACACACACACACACACACAATGACAGATTATTACATAAGGTCCACAAAGAGAGAAGAGATGAGGGTACAAGGGTAGAAGAAGGATGGAGATGCCTCCTGAGGGGCCATGTTTAGCAAGGTTCTGAAGGGTGAGTAGGAGTCTGCTGAGTGTAGGAAGAGCTTGTGTCAAGATGCAGCACCATAAGATAGTGCTGAGTGACATAGCAACTTGGTGCTTCAGAGCATGCAGAACGGATGGCAGGCATGGGAGGAGATGGAGAAGAAGTGTTTGCCTGGTGGGTTGGAGGGAGGAGATTTGTTCTTGAGCTTGTAGGTTTTATTGAAACCATGTCTCTGCTGTTGACTCTCTGCTCTTTGGTGTCAGCCATGGGATCCAGTTCATGTGATTTATAAGTTGTGTGTGCTTCCTGCCCTGCCATGTTGAGTGTCCGGTCTTATATACCTGGATGGCGTGGAAGGCTCTGGAGACACAAAAGAAGACAGAGTGCATGCAAGGACTGACACGGACTCTGGCCTCATTGCTCTCCTGCTACCCCGTGAGCTCAGCAAATCTCTATCAGTGGCTTCTGCAGGACACGAGCCTCCAACTGTAAGGGTCGGCAGGAATTGCTATTTAAAATACTCAGCTGAAACTTGACATCAGTCTGATGTCTGGAATTTCTTCCAGCAAGTATTGCTTCTGTAAGAGTGGTGCTAAGGGTGAAGGCGAGGCCTTGCTCATGCTAGCGAATGCCCCACTGCTGAGGCCTTGACATGTTCTTTTGGAACTGGGTTGAATTTTACTTAGGAGAATGCTTAATCTCCAGTACTACTTTGGTTCCCAAGTGGGTTTGAGGCCAACCTGGGCTACATGAGGCCCATCTCAAACAAAACAAAACAGTAAAAGAAAAGCACATTTTTCAGTGGGAGTCTTGATAAATTGCCTACACAGCTGAGCACACTGTGTAGCTCAGCCAGGCCTTGAACTTGCCTTAGCCTCCTGAGAAGCTGGGATAAGAGATCTGCACCCATAGGCCTGGCTGTGTTTGGAAATTATAAGACAAATGTTAGGAAAGCAGTTGTTCAATTCACTTTTCTTTGTTTTGAGGAAAGTCTCTCATCTCTTTTGATGACAGCCTTTTCCATGTCCTCAAAGGACAAAAACAAACTTACAAAAAAAATTAAAAAAGAAAAAAAAATCCAGGCAGCATGAAACAGGATGACAGGTCTGTGGTCTCAAACCCCAGAGGTGCCTCTCTGAGATCACTGTGGTAAATCTGTTTATATTTTCCACCCCCCACCCCCACAACGTCCTGTGTTGGAACACTCAGCTATTTTGGCATCTCTATTGTGATATTTATTTTAAGACATCAGTTGGGTTTTAAATAGCTCAATAGTGAACTCTGGCCTTTGGGGAAGGCAAACTAATTATTTCCCGAGTCTCTCTGCATAGTGTGCCCCTAGGGTTTTTTTTCCTGGCAGCCAGGGAAGGAAGCATGGAGCCAGCTGCATCGTGGGACAGGAGCTCAGAACCTAGGAGTCTAAAACCACAGCTGCTGGCAGAAAGAAACCAGGCATCTCCAGAGATTGTCAGGACAGGGCGTTGCATAAATGGTTCTGGGAGGGTGAAGGCCCATTGTCACCATGCTGAAGGAGGCTGGCTGTGGTCTCCCATGAGTGCCTGGTTTCTCTGCAGCATTACAAAGTGGATACTTTTATTTTACAGATGTGGAAAGGATGTCTTGGAGGGGTAAATCTTTGCCTGATGTCACAGAGGCAGGAGGTTGAGAGTTGTTTTCTGACACTGGAGTGTGTGTGCTTAACCACTTGGCTTTGTGGCCTTGGCATGTTTCATTTTGTTTTTGAGATGTGGTCTTCTATTGTAGCCTAGGTTGTTCTTGAACTCATAGCAACCTTCTGCCTCCTGCTCCTCCTCCTAGGTTTCTAGATATAAGCTACCACATCTGGCTTGCTGTGCAACCTTGGACAGCCACCCAACCTCTTTAAGTGTGTGTTTCTCCTCTCATTCAATGGATATGAAATACCTTCTGTTTCTCCATTGTTGTAAAAGTGAAATGCTGGATGAGTTGGATTTTGTCTTAATTCGACATCCCAGGTCCACATGGTCTTGATGTGGCCTTCAGGTGTCCATGCAGATGGCACAGCTCTACCAGCCACATTGCCCCAGCCTTCATTTGTTTCCATCTTAGCCTGGGCTTAGCCTCTTGCTTGGCTCTCTTGCTTACAGGGTCTCCTGGCTTTGAGACTTCTCACTTATTCTGCTTTCTCAGAGTGATGCTTCAGGGCAGGGCTGAGTCATAAGGGCTTCAGAGTGCACAGAAGAGAGGCCTCAGTCCAGTGTGGAGGTGTAGGGGTTATCTCTAAGAGGTGGACTCTTGGGGGATGAAGATTAGGCAGGAGGGGAAGTGGAGTGGGCCATTTGCAGAGACAGGTTGCTTGCTGGGACCCATAGGCCTTTGTCAGGCAACATGAGTCTGAGTGTGGAGATATTAATTTGCCTTTGTTGAGGCAGCATCCCACTATTTCTCTCAGGCTGCTCTCAAATTCTAGCTCCTCCTGTCTTTACCTACTGGGCCACAGTGTGCACTACCATGCCTGGATCATATGTTAAGTGTTGAGTAGACAGACAGACAGACAGACAGATAGACAGACAGACAGACAGACACACACACACACACACACACACACACACACACACACACACACACACACTTTTTTCCCTTACAACAAAGATTGCTCTTTAAATCCATACTTCTCACAGAACCCAACTCATGGGGAGGCACAGAGCCAGTCCTGGGAAAGACTTGGGTCATTGACTTGTTAACATATGATAAAGAGAGGGTTTTGTTGGGGAGAAGGAGATCAAATCAGTGCAGAAAGGCCACAGGGCAGAGAGTCTGACAGATCTTCTGCCGGCAGACATTTGCTTTGAGCCGCAGCTGTAAAATGGGGTTGTTAGGCAGAGACTTAGGTATTAGCAATTTTAAAGGGTACTGAGGCTGGGACTCTCCCTCATACAAATGAAGAACTAACTGGAGAAGCAAGACCAGCCACTGATCAGAGGATGGGACCTGAACCCTGTCTCTGGCTCTGGGAGGAGACATGGCATCTGAACAGCTAGAAGGTCATGAGCTGAAAACGATCTAATCTTGGCCCTAGAATCTCCACACCTCACAAAATTACTGTCTAGGAGACTCTAACCAGGACATATCACTGACCTGTCTGTGAAAGCCTGTCCCATGGCTTGTAAATCTTCTGAATAGAGACACCTCCCACCCTAGGAAAGCTATCTATCTTCAGAAGCAGTATAAGGCTAAACCAAAAGTAGGTCAGCACAGTGGTCTCTTTGGCCAGTGCCCTTGCTCATCCCTGGACAGTGCTTTCTGTTTCTCTGTAATGAACTCACTCTATCTCCTATGCTACTATCTGGGCTGGGCGGCGGGGGGTGGGGGAA